>NW_024039731.1:0-375295 GCF_016077235.1 Cyprinodon tularosa | reverse complement strand
ATAGTGCAAGGTATAGTTGGCTAGATTTCTAAGAGTGTGGTAGAGTGTAGAGGGCCGTTGGCCTTCAGGAATGATCCAAACCAACGTGGGCTGCAGGGACTCAGCTGGGCCCCAATGGGAGACTTTTTTTCCTGGATCTCCTGTGCCCAGGGCTATTGCTCCTCTGCTCTGCCTCCAGGCGTATGGCAGGGCTCTGTGTTCCTGATGTGTCTCTGCCTGGGGCTGGTGTTTGCTCACTGCTGCCAGAGGTCAGAATTTCTATTGCTCCAAAAAAGTTTGCACCTCCAGGTGATATTTAATCACTACTCATCTCAGTGACTCTGGGTAAAGTAATCTTTCAGTGAAGTCCATGAACGTTCAGGCCTTCTACTTTCTGGAGCAAAGCTACCCTGGAACCATGAGCAACGGCTTCAGCACCAAATCAGACATGAGAAAAAAAAGGAAAACAAAAGTTTCATGTTTACTTCACTGTGGTATTAAACAGTGGAAGATGAAACCTTGGATGGGCTATTTGGATATGCTAGTTTAATCTTTGCTGCCCTCTGCTGGATGAAGCTGATTGCTGCAGACAAGCAACAAGAATATCTCAAATTTGACCCCACTATTGGTTGTTTATAACAGGCTTTTTTACACCTGTACCTGCAAGTTATACCGACATTATGTCGAGTCTCTGAGGGGTTCATTCATTAACAAGCTCAGAGCTGATCTACGGTTTGAGTAGAACCCAAACATCCAGACCTGTTCACATCCCAGGATCCTGATGCTCTGCAGAGGATCAAGATTGGATAGAAATCTAAAACCAGATATTCCAAACTCCATGGTGCTGAAACATCTCTATATTTTCCAAAAAGGAAAAAAACAAAAAACATTGGACTTTAGTTTTCTCAATTCAAAAAGAGAAAATATCTTCAAACTTAAAATCAAAGTCAAGTGGATTTTTTTTTTTTTATTTAACTTTTTTGAAATGACTATGACCTGGACATCAAAGAATCTTCACCAGCATCTCCAGATGTTGCTTCCGACTCCGATAAGAATCCCTCCTGTCCTTTTCTCCCCATTTTCACCAGTTCCCTCGAAATCCAGCCATCATCTTTCAATCATTCATGCAGATTTTCAGGTTAGGCCTAGAACCCGGACTGGAAGCAGAAGTCTGCTCAGAGAGCAGACTTCATAAGCAGCTCAGTGATGAGGAAGAATCAGAGAGATGATTTAACCGGACATGGCAAGTGGATCCCCCTGCAGGGAAAGAGCTTCCATTTTAGAAGGCCAAGGCGGCCGACCTCATTGAGCGAAGGGCTCAGGATGACTGATGCACCACTTAATGCATCTAACGGCCCGGGGTGTGAAGGATGCACAAAGCACAGGACTGAAAGAGGAAGTGCTTCTGAAAGGAGCCCAGAGAAGCTAACAACTTCACAGCAGACAGAGGCTTCGAGTTAGCGGCTCGTAAAAAAGTTCACAGCTCAGTAAGAGCATTAACACTTTCCACTTCTAAATCAAACGTTTTATTGATCTCTGCTCTGCTGCCTGCAGCCCAGGAAGCCATACATGCCCATGTTGGATTCTCCAACAAACAAAACCTTCAGAACCTTGCAGAAGAATCAGAACCGTACCTGGTTGTTCTGCAGGTGCAGCACCACACGTTCTATCGGGAAGGTGACTGAAACAGGATCCAACAAACTCCCAGATGTCTCTTTGAGATCAAGCTTCCACCAGTCCAGAGCCTCCTAAAGCCGGGCATGCACTGTACGATTTTTTTGCCCTTTTCAGACCGATTTTCCAGTCGTTCGATTTGGTCGAGTTTCAGCTTCATGGTGCGTCCTATGTTGTGTATTATTAAGGGGGCTCTAAAGACCACCTACTGATCAGGAATCGTAAGGTTTCAAATTCAGTCAGTCCTCCTGAGGTGTTGATGGGTAAACTCTGCTGTTCAAGCAGAGCTACAAGCCCATTTATAAGAACCTTGCAGACCGAGCATGCGCAAACAAGGGAGTTTTTCTTCCGACCAGCTCCATCTCTTGGCGCTGAGTTCGATGCATGGTTTTTAGATATGCAATGTGAGCAGGTAGATCGCCTCTGAGCGTCGGGCCTTACAGTGTGAGAACATACATGGTGAGTTATGAACTTTTAAACCCTGTGGTTTCATCGAACAGTTTGAGTTGTAGCTGTGTGCAATGATTGAAAATATCGCACAGAGTACGCCTGGCTTTAGCGTTAGCAGCAGGTGAGGAGACTTCTCGACCAGACTTCTGTCCAATCAAGACTAAAGGATGGACAGCAGAGGACTGGACCAAAGCTCTTCTCTGATGAATCTTTCTTCTGACTGTTTGGGACATCTGAAGAAGAAACGCTTTCTTGAGTCCAGATAAGAAAACATCCTGTTCCAGTCCATTCCTTCAAGGACTGTCAAGGAACATTGCTACAGTATCAGCCATTCTAAATGGCCCTTCCCAATCACTGAATTACAGAGTCTGACCAGGAGATGACGCTTCTCTTTAGATCTTAATGTCCAAAAATCATGTCAGAAAGAATATTTTAGTACAAAGATTGATAAAAAGGAATTGTAGGGGACCAGCCAAGGACCAGCCCAGAACCAACCAAGGGGGCAGCCAAGGACCAGCCAAGGAAAGTGGGGAAATTTTGAATGGCTACTACTGTACCAGCAGGTCAAGGATGAAGCTCCATGTCTGAAGGCTAAAGGCAAGACAGATAAATGTCCCCTGATTTGAACCTCCCTGAGAACCACTTGTTGGTTGTGTGGAGTAAAAAATGTTGAGGTATGTCTGTTCTTAGCTTCACAGGCTCCAAACGAAGGTTGTTAGAGATAAGAAAGAGTTACACAGCCTCCTTTATGGCATGAAGGGGAGGACTGTTGGTCTGATCCATCTGGCCAGTGAAAGATATATTAACCTAACAGGGAATGTCCTTGATGAACTCAAGTTGTTTTTCCTCCAAATGTTAAATTGTGATAAACCTCTTTATGCAGGTGGGTTGGTTCGCCTGGGGGGAGAGTGTGTGTGTTGGGATTTTGTAAGGTATAAATGTATGTACTGAGGTTGCCTCAGTCAGAGCTCTATCTGCCTATCTGAGGACGTAAAATAAATTTCAACCTTTTACTTGCATGAAATGCCTCTGTCTCAGCTTCCTAACTCCACAGCTATAATGGAGAAAGTACTGAAGGTGCTGGAAAGTCTCATTCTCTTGTACCTTAACTGGCCCGGTTGGACCTCTTTCACTGTTTGGGTTTTGATCTGTGTGGAAAACAAAGATGAAGATATTCCAGGGTTCTGGTGAGGGTGTGATGTCCTGGTGTGATGGATTTGTAGCGAACAGTGCTAATGTTAGCCTGCTAACATTTCTCTGAGAAGATAAAAACAGCAAAAAATACCTGACAGGAAACTACTTCACTTCTGTTTAATGATGCAAAACTACAACATGTAGTCGACATGACATAAACTGATCAGAACCACAGCAGGCGCCTAAATTAGCATAGCTGGATAGCTGTTAGAGCAATCACACATCATGACATCGTCCTCTTCTCTGCTTCCTCCAACCCTGAATCATTGTAGACAGTTTCACAACCTGTTGCAGGTCCATCAATGGAGTCCATGACATTCAGTTACAGGTCCTTCTCCTGCATCTACAAGTTCATCATATGGATGGATGGATGGATGATGGATGAATGATGGATGGATGAAAGGAGGTCTACTTCCTCTGTCAGGCTATTTTAACTATCACGTTGTTGTATGGTGAAAACTTTTGCTCCTCCTTCTCCCTCTTCTCCTCGTCCTCCTCATCCTCATCCTCCTCCTCCTGGTTCTGTGCCTGTTCTTCTTCTTTAGCAAGACTTTGCTGGGAAGCCAACACCCTCTTGGGTCGTTTGGGCACAGCATAGTCATCCACGCGGGGGTTATAGGGGTACTCATGGCCTTTAGGGTCAGCTGATGTTCCCATGATCCTCCAGGCATCTCCTCTCATCTCCTCGGGGTCGTCGTAGACTGAGGAGTGGGGCGTGACCTTTTGTCCTCCGGCGGCAGCGCAGCCTTCAGGCTCATCGTAGATGTGATCCACCTTCCCGTATGTGGATTCCTGAGTCCTTGCTTCGCTCCTAAAGATGTTCCTTATCTTCATCTCGTCGATGCTGTCGTATAACGGGTCCGCACCTGGATTGTCTTGATTGGATTGCAAGATGTCGGACATGACGTTTGAGGCGATGGTGTCGAAGGGGAGGGAGTATTCTGGGTCCCTGTTTAGCATCGGCGGTGAGCCAGCGCTGCTACTTTTCTCCTTCTTGGTGCCCCGCCCACCGACGTCCGTCATGGTGATCTGGGAGTATGTCTGTTCCAGGTTGGGGTTGGAGCTCAGTTTCGGGCTGAGGCGGGGGTTCTGGTTTGGGTTAGAGCCGGGGCCCGCTGCCAGGCTGCTGCCAGACTCTGGGCTGGCGTTGGGCAGGGGGCAGCTGGAGATCATCTTGACCTGGTTCTTCCTGGGTATGGGGACTCCGCGGGTATCCAGAGTCAAACTCTTCACTCCAGTGAGGATTTTATCCACCGGAGGCTCCAGACGAGACTGTAAAGGACAGGAAGAATCCATCAGTCAGTATCCTGTGCTTAAATATTACAAAGGGATTTAGGAGTGACATGTTCATTGAGAATATCAATCACTCCAAAAGGTCTTTGTCTCCACTCGGCGCCTAAATGTCCGGGCGCTGTAAAAGGCATATCTTTGATGTTTTCTTTCTGCTGTAAATATCACTGATCTATTAGATCAAACTGGGTGGATTCGTACCTGCTGAGGGCGCTGCTGCTGTGAGGAATGGGAGCTCTCGGCTTCTTTGTCATGAACCATCTGCAGGTTTTGAGGTTCGGTCACCATACTGTAAACACCATCAGCCGCCTGCAGACAAAGACACTTCAGGAGATGTAAAACCTGCCAGACTAACAAGCCCTGGGCCTTGTTGAGGTGGGCTTCTGTCAAAATATGGTTCCTGGAATGAAATTAAACTTATCATGTTAAGTCATTGATTGTAACCTTTGACAACTCATAAAGAATAAGAACAATTATCCAATCTAATTTCAACTAAGCATTTGTAGAAATGTTTTAGGGAAACAGTGCTTTTATTCTAAAAAAAAAACCTGAACTGTGGTCTTACCTGAGCACCTGGAGGTTGTTGAACCTGAACACAGGGCTGGGGCAGAAGCGTCCTGCTATGGCCCATTGTTGGGTTAACTGGTGGGGGCGGTAGGTTCTGATTCTGGAGGTTGGGGGGGACCTCTGGAGTCACCAGGCCTCCTCCAGAGGTCTGTCTGTGTGGGAGGGAGATCTTCTGCAGGTTAATGGCCGCTTCGACAGCCTGGAACAGGAAGTTTCCCTGTTTGGTGTCGAATTCGAAGTTTCCCTCGCCAGAGTCGCACCTGCGACCCGCCTCGAAGGAGAAGGTGGACTGAAGAGAAGAAGACCTTTATCAGTAACCAGAGTCTCTGCTTCTGCTGTGAAGCAACACTAGAGCCTCTTTTCCACTGAAAATAGCGCGTTAAACCGGGCTCTTCAAACGTGGGTGGACCCTGGCAAAAAAAGCTGGTCTAACCCTTCGCAGCAACTGTGTGTTTGATAATGTCACCAGAGCGACAGAAGTCATGGATGTAAACAATGGACAGCATCATGTAGGGCCAGGGTTTAATCAGTGAGCTTTATTGTTTCTCTCTATTATCTGTCTGAGTCCCTCTCACCAGACCTGCTCCAGCTGTGTCACATCCGGAAGTACGCAGATAACATAGCCATGTGGGGTGTATCAGGGACAACAGAGAGGAGGAGGACAGGAGTCTGGTGCATGACTTTGCCACCTGGTGGTGCACCACCCACCTGCAGATCAACATCTCCAAGAAGAAGGAGCTGCTCACAGACTTTGGGAGGAACAGATTAAAGACTAAGCCAGTACTACTGGAGGGGGCTGAGGTGGAGGCTGTGGATTCATAGAAATACCTTGGAGTGTGGCTGGATAATTAACTGGACTGATCAACACACACCAGCCACCTGCACAGGAAGACACAGAGCAGGATGGACTTCCTGAAGAGACTAAGGTCCTTCAACATCTGCAATAAGCTGTTTGAGATGTTCTACCAGTCTCTGGTTGCCCGTGTCCTTTTCTGGTGAAGCAGCACATCCATGATGGGCGCCTCCAGACTGGACCAACTGGTGAGGACAGCCGGCTCTGTGATTGGCTAGAAGCTGGACCCTCTGGGGACGGCGGCAGAGACAAGGACACTTAACAAACTGTTGGACATTATGGATAATGCCAGCCACCCTCTGCACACCGTCTTCACCAATCAGAGAAGCCTGATCGGTGGGAGATTTCTCCTCCCCAAATGGAAGACCAACAGACTGCTGAACACCTTTGTTCCTCAAGCCATCAGGCTGTACAACTCCTCATTTGGGGGAAGAAGGAGGTGATAGGAAGAGGGACAAGGGTCAGCACCCCCCCTTTGACATCTTGTGCAAAACATTACCTATTGTCACTTAATAATAATAATAATAATAATAAATCCAATTTTGTACCGCACTTTTCATTAAGAAAAATCTCAAAGTGCTACACAGTGCAAATAAAATCAAAGATAAAAATCAACCATAAAAATCATGTGGTCAATAAAATCAAAGATAAAAATAAACAACATAAAAATCATGTGGAGGCAGAATAGGCTTGCTTAAATAAAAAAGTCTTCAAGCCTCTTTTAAAATCATTCAATGGTTGTGGAGCTCTCAGATGATCTGGGAGAGAGTTCCAGAGACGGGGGGCAGCGACAGCGAAGGCCCGATCTCCCATGGACCTTAATCTGGAGCGAGGAAGGTGAAGGAAGTTGCAGTCTTGTGATCGAAGAGATCTGGTGGATGAATGTGGAGTGAGAAGGTCCTTCAGATAATCCGGTGAGGATCCGTTTAAACACTGATGGGTGATGAGCGCGATTTTGTATTGAACTCTGCAGGTGATGGGAAGCCAGTGAAGGTCATGCAGAATAGGTGTAATATGGGCAAATTTGCGGGCCCTCAAGAGAATCCTGGCTGCGCTGTTTTGAATGTATTGGAGCTTCTGAAGATGTTTTTTATGGATTCCAACAAACAGAGAGTTGCAGTAGTCTAACCTGGAGGAGACAAATGCATGAACGAGAGTCTCAGCATCAGAAAAAGAAAGAAACGGACGAATTTTGGAGATATTACGAAGATGAAGGAAACAGATTTTAGACAGATGCTTAATGTGATTTTCAAAAGTAAATTGAGAATCCATTCTAACTCCAAGATTTGTAACTATGGTGGAAAATGGGATGTCTTGTCCAGAAAAGAAAACAGTCGTCATAGTTGAAGATTGAACCTGGTGAGGTGTTCCGATCAGCATGGCCTCAGTTTTGGAGCAGTTCAACTGAAGGAAATTCTGAGTCATCCACTTCCTTATCTCCTCCAGGCAGGTAGTGAAAGCATTAAGTGAAGATGGTGATGATGCTCCAGTTCTAATATAGAGTTGTATATCGTCGGCGTAGCAGTGAAAGGAGATGTTATATCGATTTATGATTTGACCCAAAGGCAGCATGTAAAGGGAAAACAGCAGGGGCCCTAATACTGACCCCTGTGGGACACCACAGGAGACAGAGACAGCCTGGGACTTGGCCTTGCCGAGGCTAACACATTCCAGCCGATTGGAGAGAAAAGATTTAAACCAGTCCAGAACGGTGTCACAGAGACCGACCTCCACATGAAGACGGTGTAGTAGGATGTTATGGTCCACAGTGTCAAAGGCTGCAGTTAGATCAAGGAGAACAAGGAGAGATGTAGACCCAGCATCAGCTGCCATGTAGATGTCATTAGTAACTCTCAGCAAAGCGGTCTCAGTGCTGTGAGCAGAACGAAACCCAGACTGAAATTTCTCGTACAGGGAGTTTTGTTCTAGATGAAGCTGCAGCTGAGCGGCAACAGCTTTTTCCAGCACTTTTGACAGAAAAGGAAGATGTGAAATTGGGCGGTAATTGGAAAGAATATCTGGATCCAGGGTAGATTTCTTTAGAAGAGGTTTAATGATGGCTGTTTTAAGAGGCAATGGAACATGACCAGATTTCAGTGATTTGTTTATTATTTGTGTGATTAACGGACTTATTGCGGCATGATTAGATTTTATGAGTGATGAGGGGCAGGGATCCAGGGCACAGGATGAAGGCTTCATTTTCTTGAGGATGTTCTCCACTTCACTCTTTGCAACTTCATCAAAGCAGCTCATGGACCCATGGTGTACAAGGGTAGATGGCAGCCGAAGATCAGGAAGGCTGTGGAGCTGAGATCTAATAGAATTTACTTTGTTTTTGAAAAATGAGAGAAACAGATTGCATTTTTCAGTCGAATCCTCAATCTCAGTTTGTTGATTGGGATGAAGGAGATGTTTTATTGTCGAGAAAAGCTGTTTGGAATTTCCCGGACAGCTGTTGATAATATTGGAATAATACTTAGACCGTGCTTCCTTAAGAGAAAAGGCATACGCTTTCTGATGTTCCTTATATGCCTGCTTGTGTACAGAGAGACCTGACTTCTTCTCTCTCACTGTGCCATAACCCATGCCAACTACTGTGTAGCCTGTGTAATTTTTTACTTATTTTATAAGGTCAGTACATCTATGCAGTGAAGGTGCAATAATCCAAGTCAACTGTCAACTGCGTAGTCTTCCCTTAGCTCTCTAAGGTGCAGATATTTGTATATCTAAAGGAAAAGGCTGCACGTGATCCAAATGAGCCAATGAGCTGTCAGTCTGGGTTGCTGCTGCTGCTACTTTTAGACACAGCAGGCAAACCTGTGGCAAGCCGAGCGATGGGAAAGAAGGAGAAGACCATGAGAAAAAGAGAGCAGAGAAGGTGTGGACTGCTGGAAGAACTGCGGTGAACTGGTGAAAGAAAAGTAAAATGCACTGGCGGTTCTCAGCCTTACCTTGTCCCGTCCGAAGCGCCGCAGGTACCTGTATGGCCAGGTGTACAGGATGTCCCCCGTCTTGCCCAGCAGGTGCAGAGCATCCATGTCGGCTCTCAAGACTCCGTCCCCCTTCAGTCTGCATCGATCTGATGAGTCCGTCCTCCGCACAGACACTTTGAAGTCACGCACTGTCTCACACACAAAGTAATGTCTTAAAATAAGTCATGACGTCAGTTTAATTACTGTTTATTGTTCATTGTTTAACACCATAAATAATGAATCAAACACATCAGCCCACCATGGATAGAACCTGATTGTTGAGCTTTCTGAGATGGTGACCAGCTGAGGCTGCATACTCCTCCAGACCCACATGGATCCAGGAGCCTGATCACCACCGGACCAAGGCGTTGGTTCCCAAACTAATTGTCCTGCTCTGACTGGTTAGATCTGACTGTTTGGCCCAGAAACTCTTAATGCGAACCAGGGTTATATCTCATGTCCTCATCTGATAGGAGGTCCAAAACAAGCTGCAGTATCTGCTCTCATCTTCATTCTGATCACAGCCCACTGAGGGAATCTTTAACTCAGTCATAACGTCAGACATTGGTTCCTATCAGAAGCTAGGGCTGTTCAGAGAAGGGTGGACTGCCGGACTCTTTTCTTTAAACGGGTTGAAATGCTTGGGCTCAGAGTTTCTGAGGAGGCTTCTGAATGAGAGCAGCAGCAGAGCTGCAGGTGTTGCAGGAAGTGGAGTAACAGCAGCAACTTCAGGAGCTGCTTGTTCTGACCTCAGTGCTGTGGTGGTACCAGTGCAGCACGGTACCGCTAAATATAGCACTGCTGCTTTCAGAATCCACTTCCGGAAGCTTTTCCTCTGCTTACTGTGTTTAATTTGTTGAGTCTGCTGTTTGGTTCTTCCGAGTTCTGATCAGATCCACAACAAACTGCAGAAGGAAATAAAACCAAAGTGCAGGCAGCTCCAGAACCAGAACCAGAACAGTTATTTCAGGTTATCCTCGGCGTTTCCATTCAGAAACAAACCCTTTTCACCACACTGTTAAAAAAGTAAATGGCAATTGTTGTTCTAACACACAATTGTATTGTAATCCGACTCAGAAATATAAATTTGACATCTAACAAATAAATACACGTTTGCCCAACTCAAATTCTCAGAAGTTGGTTTAACAAGGAGTTTTAAATCGCCTATACAAGATTTTTTGAGTTCCCTCAACTGTAAACTCATGGGCATGCGCACTGCTTATGTTCATGGACACGCCCACTACGGTACGGGGTTTCCTATCCCTTTCTTCAAGGGCACAGCCTTTTTCCCTCGTGTTTGAGAAGATTGGCGGACATTGTGATTTTATGCATCTGGAGAACCACGGAGGAACGACCCTGGGACCTTACCAGTTTTCCCGGTGAGTGCTGCAAAGTACAGACAGTTAGCGGTTAGCTCCGTGAGTTAGCATTCCCTTGTGGTGTATTGCCACCGAGTTGAAGCATGAGTTCACATGTTTTTCACGTTCTGATGAAAGGAAAAGCAGCGCACGTGCGCGTTTATAATGCGCGTGTGCGCGTGCGTGTTTGTGCCGCGCATGTGCGGGTGAGTGTTTATGCATAGAGAAAAGAGTGTGCCTGATATTTTCATTGTACAAATGAAAAGAGACATTAAGTTGAGTGTAATAACTTATTAAATTTCTAAATTGTTTTATGTAGTGCAGTGTTGTTGCACTCAGGCACAGAATATTACAAGACTATATTATTTTACTTTCTTAATCCGATGTGGGTATTTACTGTTATTTACATTATTTACATGTGGATTTTTTGCTTTCATGATTTTATTTGCTTTACAAGAAAAACAGTGACATTAACATTTTATATGTTAACCCTGTAATGCAGCAGTTAATTCGTAATTAGTTAGAAAAGTTACATTACACACTGAAATTTATCATACTTGGAGAGATATAAACTGTACAGTTAAGAACAAGAAGTGAATGGATTTAACTAAGCCCTGTGGTGCTATGCAGGCTGGGTTTTTTGGATACCCTGGATTCTGGATTCTCTCCTTAAATGGAGATGGCGAGCCAACCGTGTGAACATCTGGATTTGGACTGAAGAGAAGGATTTGGACTGAAGAGGACTTTCTTTTTTTGCATTCATCGTCCTGTCGGAGTGGTAGGACTAAAAAGAAAAACTCAGAGATAAAAAGGGAAAACCTTTTTCTTTTTCCGTTGGGAAACAAGACATTTTATTTCATTTTATTTTTTTTAAAAGGGTGCACCCAATTTAAAGAGACTACAATTGAAAAAAACAAACTGAAGGCCGTCCAAATTTGTAAAACTGTTATTTTTTCATATATGTTAATACACTTACTTCACAAAAAATTACCTGTGTGTTTTCCTCTTACTAAAATGGTGTCTTACTGTTTTTTCCCTCATCATCACTCTTACGAATCTAGAACATTCTGGTCCAGTGTCATGTTACTTTGATCTGTGCAGTTAAGATTATGTTGTTGAACATGGTTTTATACTGTATCTATTGATGCAATGTTTGGCTTGAAGCAATAAAAATGTTGTATTAACATAATTTTTTGTGTGTTGAATGATTGGTAGTGAAGACGATTGGTAGGACTAAAAAAACTGAGTTGATAGAACTCAACTTGCAGATAACACTACAAAATCTGAGTTTGTAGAACTCAAAATCTATATGTCAAACTCATAAAACAAAGTTGATAGAACTCAGAACTTAAAGGTGAAACTCAAAAACCTAAGTTGGTAGAACTCAAAATTTCTATGTAACACTCCAAAAACCTAAGTTGGCAGAACTCAAAAATCTTTGTAAACTCAACCACAGTGAATTTAAGTAAAGAAAACTCAAAAAACCAAATGCATCACGTTGCCTAGAAAATGTAAGTTCTGTCAACCTCTATTTTTTTTTCAGTGCAATAAATGTCTGAAGGTTTAGACTGAGCCGAAGAAAAACACAAGATGTGATGGATCATTTGATGAGACCAAGGAGGTAAAGAAGAGTGATGAAGAGGAGGAGGTTGGGCCTGATGAAGAGGAGGAGAGGTGCTGAAGAGGTACGCAGAGCTGGATGACATGAGGTGCTGTTTGGGTCACACCTGAGTTCTGGTTAAAGCTTAAACTGAAGCATTGGTTTCGGTTTGTTCTGAAATGTTCTGCAGGTGTTTGCCCCCCATAGCTGTATGTGACATGTGGAGCCGAACACTCGCAGACAAGCATCTTCTGGCCGACCACGTTTCTTCAAAGACACCACCACAACCAGAACAGCAGCTCAGGTGGAAACTTCATTTACCAACAGGAGCTCAGGTACCATCCCAGCTGGAATATACGGGCTCTGCTTCGGTGAGAAAGGAGGGACATTAGAAAGCAAGAAGACCATCACTCCTTCACCGGGAGAGCTCCAGCTTCTGATGCAGGTTTCACAGACTGGAAGATGAGGATAAGCTGCAGCAGCAGAAGGGAAACCAGTTGGACAGACTGGTTCAGGTTCAAAGAGTTTAAAACCTTAAAATATGAAAATATGAAACTCAGTTTTTCTGTTTTGGATGTTTCTGCTCCCACAGATTATTCCCTTCCTTCCCAGCAGCCACCAAGGGCTGCAGAGGCCTGATAATCATCGCTTATTAAGCAGGTGAGTGAAGCAGGTCAGAGTTTGGTCTGAGGGGGCCATGGAGAAACTCCAGGACTGCTTTTAATGCTCTGACTCTGGCATGTTCCACGCCGCAGCAACATATGACAACATATTAAATATAGGTGAGTATGCCATGACTGTGTCAGCCTACATTAACAAATGCATTAAGGACGTCAGCATCAAAAAGAAGATCACCACCAGGGCCAACCAACCACCCTGGATAAATGGAGAGGTTCAGAAATCACTAAAAGCACCGAACTCAGCTTTCAAGTCTGGTGGCAGAACCATAGTCAGAAGATCCAGGATCTCTTCTATGATGCCAGGAACACCAGGAGGATGTGGAAAGGCATACGGGTGATCACATAATACAAAAGCCACCTGCCTAACCACGCTCCACTGCTCATCAACAGCTCAGCTGTAGAGGTGGTCATTCATCACAGACACCCTCACCTGGACTGGAAACACCACCTCACTGGTCCAAAGGGCCCAGAAGCGCTTGGACTTCCTGCCCCCCCCACATCCTCCCCACCTTCTCCAGAAGCACCATAGAGAGCGTTCTGACCAGCTGTCTCACTGTTGGGTGTGGAGGCTGTAGCGCCTCAGAATGGATGACCTGGCCTGTACTTATATAGAGCTTTTTCAAGTCACTTGAAATACTTGCACACTCCTACATCTGACGCCACTGTCGAAGGTCAGAAGAGCGGTGAGAACAGCAGAGAGGGTCATGAGGGCTCCTTTTCCCTCCATTAAAGGGGTGAATGATTCTATCGGGTATCTGGTCCTTCAGGTCTCTAATAGGGTGATAGAATGATTCTATAGGGTATCTGGTCCTTCAGGTCTCTAATAGGGTGATAGAATGATTCTATAGGGTATCTGGTCCTCAGGTCTCTAATAGGGTGATAGAATGATTCTATAGGGTATCTGGTCCTCAGGTCTCTAATAGGGTGATAGAATGATTCTATAGGGTATCTGGTCCTCAGGTCTCTAATAGGGTGATAGAATGATTCTATAGGGTATCTGGTCCTCAGGTCTCTAATAGGGTGATAGAATGATTCTATAGGGTATCTGGTCCTTCAGGTCTCTAATAGGGTGATAGAATGATTCTATAGGGTATCTGGTCCTTCAGGTCTCTAATGGGGTGATAGAATGATTCTATAGGGTATCTGGTCCTTCAGGTCTCTAATAGGGTGATAGAATGATTCTATAGGGTATCTGGTCCTTCAGGTCTCTAATAGGGTGATAGAATGATTCTATAGGGTATCTGGTCCTTCAGGTCTCTAATAGGGTGATAGAATGATTCTATAGGGTATCTGGTCCTCAGGTCTCTAATAGGGTGATAGAATGATTCTATAGGGTATCTGGTCCTCAGGTCTCTAATAGGGTGATAGAATGATTCTATAGGGTATCTGGTCCTTCAGGTCTCTAATAGGGTGATAGAATGATTCTATAGGGTATCTGGTCCTCAGGTCTCTAATAGGGTGATAGAATGATTCTATAGGGTATCTGGTCCTCCAGGTCTCTAATAGGGTGATAGAATGATTCTATAGGGTATCTGGTCCTTCAGGTCTCTAATGGGGTGATAGAATGATTCTATAGGGTATCTGGTCCTTCAGGTCTCTAATAGGGTGATAGAATGATTCTATAGGGTATCTGGTCCTTCAGGTCTCTAATAGGGTGATAGAATGATTCTATAGGGTATCTGGTCCTTCAGGTCTCTAATAGGGTGATAGAATGATTCTATAGGGTATCTGGTCCTCAGGTCTCTAATAGGGTGATAGAATGATTCTATAGGGTATCTGGTCCTCAGGTCTCTAATAGGGTGATAGAATGATTCTATAGGGTATCTGGTCCTTCAGGTCTCTAATAGGGTGATAGAATGATTCTATAGGGTATCTGGTCCTCAGGTCTCTAATAGGGTGATAGAATGATTCTATAGGGTATCTGGTCCTTCAGGTCTCTAATAGGGTGATAGAATAATTCTATAGGGTATCTGGTCCTCCAGGTCTCTAATAGGGTGATAGAATGATTCTATAGGGTATCTGGTCCTTCAGGTCTCTAATAGGGTGATAGAATGATTCTATAGGGTATCTGGTCCTTCAGGTCTCTAATAGGGTGATAGAATGATTCTATAGGGTATCTGGTCCTTCAGGTCTCTAATAGGGTGATAGAATGATTCTATAGGGTATCTGGTCCTTCAGGTCTCTAATAGGGTGATATAATGATTCTATAGGGTATCTGGTCCTTCAGGTCTCTAATAGGGTGATAGAATGATTCTATAGGGTATCTGGTCCTCAGGTCTCTAATAGGGTGATAGAATGATTCTATAGGGTATCTGGTCCTCAGGTCTCTAATAGGGTGATAGAACTATTCTATAGGGTATCTGGTCCTTCAGGTCTCTAATAGGGTGATAGAATGATTCTATAGGGTATCTGGTCCTCAGGTCTCTAATAGGGTGATAGAATGATTCTATAGGGTATCTGGTCCTCCAGGTCTCTAATAGGGTGATAGAATGATTCTATAGGGTATCTGGTCCTTCAGGTCTCTAATAGGGTGATAGAATGATTCTATAGGGTATCTGGTCCTTCAGGTCTCTAATAGGGTGATAGAATGATTCTATAGGGTATCTGGTCCTTCAGGTCTCTAATAGGGTGATAGAATGATTCTATCGGGTATCTGGTCCTTCAGGTCTCTAATAGGGTGATAGAATGATTCTATAGGGTATCTGGTCCTCAGGTCTCTAATAGGGTGATAGAATGATTCTATAGGGTATCTGGTCCTTCAGGTCTCTAATAGGGTGTGTAACATTGGTTGGGCTGAAAATGGCATATTAGCTGTTCTATGAGCCCTAATGCAGCCTGGTTAAAAGCCCTAGAATGAAACCACAGGTTTGCTTCCTTTTATGGTACGATCATGAATATTTAGATGAGCTGTGCTCTGATTGGTTGGTTTACAGGGAGCGAAGCTGCTGAGCAAAGTTGCATCATAGCAACAAGCACTCACTCACTGAAACATCAGATTGTTGATATGGTAGGGTGACCAAACTTCCTCTTTTTCCTGGACATGTCCTACTTTTCTTACCTAAAAAAAATGTCCGGGGGTAATTTCTAAATCATCCGGGATTTTGGTTGACTACAGTGCAGCACCACCAAATTACCGGCCAGAACCAAATAAGGCAACTTCCTCAAGTTTACGTCAACTCGGTGGTTTATTTGGATTCGTCCGTTTTATGGTGGAAGTTTAGAATTGTGAGATTTGTAGAGAAAGGGGGTGTTAATGGTGTTTGAACTTCTCTGTACGTCCATTTCACCCACTGAACTATCGTTATTCATCTATGACAATGGAAACTAGGTTTTACATTCTATAACCCCTTTCTACAACCCAGGGTATTTCCTCTAGTTTAAAACGGCTCAGTTGTCTGTTCTATCTGTAAAACACACAGGAACCCTATAGATGTTATTAAAGGTTTCCGTGAAACTTTGGTGTTAGCTTAGCGTTAGCCGCTTTTTTACTGCTAATTAACATAATATCAGGAATCAAATGTCACAAATTAATTCTCTGAAACATTTTTTATCCAAATAACATTTTATCTTCTTCTTTTATTTGCCCAGTTTTGAAATAATTTGAATATATTAATTAATCAAAAAGTGGCGGCCTAGTGGATCGCACTTGGGTCTCAGAGGTTCTGAGTTCAAGTCCCACTCCCACAGACTGCCACACTGGGTCCCTGAGCAAGATCCTTAACCCCACACTGCTCCCTGGGTGCCTCACAATGGCAGCCCACTGCTGCCCAAGGGGAAGGGTTAAATGGAGAGAGTTCATTTTGTTGCTCTGTACTTGTGATTGTGGAATGACAGTAAAGTTAAATTCTATTCAAATTTTAGATTAAGTTTGGTTCTCAAACATAAAATCTAATCTAATCTAATCCTTAACATCTTTTATTGGCTATGATTATCGATCATTCCATTTTTTCTTATTATCTGTAGATAGTTTGCTAGTTTTCTGTTTAGCTTCATCATTTGGATCTCATTCTACCAGCCAAGTTAGGGAGGAATTAACTAAAATGTGTTTAACTAAAGGTTAAATCATTTCTGTTAATAAGTTCATGTATGTTTGCTGTTGGATAACGATCACTCTCATCTTCCTCTTTCATCTGTTTGCAGCATGATGCTGCAAACATCACTGGAGTTTGTTGTACATCAATTGTGACTCATCTATAAATTCAAAGTTTTTAATGTTCCCCGATGTTCCGCTGCATGCAGAGAATTTTACTGGACAGAAACATGTGCTGATTGAACTGCACCAAACCACCTGTAACACCAGCTGGTTGACCTTTTTAATGAGCTAATCTCAGGTAGCTTTGGTAAAACCGAGCTTCAATCCACCACCCAGCAGAGATGCGGCGTTGATCGGTGCACTCATCGCATCCATCCACATCCACTGTTTTAGTTTTTACTTTCTGGGGTGTTTAGATTAAAGCCAATATTTATTATAAAAACAATGACCCAAAACCAGTGGCACCACAAAGGGGTGGCAAGGACCCGTGTAATGCCATGGCCACCCCACTGGCCACCCCACTCTCCAGGGTAAATTGTAGTAGCATCAGTCTAGCATCTCATCCCATTCTGCACAGCCAGTCACATAACATTAAAAATCCAACAGTAAACCAAGATCAGAGTAGGTATTTACCGAAGTTATGATTCTACAGGCAGGTTTACAACAATAGTAGATTAAAAACCCATGAAGTTATGGCTTTTAGTTTCAGTGGCCACCCCAAGATTTTTAGTGGCCCCATCTGGTCCCCATCATGAAACACTTCTGGAGGCGCCACTGTGCCAAACAGCAGCCGTTTAACAGGAAAGCTTCAGCAGTCACACTGCAGAGCAAACACTCGTCTTCTGCAACTTGCTTCCACCTTTCTGTTTCCAGTCATTTTTTCACATCATATCTTCTTCTGTTTGTGATGATGCACGCCATGAAGGAGCAACTCCACCCTGTGAAACCAGCTGAGCACTAAAAAAAGCATCTTCCTGGTTCGCACGGATGCTGGTCGACAAATTCTCAGGCGTTTAGAGACGATAATAAAACAGGCATCTAAACGTTAAGTACTTCCTGCTTAGAAAAAGGAAGTTTGTCCTGCCAAGATAAAAGCTGAGGTCGTCTTGTATCTGCTGGTCACCGCAGCACTGCAACACCCTGCATCGGGCCTGCAACCGCAGCAGGAACCAGCTCTTACATTTTCCACTACACAACCACACAGCGACTTAGAGATGGAAGCTCAGCAGCAGCGAGCCGACCGCAGTGGAAACTCTGTCCTCGCAAAAAATGAGCTCTTAACACACAAACTATTTGTGTCCTTTAAGGGAAGAACATTTAAAAAAGGTTAAACCATACTGACTCAGCTGCAGACTTCTGAACCCTGCAAATGCACTTTCTGATCATCAAACATGCACAGAACCTGGCAGGACCTGGCCGACAGCGGGATTATTCAAAAAACGTTTAATAAATAAACAGGCTACGGATCTGCAGAAGCAACGGCAAGGGCGTCTAAGGCATGAAACTCTGGTTTAGAGTAAAGTCCGAGCAGAGAGAACGAGGTTAATACCAGCCGCTCGGCTGACAAGATGCAGCGGTTGCCACACAGAGAGGTCCAGGTGGCTTCAGAACTGGCAGGAGGTCAGATCCAAGCAGACAAGGTAGGCAGGATAATCCAGCTCAAAGTCAGGAGGCAGATCCAGGTTCAGTCCATAAGAGGCCGGTGTCCGAAGACAGGTCAGGCAAAAGGGTCAGAACAGAAGGAGGCAGGCAAAGAGGTCCAACAGCAAAACAGCCACGATCAGGCAATCAGAACACAATCTAGAAACCTCTCACACCAAAGGCTTAAGAATACTCTGGCACTGATGACTGGGAGTAGGCAAATTCACAACACATGTCATCTCAGGTCACTTTCCAGTTCACCAGATCATCCAGTCAGATTGATTCAAAGTTTTCTATCTAAGGAAAATCAGCTGATTGCATCGACTCATTGACTCTTCAGCAATCCCTCACACTAAGCATGCTTGTAGCGACAGTGGAGAGGAAAAACTCCCTTTGAACAGGAAGAAACCTCCAGCAGAACCAGGCTCAGTGTGAGCGGCCATCTGCTGAGGCCCACTGGGGTTCAAGGAGACGGAAGCAGACGTAGAAAAAGAAGCATAGATACAAAAGGCAACTGTCAACCAGCTCCACAGGCGGCCCCGTCCAGGAAACACACAGCCAGGCCGACGAGCTCCGAGCCATTATCACAAAATTAAAACCTCTTTTTAGAAAGTTTGGATCTCAGAGCAAACATTGATGTGGCTGATTGAGACATTTTTTTTATCCTGAGCAGAGGATTTGGTTGGTATGTGAGGCTGTGGTGCTCATCTGGCTCTCTGTAACTAGTAATCTAAGCTGAATAGAATCAATCATGGAGTTCCTCAATGCTCTATCTTGGGGCTTCTTTCCTTTATAACAAGCTTCCCTTTGCCTAGATTCCATAACACATAAGTTAAAGTACCGCAGTTATGCTGATGACACAGAGCAGAGTAACAACTGGGTGAGTCCAACTATTCTTCAGATGAATAAAAAACTGAAGGAGTGTAGAAAACAGGAGCATTCAGCCTGCTGTTGCTGCAGCTAGGCTCTATCCAAGACGCTGATCTTCGGGTCAAATGCTTAATTTTGAAAAAACGACTTTCTGAAAGAGCTGACACGTCCCTACAGAGAGGTGGTGACTGTCCTGTTGGACATGTTAAGACACTTTGATAGGTTAAACCAAACCAAGTAAAAGTCTCAAAGAATCCAAACCGTAAAACCTTTGTTGTTTGGAGAAGGAATGCCAGCAGATGGATTATTTACTGACTCCAGTTTCTATGGGTTAGACTGGTATGTCAGCGGCTAGTTAACTGAAAAAATACTGGAAATAATGATCATTTTATTGGGAACTTGAACCAGTCTGTCAGAGCTTGAACCAGTCAGAACGGACCAGAAACCAGAGCAGCTTATGGTGCTTCCAGGGTTAAAATGTCTTAAGGAGGCTTTGGTTGCTAAATATGGCCGCTATTGGAAAGAAGCAGGAGGAAGTCGGCTTTGCTTTGGTTAAAGAGGAAGTCCGACTGAGGGCTGAACCCAGAACTGCTGCAACAGGAAGATAACAGCAAAAACACAACCGTCTCAGACATTCTAGTTATCTGACAATCCATCATCCATCCATCATCCATCCATCAGCCATCATCCATCCATCATCCATCCATCATCCATGCATCCATCATCCATCCATCATCCATCCATCATCCATCCATCATCCATCCATCCATCCATCCATCATCCATCCATCATCCATGCATCCATCATCCATCCATCATCCATCCATCATCCATCCATCATCCATCCATCCATCCATCATCCATCCATCATCCATCATCCATCCATCATCCATCCATCCATCATCCATCCATCCATCATCCATCCATCATCCATCCATCATCCATCCATCATCCATCCATCATCCATCCATCATCCATCATCCATCCATCATCCATCCATCATCCATCATCCATCCATCATCCATCCATCATCCATGCATCCATCATCCATCCATCATCCATCCATCAGCCATCATCCATCCATCATCCATCCATCATCCATGCATCCATCATCCATCCATCATCCATCCATCATCCATCCATCATCCATCCATCCATCCATCATCCATGCATCATCCATCATCCATCCATCATCCATCCATCCATCATCCATCCATCCATCATCCATCCATCATCCATCCATCATCCATCCATCATCCATCCATCATCCATCCATCATCCATCATCCATCCATCCATCCATCATCCATCCATCATCCATCATCCATCCATCCATCCATCCATCCATCATCATCCATCCATCATCCATCCATCATCCATCCATCATCCATCATCCATCCATCCATCCATCCATCCATCCATCATCCATCCATCATCCATCCATCCATCATCCATCCATCATCCATCCATCCATCATCCATCCATCATCCATCCATCCATCCATCATCCATCCATCCATCCATCCATCATCATCCATCCATCATCCATCCATCATCCATCCATCATCCATCCATCCATCATCCATCCATCCATCCATCCATCATCATCCATCCATCATCCATCCATCCATCCATCCATCATCCATCCATCATCCATCCATCATCCATCCATCCATCCATCCATCATCCATCCATCATCCATCCATCCATCCATCATCCATCCATCATCCATCCATCATCCATCCATCATCCATCCATCAGCCATCATCCATCCATCATCCATCCATCATCCATCCATCATCCATCCATCATCCATCCATCCATCCATCCATCCATCCATCATCCATCCATCATCCATCCATCATCCATCCATCCATCCATCCATCCATCCATCATCCATCCATCATCCATCCATCATCCATCCATCATCCATCATCCATCCATCCATCCATCATCCATCCATCATCCATCCATCATCCATCCATCATCCATCCATCCATCCATCCATCATCCATCCATCCATCCATCCATCCATCATCATCCATCCATCATCCATCCATCATCCATCCATCATCCATCCATCCATCCATCCATCATCCATCCATCATCCATCCATCATCCATCCATCATCCATCCATCCATCCATCATCCATCCATCATCCATCCATCATCCATCCATCCATCATCCATCCATCATCCATCCATCATCCATCCATCATCCATCCATCCATCATCCATCCATCCATCCATCCATCCATCATCCATCCATCATCCATCCATCATCCATCCATCATCCATCATCCATCCATCCATCCATCATCCATCCATCATCCATCATCCATCCATCCATCCATCCATCCATCGTCCATCCATCATCCATCCATCCATCCATCCATCCATCCATCCATCGTCCATCCATCATCATCCATCATCCATCCATCATCCATCCATCATCCATCCATCCATCATCCATCCATCCATCCATCCATCGTCCATCCATCATCATCCATCCATCATCATCCATCATCCATCCATCATCATCCATCCATCCATCATCCATCCATCCATCCATCCATCCATCATCCATCCATCCATCCATCCATCCATCGTCCATCCATCATCATCAATCATCCATCCATCATCATCCATCCATCCATCATCCATCCATCATCATCCATCCATCCATCATCCATCCATCCATCCATCCATCCATCGTCCATCCATCATCATCAATCATCCATCCATCATCCATCATCCATCCATCATCATCCATCCATCCATCATCCATCCATCCATCCATCATCCATCCATCCATCCATCCATCCATCATCCATCCATCATCCATCCATCATCCATCATCCATCCATCCATCATCCATCCATCCATCATCCATCCATCCATCCATCATCCATCCATCATCCATCCATCATCCATCCATCATCCATCCATCCATCCATCCATCATCCATCCATCATCCATCCATCCATCCATCCATCATCCATCCATCCATCCATCCATCCATCGTCCATCCATCATCATCCATCCATCATCATCCATCCATCCATCCATCGTCCATCCATCATCATCAATCATCCATCCATCATCCATCCATCATCCATCATCCATCCATCATCATCCATCCATCCATCATCCATCCATCCATCCATCATCATCGATCCATCCATCCATCCATCCATCCATCATCCATCCATCCATCCATCATCCAACCATCATCCAACCATCCATCCATCATCCATCCATCATCCATCCATCCATCATCCATCCATCCATCCATCCATCCATCCATCATCTATCCAACCATCCATCATCCATCCATCATCCATCCATTCATCATCCATCCATCATCCATCCATCATCCATCCATCATCCATCCATCATCCATCCATCCATCCACCCATCCATCCATCCATCATCTATCCAACCATCCATCATCCATCCATCATCCATCCATTCATCATCCATCCATCATCCATCCATCATCCATCCATCATCCATCCATCCACCCATCATCCATCCATCCATTCATCCATCCATCCATCCATCCATCATCCATCTATCCATCCATCCATCTATCCATCCATCCATCCATCCATCATCTATCCAACCATCCATCATCCATTCATCATCCATCCATCCATCCATCCATCCATCCATCCATCATTCATCCATCCATCCATCATCCAACCATCATCCAACCATCCATCCATCATCCATCCATCATCCATCCATCCATCATCCATCCATCCATCCATCCATCCATCCATCCATCATCTATCCAACCATCCATCATCCATCCATCATCCATCCATTCATCATCCATCCATCATCCATCCATCCATCCATCATCCATCCATCATCCATCCATCCATCCATCCATCCATCATCTATCCAACCATCCATCATCCATCCATCATCCATCCATTCATCATCCATCCATCCATCCATCCATCATCCATCCATCATCCATCCATCCATCCATCATCCATCCATCCATCATCTATCCAACCATCCATCATCCATCCATCATCCATCCATCATCCATCCATCCATCCATCCATCCATCCATCCATCATCCATCCATCCATCCATCCATCCATCCATCATCCATCAATCCATCCATTATCCATCCATCCATTCATCCATCGTCCATCCATCCATCATCCATCCATCCATCATCCATCCATCCATCCATCATCCATCATCCATCCATCCATCCATCCATCCATCCATCATCCATCCATCATCCATCCATCCATCCATCATCCATCCATCCATCCATCATCCATCCATCATCCATCCATCCATCATCCATCATCCATCCATCCATCCATTATCCATCCATCCATTCATCCATCATCCATCCATCCATCCATCATCCATCCATCATCCATCCATCCATCCATCATCCATCCATCCATCATCATCCATCCATCGATCATCATCCATCCATCCATCCATCCATCATCCATCCATCCATCCATCCATCATCCATCTATCCATCCATCCATCCATCAATCCATCCATCCATTATCCATCCATCATCCATCCATCATCCATCCATCCATCATCCATCCATCCATCCATCCATCAATCCATCCATCCATCCATCCATCCATCATCCATCCATCATCCATCCATCCATCATCCATCCATCCATCATCCATCCATCCATCCATCCATCCTCCATCCATCCATCATCCATCCATCCATCCATCCATCCATCATCCATCCATCCATCCATCATCCATCCATCCATCCCTCATCCATCCATCCATCCATCCATCCATCATCCATCCATCCATCATCCATCCATCCATCCATCCATCCAACATCCATCCATCATCCATCCATCCATCCATCATCCATCCATCATCCATCCATCCATCCATCCATCATCCATCATCCATCCATCCATCCATCCATCATCCATCCATCCATCCATCCATTATCCATCCATCCATCCATCCATCATCCATCCATCCATCATCCATCCATCCATCCATCCATCCATCCATCCATACCTATTTCCCGGCCGCTGTAAAGCGAGTTGTCCTCCATCCCTTCATCTTCATCCACCCTGTTTCCTCTCTGTAGGGTTCCCCGCTTCGCTCCGCCATCTGTCCAGCTCATCTGCTCAAACATAAACCAGACAAATTTCATGACAGCAATACGTTCATCAACAAACATTAGAGAGTCACCTGGATAACACAACACGGTAACGTTGTTAAACTCATCAGAACAAACATGAATATAGTACGTTTTTTTCTATTCACTCATTCATTAGAAGCTCTGTGTGATTATCTTGGCGCTAATGACAGGTCCGATTATACATTTCATTCACCTGCCTAGCTCCACCCACTTCTCATTGCAGTTCATCTGATCCACCTGCTCCAGTTTCTATTTAACCAGCCTTCAGACCAGTCATCAGTGCCAGATTGTTGGAGCCTTTGGTGAGAGTTCTCTCGAATACCTTTTGTGTTTTCTGATGGCCTGATCCTGAACAAAGCCTCTGGACCACCGAGCCTGCCTGTTCACGTTCTGATCTGTTTGCCTGACCTGTCTTCGGACTCCTGCTGGATTCTGCCTAAGTACTGAACCTGGTACCAATTCCTGACATCATCCTGGATTTCCCTTTGGTACCTCTTCGTATCTCTGATCTCCTGGCTCTGACTCATGAGCATGTCCTCTACACCGGCTTTGGCTTCACCTTCTGGATAGTTCTGCCATCCTTCGTCTGCTCGGTCCTGATTTGCTGCCTGTGCTCCGACCTCCGGGACTTCAGCGTCTGGGACTCGCTGGGTGGTACCCGCTGCGTCTTGTCAGCAGCCGACCAGCTAGAACCAACCTCATCCTCTGGACATGGACTGAACTATAAGAACAGGTTAGTGACTCACATGTTTATTATCATCCTCTGCCAGATTAACATGGTCACTAACCTGTGTTCTCCCCCTGCAAACTTTCCTGCCTAAGATGCTGACACTGTTCTCTACAGTTCCATGTTAAATAAATGTTTTTTGACAATTAACTGTCTCTCTGCCCTGAAAATTTGGTCCTTTTGTTCTGAGCCTGACACTTGGATAAGTTTAAACTGATCTAACTTAGACTCTCCCATCTGAACAGAAGCTGCTGTGCCCAGATCTCCTCATCAGCTAAGGTTGGAGGTCAGAGTGTGAAAACCAAACACCAGTACTGGTTCTAAAGAGTTTGGGTTATCCGAACCGAACACCAGAACAGGAACTGTAGGTAGTGTAGAGACGTGGGTTTGAAAACCAGCATCAGAAACATTTTAGTTGGTTCTATCATCCTAACTCCTGCTCTCTTGGTACTGTAATGAGGTTCAAATGTTTTTGTTTTTTTTTCATTTTCTGTTTGCTTTCCCTTTTTGGGTCATATTTAGAGTTGGGTCATATTTACAGGAAGAGGCCTTAAAGCCTCTTCCTGTAAATATGACCCAACTGTCTTCTGGTTTTGTTTCCTAAACACAGTTTTTTTGAAACCCAAAGTTTTTCAGTCTTTCTATAACACATTGTAGAGAATTTCCTTCAACGTCATTGTTGTTTGTGTAGTTTTTAGGAATATTAAAATGAGTAAAAATTAATGTTTGACATTTTTAGCTGGGTCCAGAGTTTCCATCTTTCCATTCTAAATTAAAGTGTCATTTAGTTTAGACTGACCCTAAATCCTGGCCTGTGCAGATCCTGGTTGGGTTCTATTAGTTTTTACCATTCAAAGAGCTTCTCTGATTGGCTGTTGGGCTTCCTGTTGTTTTCTTTTAAAGAGGAAACCAAGATGTGAGTCAAGAAGATCAGCTGTCTGTCAGTATCCTGCTATTTATAGGAGCAAACATGGAACCGCTGATCCGGTCATACACTCAGGTCCTGGTTCCGGACTCATATAGGATCATGATCTGAGTTACATATAGGGACAATAACTGAAGTCAGTTCAGAAAACAAAGGTAGTTGTAATCTTTAACATTATGGAGGGAGTTTTCAGTGCTTCAAGAGTTGGGTTTTGAGTTAAGAGCCTGAGAATTATTTGATGTTAAGTTTTAAAAATTAAAACAGCTCCTAAAGAAAGACTGTCAAACTAATAATATGAAGCACAATAATATGAAGCTTCTTTATTTGTGATTTAATTTTGAAGTTACTTCAGCTCCTAGTTGTACATTTATAAACCCAGTAGTCAGGGTTTGTAACAGCTAGAGGGTGGTCTAGTGGTTAGAGCGCAGGGCATTAGCTCACCACCAAGGTCAACAGTTTGAATCTGTCTCTGGTACTAATAATTTAGGTTACAAATATAGCCACCATGGGACATAGAGAGTATGAGTTTTCAATAGGCAGAAGATTTATAATTAGTTTTAAAGTCACCACCACTTTAACCGGATTGCAAGTTACAGTAACGTCGAGTTCCAGGTTTGAAGAACTCAAAACTTGACTTGATTAAATTTAAGTCTTGAACTCATACTTTTGCAGAAATGTGTTACCTTAAAATGATGAGTTCTGCAAACTTTTCATTTTTTTACAGTGCAGCCAAGACTAGAGGCAGCTTGCTTTGGGCTGTGGGGTGAAGAAATATGACCTGGTGTACTGGACTGACCCGCTGAACTGACCTGCTGGACTGACCCGGTGAACCGGACTGACCTGGTGGACTGACTCAGTGGACTGACCCTGGACTGACCTGGTATCTTATTCATCGTCTTTCCCAAACTGAAACTAAGAGCCAGACTTTGACCAGAGTGAAATTTAACCCTTTTATTGGGTAATAATTCATAGAAACGGTCCTTCAGACACATTTTGAAAGACTGCAGAGGAACCACGGATCAACATGAAACCGTGAGACAGCAGATCAGCAGGAAATTATTTTAGCCACTAAGAAAGATTAGAAACAGGCTGATTGTTTACTTTAGCAGAATAGATCAATGCGATAAATGACCAAGCAGAGTTTGGTGAAGAACTTTCTGTCTTTAAACCAGAGTCTCTGAAATAGAAGCTCATTAGTCAGTCACTTCATTTGGATGGAATTAAACTGATCTCTGATAATAAAGTTAAAATCTTGCCGTTATTTTTGATCAGGACCTGTCATTTAGATCTAGAATTGATCTATTCAAAATATTTAAAACATTAGAAACATTGTGCCCAGGGGTGATGCTGAGGAACTAGTACATGCATTTATTCAAGGCTATTGTCGCTCTTCCAATGCAGAAACCATGCCTCAATCATAGACATCGCTGTTAAAGGAGCATCCATCCATCTCCTTGTCTGTCATGGACATTGGTCTGCCTGTCTCCAGCAGTCTATAGGGAAAAGGGAGGTCTGGCCTGGACAGGTCATCAGTCAATCACAGATGGACACACCCAAGGGGACATCAGAGTCACTTCCTCCCACAGTCCAACTGTGGGAGGAAGCTGGAGTACCCAAAGTGAACCTCCAGAGAGGGTTCATTGAAGATTAACAGAGCTGAAACCAGGACCAGGAAAACCTGTTAGAGGCTGCAGGAGACCTGAGCCTGAGGTGGCGGTTCACCTTCCAGCAGGAGAACCACCTGGAACATCCTGACAGAGATAGGATGGAGGTTAAGAGGTGGCTGCGGTCCATCTCCACCATGGCAACCTGACATCAGAGAAGTCAGATCCAGAACAGTTACTGGAGTTTTTAGAGGAAAGACCTCAGCAAGCAGGGTTCCTCTGTTGGAACCAGCCGGTTGCAGCTGGAATCCATGAAGAACCATGATCTGGCTCTAACCAATGACCCGACCCATACATTGATGTTCAGCTGAGGTTCATCTCAGCAGGGAGAACCTAAACAACCTTCTGAACAGAACCAGCACCATCAATCTGGAGCTCAGAACTTCTTTGCCTGCCTTCATGGCTTGTTTAAAGAGGTAGTGGAGAATCTGGGTGGTACCTACAGGGAAGGCGATCTCACACAGTTTGTGAGTCCAGTCCTCCAGCTGGTGTCTGTCTGCAGCGAACACAAAGATCTTCTCCGTGGTCTCAACCAGGAAGGAGCCTGTGTCTCTGGGACATCCGTCCATGTCTACCTCCGTCACCCGGATGCAGTCTGCCAGACGGATCACCTGGGGGACAGAGGGAGTTATCGCCACGGAAACAAAGCTAAGGTGTTCCAAAAAAGTAAAAAAACAATCCAGTGGACTTCCAGTGGATAGCGTTGAGTTCCAGGTTTTATACAGCAGCCCAACAAAGCCTTGTTTTTGTTACGAAAACAAGCAAATTGAAAAGGACAAACGGGCCCACCCCTTTGGAACGGGGGTCGTTTGGCTTTTGACGCTTGGTTTTTTTGGAACGACTATGACCTTCATGACTGAGAATATTCACCAGCACAAAGGCTGAGGTGGAGAAGGTTGGTTAGGGGGTCTTACCTTCTTGTTCTCCTGCTGCTTGCGCAGAGTTTTATCGTTCTTCTCCAAGTGGCCTCCATCTTTACACTCGAAGAACTCCATCCTGGAGATGGAGCAGGAGCTTTCCCGGTACAGGACGCACCATATCCGCTTCCACTTCTGCAGACACACACAATCAGAACCAACATTTTCCACCAGAAAACGTTGGTTCTGCTCAGATTTTACCTTCCCAAAGCGCTGCTGCTGGAGGAAGAGCATGCCCTGCTTTCTGATGTCTTCCTCCATCACGTCTCCACAGCGTCCCCTCTCCTCTCCGTCCTCTGTTCCACCCTCCTGATGTCTCCTTGCCTTCTGGCTTCTTTCAGCTCCTTCTCGGCTCCTTCACTGCCTGCTCTTCTGCTCGGAGGTGCTGGTATCATTAGCGTCCTCCTCCTGGTAGACGTCTCTTCTTCCTCCACTGTGTTCCGTCCTCCTTCTACTTCTTCAATCTCAAGCTTGTGCTTTTCTCCTCCTCCAAATCCTCCTCTGGTTCTCCTCCGTCTCTTTCCTAGTGGTGTGAGGTCACTGTTGGTTCCAGATCTGAAGGGTTCTGGTTCTCCTCCGCTCCTTCTATGGTTGCCTGTGCTCCCTCTGCTTGGTGGTGTTACAGTGAAGGGAACAGACACTGAGGGTGTCATATGTTGGTGGTTTCCTGCTGTCACTCTGATGCAACGTCTAATGCAGAACCAACTGGTCGCCTAGACCTCCTCCTTCCGTCTTCTTCTTCCTCCTGCTGTTTTTATCTCAACGCTTTTTCAGCAAAACCCTCAGATTAGGCTGTTTCTAAGCAGAACTTAGATTATTCTTTATTAGCTGTTCATCCTGAAAATGCAGCAACTTGCATGATGCAAAGCGCCCCCTTGTGGTCATGCAAAGCAGAAGTGCAGCTCCAGTAGCTGCCTGTGCAAAAACTGAAATTAACTTATTTATTTTCTTTCACAAAATGAGCTGTAAGCCTGTAACCAGTCTAAATCTGACGAACACTTTTAATGAGTTTAATGAGTTTAATGGGTTTAATGAGTAAATTTAAAACAGAGAACAAGCCACTGCTGCTGTCAGTTTAACAGGAAGTCAAGGCGCTGTGGTTTGTCAGGTGGACCCTCAGCTGTGACGCTGCAACCAAGGAGGAGTTAAACGGGTTAAAGTTCCTTTTTCTGAGAATCTAACCTTAGATCTGCTGCAGGACTTTAAAAAAATCAATACAATCATGGATAAAATGCACAATAAGATAAATAAGAGGAAAACAATGACAAAAAATGAAACAGAAACTGAAACGGATGTTCTGATCACTGAAGGTGAAACTCCTCCTACCTGCTGCTGGGATCCACATGGTGGACAATAACAGGCTGATTAACTTTATGCCTTCTTTCCTTGTTAACATTTAAGTTTCTCTGACCTTGAATTAATCATCAACTCTCCCAGTGAGGGAGCTGCAGCGCCTCCTGTCTGTCATCTGATTACAAACCTGTAGCTTTGAAAGGACAGGACCAGTTAACTGGAGCGGCCTGAGCTACAGACAGAGGAAGCATCTGCAGAACGTAGACCGGGCAGAGTTTACATCCTCTATGATGTCCTGGAGACTGTGAAAGGAGACCATGAGATACAAACCACAGCAGATTAGCAGAAGGTCTGACCCCGGGTCCTCTGCTCTACGGGCAGCAGCTGAGCTTCATAGGACACTGACAGCTGACCCAGCAGCACCTTGGTGGCATAAAGAACTGGTGTGACCAGAGGCAGATCAGAGCTCAGAGGAACATCTCAGACCATCAGTCAAAGCCCACTGCTGCATCTACCCTATCTCACTCTATCCTGTTCCTGATCTATAGATATTTAGTGTCCAGTTTGTTGATGAACCCTGACCCATGGTAGCGAATGAAGACAGAAGTGGTGCCTCTGTTCTAACGCATCCCAAAGATGGGTTCTCCAGCATGCATGAGGAGCAGGATGAAGTTTTTCAGAACAGTCGTGTTTCTAAGAGATCACTTAGTTTGCTGAAATACGTCTCCAAACAGAACATGATCTCAGACTCAGACACAAACAGCAAAGACAGAAGCTTTAACATCCGTTTATTATTCAAAAGATCAGTTTATCAGCAGGGATGAAGATGAAGTCCATCAGAGGCTCTCCTTTTCCTCGATCCTCCCTGCAGCCGGCAGCTGGCTGTAAGTCTGCGTCCAGTAGTTCACATAGAAGGATCGAAGGTCGTAGCTGGGAAGAAACATCACAGATGGAACAGGTGAAAAAACTGATTATGTTTCAGGGTCTGATCCAGTCAGATCCAGACTGATCCCATCCGATCCAGACTGATCCCATCGGATCCAGACTGATCCCATCAGATCCAGACTGATCCCATCAGATCCAGACTGATCCCATCGGATCCAGACTGATCCCATCGGATCCGGACGGATCCCATCAGATCCAGACTGATCCTATCAGATCCAGACTGATCCCAACAGATCCAGACTGATCCCATCGGATCCGGACTGATCCCATCGGATCCAGACTGATCCCATCGGATTCAGACGGATCCCATCAGATCCAGACTGATCCCATCAAATCCGGAAAGATCCCATCGGATCCAGACTGATCCCATCGGATCCAGACTGATCCCATCAGATCCGGACAGATCCCATCAGATTCAGACTGATCCTATCAGATCCAGACTGATCCTATCAGATCCAGACTGATCCCATCAGATCCGGACTGATCCCATTGGATCAAGACTGATCCCATCAGATCCAGACTGATCCTATCAGATCCAGACTGATCCCATCAGATCCAGACTGATCCAATCGGATCCAGACAGATCCCATCAGATCCAGACTGATCCCATCAGATCCGGACTGATCCCATCGGATCCAGACTGATCCCATCAGATCCAGACTGATCCTATCAGATCCAGACTGATCCCATTGGATCCAGACAGATCCCATCAGATCCAGACTGATCCCACCAGATCCGGACTGATCCCATCGGATCCAGACTGATCCCATCAGATCCAGACTGATCCTATCAGATCCAGACTGATCCCATCGGATCCAGACGGATCCCATCAGATCCAGACTGATCCCATCGGATCCAGACGGATCCCATCAGATCCAGACTGATCCCATCGGATCCAGACTGATCCCATCGGATCCAGACTGATCCCATCGGATCCGGACGGATCCCATCAGATCCAGACAGATCCCATCATATCCCGACTGATCCCATCGGATCCAGACTGATCCCATCGGATCCAGACTGATCCCATCAGATCCAGACAGATCCCATCAGATCTGGACTGATCCCATCGGATCCAGACAGATCCCATCAGATCCAGACAGATCCCATCAGATTCAGATGGATCCCATCAAATCCAGACTGATCCCATCAGATCCAGACTGATCCCATCAGATCCGGATTGATCCCATCGGATCCAGACAGATCCCATCAGATCCGGACAGATCCCATCAGATCCGGACTGATCCCATCGGATCCAGACTGATCCCATCGGATCCAGACTGATCCGATGATAGAGGAGAATAAGAATAATCCTAGATTTCTTTTTAATACAGTTGCCAAACTCACCCAGAGCCATAGCTCTGTTGAACCGTCCATTCCACCTGCTCTTAGCAGCAATGATTTTATGGGATTCTTTATAAATAAGATTGATCTTATTAAAAATAAGATCATAAGCACTCCTCTATCCGCGATTGTACCTGAGGTAGTCATGGAATCTGAACCGGGTTTAGACTGCTTTGATCCAGTTGAACTCTCTGAATTAGCAAAATTATTGTCTTCATCTAAGCCTTCAACTTGTATGTTAGATCCAGTTCCAACCAGGTTATTTAAGGAGGTATTCCCTTTGATCTCCTCCTCCATTTTAGATGTGATTAATCTATCTCTGTTACAGGGATATGTACCTAAAGCTTTTAAGGTTGCTGTAATTAAACCTCTGCTTAAGAAACTAACTCTTGACCCAGATGACTTGGTCAATTATAGACCTATATCCAATCTTCCTTTCTTATCCAAAATTCTTGAGAAAGTAGTTGCCAAACAAGTTTGCGATCACTTCCACCATAATGAACTTTTTGAAGAGTTTCAGTCTGGCTTTAGAGCTCATCATAGCACTGAAACAGCTCTGGTGAAAGTCACTAATGATATTCTCATGGCCTCAGATAATGGACTTGTATCTGTGCTCGTCCTGTTGGATCTTAGTGCTGCATTTGATACAGTTGACCATAATATTCTTTTAGAAAGACTTGAATATTTTGTTGGAATTAAAGGAACAGCACTAGACTGGTTTAAATCTTATCTATCTGATCGAATTCAGTTTGTTCATGTTAATGATAGATCTTCCTCATGCTCAAAGGTTACCTGTGGAGTACCACAGGGATCAGTGCTAGGACCAATTCTCTTTACTTTATACATGCTCCCAATTGGTAGAATTATTAGACAGCATGGGATTAATTTCCACTGTTACGCTGATGATACCCAGCTATATCTGTCTATAAATCCAGATGAAGCTAACCCATTACATAGATTACAGGCATGTCTTGAAGACATAAAAACCTGGATGACTTAACTTTCTGCTCCTGAATGCAGACAAAACAGAAGTTATAGTCTTTGGACCAGAGTCTCTGAAAAAGAAACTGATTAGCCAGTCACTTCATTTGGATGGGATTAAACTGATTTCAGATAATAAAGTAAAAAATCTTGGTGTTATTTTTGATCAGGACCTGTCATTTAAATCCCACATCAAAGAGGTCTCTAGAATTTCCTTCTTTCATCTGAGGAACATTGCAAAAATTAGAAATATCCTGTCCAGGGGTGATGCTGAGAAACTAGTCCATGCATTTGTTACTTCAAGGCTGGACTATTGTAATTCTTTACTATCAGGAAGTCCACAAACTGTAGTTAAAAGCCTTCAGCTGATCCAAAATGCTGCAGCCAGAGTTCTAATGAAAATTAAAAAGAGAGATCATATCTCTCCTATCCTGGCTTCTCTTCATTGGCTTCCTGTTAAATCAAGAATAGAATTTAAAATCCTCCTTCTCACATATAAAGCCTTAAATGGCCAAGCTCCATCTGATATCAGAGATCTGATTGTTCCTTATGTTCCTAACAGAGCACTTCGCTCTCAATCTGCAGGTTTACTAATGGTTCCTAGAATTTCTAAAAGTAGAATGGGAGGCAGATCTTTTAGTTCTCAGGCTCCTCTCCTGTGGAACCAACTACCAGTTTTAGTCCGTGAGGCAGACACCCTGTCTACTTTTAAGGCTAGGCTTAAAACTTTCCTTTTTGATAAAGCTTATAGTTAGGGTGGCTCAGGTTATCCTGAGCTATCTCTATAGTTATGCTGCTATAGGCTTAGACTGCTGGAGGACATAGGGACCCCCATTTCATCATTCTGCTTCATTCTCTCTCTGTTCTCCTATTCTGCAGAATCTGTTAGTTCAATCTCTAACCTTCTGCTCTCTCTGCTTTTCCTCAGAGTAGCTTTGCCTCGTCTGTTCCTGTTTGGCTGTGACGTCATCCTGGAAAAAAACATCAGCTGTGCTGCTTCTATCAACACCCTTGTTTATAGATGTTGGAGATCGGCCTGTTTTCCAGTGTGGTCCTGTTTCTCTGACCGTGACTGAGTGGATGTGCTCTCTTCGTCCTCTGGCATGGGAGCTGCCTTGGAGCTCGTCTGCCTGGCTGTGTGTTTCCTGGACGGGGCCGCCTTTTACAGCTGCTTTTTGTATCTCTGCTTCTGTCTCCTTGAACCCCAGTCGGCCTCGGCAGATGGCCGCTCACACTGAGCCTGGTTCTGCTGGAGGTTTCTTCCTGTTAAAAGGGAGTTTTTCCTCTCCACTGTCGCTACAAGCATGCTTAGTGTGGGGGATTGTATTTGAGTCAATGAGTCGATGCAATCAACTGGTTTTCCTTAGATAGAAAACTTTGTATCAATTTGACTGTATGATCTGGTTGAACTGTAAAGTGCCTTGAGATGACATGTGTTGTGAATTTGGCGCTATATAAATAAACTGAATTGAATTGAATTGAATCCCATCAGATTCAGACGGATCCCATCAGATCCAGACTGATCCCATCGGATCCAGACTGATCCCATCAGATCCGGACGGATCCCATCAGATCCAGACTGATCCTATCAGATCCAAACTGATCCCATCGGATCCAGACTGATCCCATCGGATCCAGACAGATCCCATCAGATCCGGACTGATCCCATCGGATCCAGACTGATCCCATCGGATCCAGACAGATTCCATCAGATCCGGACTGATCCCATCGGATCCAGACTGATCCCATCAGATTCAGACAGATCCCATCAGATCCAGACTGATCCCATCGGATCCAGACGGATCCCATCAGATCCAGACAGATTCCATCAGATCCGGACTGATCCCATCGGATCCAGACTGATCCCGTCGGATCCAGACTGATCCCATCAGATTCAGATGGATCCCATCAAATCCAGACTGATCCCATTGGATCCAGACAGATCCCATCAGATCCAGACAGATCCCATTAGATCCGGACTGATCCCATCGGATCCAGACTGATCCCATCAGATCCGGATGGATCCCATCAGATCCGGACGGATCCTATCAGATCCAGACTGATCCCATCAGATCCAGACTGATCCCATCAGATCCGGACTGATCCCATTGGATCCAGACTGATCCCATCAGATCCAGACTGATCCTATCAGATCCAGACTGATCCCATCAGATCCAGACTGATCCAATCGGATCCAGACAGATCCCATCAGATCCAGACTGATCCTATCAGATCCAAACTGATCCCATCGGATCCAGACTGATCCCATCGGATCCAGACAGATCCCATCAGATCTGGACTGATCCCATCGGATCCAGACCGATCCCATCAGATTCAGACAGATCCCATCAGATCCAGACTGATCCCATCGGATCCAGACTGATCCCATCAGATCCGGACGGATCCCATCAGATCCAGACAGATTCCATCAGATCCGGACTGATCCCATCGGATCCAGACTGATCCCGTCGGATCCAGACTGATCCCATCAGATTCAGATGGATCCCATCAAATCCAGACTGATCCCATTGGATCCAGACAGATCCCATCAGATCCAGACAGATCCCATTAGATCCGGACTGATCCCATCGGATCCAGACTGATCCCATCAGATCCGGATGGATCCCATCAGATCCGGACGGATCCCATCAGATCCAGACTGATCCCATCAGATCCGGACTGATCCCATTGGATCCAGACTGATCCCATCAGATCCAGACTGATCCCATCAGATCCAGACTGATCCCATCAGATCCAGACTGATCCAATCGGATCCAGACAGATCCCATCAGATCCAGACTGATCCTATCAGATCCAAACTGATCCCATCGGATCCAGACTGATCCCATCGGATCCAGACAGATCCCATCAGATCTGGACTGATCCCATCGGATCCAGACCGATCCCATCAGATTCAGACAGATCCCATCAGATCCAGACTGATCCCATCGGATCCAGACTGATCCCATCAGATCCGGACGGATCCCATCAGATCCAGACAGATTCCATCAGATCCGGACTGATCCCATCGGATCCAGACTGATCCCGTCGGATCCAGACTGATCCCATCAGATTCAGATGGATCCCATCAAATCCAGACTGATCCCATTGGATCCAGACAGATCCCATCAGATCCAGACAGATCCCATTAGATCCGGACTGATCCCATCGGATCCAGACTGATCCCATCAGATCCGGATGGATCCCATCAGATCCAGACTGATCCTATCAGATCCAGACTGATCCCATCAGATCCAGACTGATCCCATCGGATCCAGACTGATCCCATCAGATCCAGACGGATCCAAACAGATCCAGACTGATCCCATCAGATCCGGACTGATCCCATCAGATCCAGACGAATCCAAACAGATCCAGACTGATCCCATCAGATCCAGACTGATCCCATCAGATCCAGACTGATCCCATCGGATCCAGACTGATCCCATCAGATCCAGACTGATCCCACCAGATCCAGACGGATCCAAACAGATCCGGACTGATCCCATCAGATCCAGACGAATCCAAACAGATCCAGACTGATCCCATCAGATTCAAACTGATCCCATCGGATCCAGACTGATCCCATCAGATCCAGACTGATCCCATCAGATCCAGACGGATCCAAACAGATCCAGACTGATCCCATCAGATCCGGACTGATCCCATCAGATCCAGACGAATCCAAACAGATCCAGACTGATCCCATCAGATCCAGACTGATCCCATCAGATTCAAACTGCTCCCATCGGATCCAGACTGATCCCATCAGATCCAGACTGATCCCATCGGATCCAGACTGATTCAAACAGACTGATTTATCAAACTGATAAATTCAGATCTAGACTGATCCAATTAGAATCCATATTTTCGTGTTTGACAGGTGACCAGGTTCCAAGGCACTTAAGTTCACCATCTCAGAGGTAAATGCTGGTTTAAGGTCGGATGTTTTGGCATCAGGGTAGGGAAGATGACAGGGATCTGCGCTGGTTTTAGGGATGCAGCATCACATCAAACTTTCTAATACAAATTGAAACATTCCCCAAAATAAGATCAAATATTAGAGGTAAGCCAGGCTTATTAGCCCAAACCAGTTTGACGTCATCAGGTGTGAACAGGAACCAGTGTGGGTGAAGAAGACAGATCTCCAGCCATGCTTCATACCTGACGGAGGACTTGGTCATTGAATTGTTTATTATCAGGTAAGGTTGGTGGTATTTGGAAAAGGGAGGCCAGGAAACTGGGACTCTGTTGTCGCCTCTGCTGGGATCTCTGGGGAGAAAGGAGAAAAGGTTGACACCAGTTTACCAAAGATGAGACCAGTTTAAAGATTTCTGACTCAATGCCCAGTTTACCCACAGAATCAGGCTCCATTTTAGACGGGTTCAGTCCAAGTATGACTCTCAGGCTCAATCCGGCAGCTTGCTTTGAGTTTCCATGAGACCAGATCCTAACAGTTTGACCAATCCAGGACTGGTGTGTCAGACGTCTATCAGCTTATATACCGATTTGGTTTATACACCAATGGAACTAATGGCTGACTAATCCAGTATAAACCACATTAAAAAACAAATCCAGCTCCAACAATCTGTTTCTGTTTACATTTCAGTTCAGTTTCAGTCTGGGTAGTAAATTATATAATTTGACATGCAGAACAATCTAACTTAAACCAGTTTATTGGCCTCATCAGTGTGACCTTGTGTTGACAGTGTGGACAGGATCGAACCAGGAGTCAAAAACCTCAGATTTTATAAACATTCAGTTTAAACTGATCATAAAGAAGGTTGAAGTTCAGTTAATTCATCCCAAGAGGCTCATAAAGTGGTAAGAGGGGGTCCTACCCAGTGTGATCATACCTGTTCTGAAACACGTGTAGACCGACCCAGGTCATGTGGGTCCAAGGTGGCTCAGCAAGAACCCCTGGCATTATTTCAACCTGTTCTAGTTTTGGAAAAGGTTGGACCATACAGGTAGAGGCATTGTCCATAGTCAGACCACTTTCACTCACTCCAAAGAAAAACAGATCTAGTCTGACCCTTCGTGAACGTTGCAGTGCATGCTGGGAGTTTACCCGGTCTTTGCAAAGTTGGTCCAGTATGCGATCATGTAGCCTGACAGGTCACGGTGTCGAGGAAAGTAGACCAGTGGCATGGAGAAGGGTTTTCCAAACAGATACTGTAAGTCCTCTGCATGCTCCGCCTCCACCCAGCGTGGGAACCCCGGGATCCGGGTCTTCATGTTGAACAGGTAGGAGTAGGTACGGGCTCCACTTTGGGACAAAAAGGACCAACAGTCAGCAAACTGTTCAACCATAAGAACTTAGTTTAGATTTTTTTAACTTTCTAATTATCGGGTCTGCCTCTGTCCACCCGGCTGTATATCAGGGCTGCACCATTCCATCCATTCATCCATCCATCCATCCATCCATCATCCATCTATCCATCCATCCATCTATCCATCCATCCATCCATCCATCATCCATCCATCCATCCATCATCCATCATCCATCTATCCATCCATCCATCATTCATCCATCCATCCATCCATCCATCATCCATCATCCATCTATCCATCCATCCATCATTCATCCATCCATCCATCCATCCATCATCCATCCATCCATCCATCCATCATCCATCATCCATCTATCCATCCATCCATCATCCATCATCCATCTATCCATCCATCCATCATTCATCCATCCATCCATCCATCCATCATCCATCCATCCATCCATCCATCATCCATCTATCCATCCATCCATCTATCCATCCATCCATCATTCATCCATCCATCCATCCATCATCCATCATCCATCTATCCATCCATCCATCATTCATCCATCCATCCATCCATCCATCCATCCATCATCCATCCATCCATCCATCCATCATCCATCATCCATCTATCCATCCATCCATCTATCCATCCATCCATCATTCATCCATCCATCCATCCATCCATCCATCCATCATCCATCATCCATCATCCATCTATCCATCCATCATTCATCCATCCATCCATCCATCATTCATCCATCCATCCATCCATCATTCATCCATCCATCCATCCATCATCCATCCATCATTCATCCATCCATCCATTCATCCATCATCCATCTATCCATCCATCATTCATCCATCCATCCATCATTCATCCATCCATCATCCATCCATCCATCCATCAACCATCCATCATTCATCCATCCATTCATCCATCCATCATCCATCCATCCATCCATCCATCCATCATTCATCCATCCATCATTCATCCATCCATCCATCCATCATCCATCCATCCATCATTCATCCATCCATCCATTCATCCATCATCCATCTATCCATCCATCATTCATCCATCCATCCATCCATCATTCATCCATCCATCATCCATCCATCCATCCATCAACCATCCATCATTCATCCATCCATTCATCCATCCATCATTCATCCATCCATCCATCATTCATCCATCCATCATTCATCCATCCATTCATCCATCTATCCATCCATCCATCCATCCATCCATCATCCATCTATCCATCCATCCATCCATCCATCATCCATCCATCCATCATCCATCCATCCATCCATCATTCATCCATCCATCCATCCATCCATCCATCATCCATCCATCCATCATTCATCCATCCATCCATCCATCCATCCATCCATCATCCATCCATCCATCCATCATCCATCTATCCATCCATCATTCATCCATCCATCCATCATTCATCCATCCATCATTCATCCATCCATCCATTCATCCATCCATCCATCATCCATCCATCCATCCATTCATCCATCCATCCAACCCTGACCACCCAGGGTGCAGACCAGGAAGCAGAGTTGTAGTTTAACACACATCTCTGCAGCTTCTCTACTGTTACCCACTCTTTACTCCATCCAGACAGTGTCTTGCCCACGACCAAAATCTAATAAATTAGCAAAGATTCCCAAAGGAGTAAATCATGATAATCTAATTAAAATCAAAATAACTCCAATTGGGGAAAAAGTTAAAACAATTAAATGCGGTCTGTTTAACATAAGATCGCTTTCCTCTAAAAGTCTACTAGTTAATGACTTGATTTGTGATAATCACATTGACTTGTTTTGCCTTACAGAAACCTGGCTGCAGCAAGAGGATTATGTGAGCATAAATGAGGCAACTCCTTCAAGCTATTTAAATTTTCACATCCCCAGAAGTTCTGGGCGAGGAGGATGAGTAGCAACAATCTTCCAGTCTGACTTACTGATTACTCCCAAAACAATTAATACCTACAACTCTTTTGAACATTTAACCCTTAATTTCCCTGATCCAAATTTCAAGGCAAGAAAACCTCTTCTTTTTGTAACTTTGTATCGTCCACCAGATCCTTACTCTGAATTTTTAGATGAGTTTTCAGAGTTCCTTTCTGATTTGGTATTAAATACTGACAGGGTCATCATAGTGGGAGATTTTAACATCCATGCTGACATTGAAGGCGATAGCTTAAGAGCAGCCTTTAATGCTATCTTAGACACTATTGGCTTTGTTCAAAATGTGAATAGTCCCACACATTCTCATCTTCATACTTTGGATCTTGTGCTGACATACGGCATAGAATGTGAATAAATAACAGTATTTCCTCACAACCCTGTCCTCTCTGACCACTTTCTAATAACCTTCAGGATTACTTTAACAGAGTTCTCCTCCCCCAAAAGAAGGTTACATTTTAGTAGATCTTTATCAGATAGTGCAGTTATAAATTTTAAAGAATCTGCTTCCCTTTCTCTCTCATCTGTGTCACTGAGCAGTGCTGCAGAGTGCAAAAGCTTAGCTTATTCCCCTTCACAGGTTGATGATTTTGTTGATGGGGTTGCTAGTTCTCTGCGTATTGCCTTAGACAACGCAGCTCTTTTGAAAATGAAAACCATTAAAAATAGAAAGCTTGCTCCTTGGTTTAATGCAGAGCTGCATACTTTGAAGCAAAATGCTAGGAAACTGGAGAGAAAATATCGCTCCACAGGCCTGCGAGAGTCCTTCCTAGTCTGGAAAAATGGTTTACTGCTGTATAAGAGGACCCTTTGTAAAGCAAGAGCAGCATACTTCTCCTCATTAATAGAGGAGAATAAGAATAATCCTAGATTTCTTTTTAATACAGTTGCCAAACTCACCCAGAGCCATAGCTCTGTTGAACCGTCCATTCCACCTGCTCTTAGCAGCAATGATTTTATGGGATTCTTTATAAATAAGATTGATCTTATTAAAAATAAGATCATAAGCACTCCTCTATCCGCGATTGTACCTGAGGTAGTCATGGAATCTGAACCGGGTTTAGACTGCTTTGATCCAGTTGAACTCTCTGAATTAGCAAAATTATTGTCTTCATCTAAGCCTTCAACTTGTACGTTAGATCCAGTTCCAACCAGGTTATTTAAGGAGGTATTCCCTTTGATCTCCTCCTCCATTTTAGATGTGATTAATCTATCTCTGTTACAGGGATATGTACCTAAAGCTTTTAAGGTTGCTGTAATTAAACCTCTGCTTAAGAAACCGTCTCTTGACCCAGATGACTTGGTCAATTATAGACCTATATCCAATCTTCCTTTCTTATCCAAAATTCTTGAGAAAGTAGTTGCCAAACAAGTTTGCGATCACTTACACCATAATGAACTTTTTGAAGAGTTTCAGTCTGGCTTTAGAGCTCATCATAGCACTGAAACAGCTCTGGTGAAAGTCACTAATGATATTCTCATGGCCTCAGATAATGGACTTGTATCTGTGCTCGTCCTGTTGGATCTTAGTGCTGCATTTGATACAGTTGACCATAATATTCTTTTAGAAAGACTTGAATATTTTGTTGGAATTAAAGGAACAGCTCTAGACTGGTTTAAATCTTATCTATCTGATCGAATTCAGTTTGTTCATGTTAATGATAGATCTTCAACACGCTCAAAGGTTACCTGTGGAGTACCACAGGGATCAGTGCTAGGACCAATTCTCTTTACTTTATACATGCTCCCAATTGGTAGAATTATTAGACAGCATGGGATTAATTTGCCACTGATTATGCTGATGATACCCAGCTATATCTGTCTCATAATCAGATGAAGCTAACCTATCTACATAGATTGACAGGCATGTCTTGAAGACATAAAAACTGGATGTCTCTTAACTTGTCTGGTTCTGAATGAAGACAAACAGAAGTTTATAGTCTTTGGACCAGAGGTGCTCTGAAAGAAAGAAAACTGATAGCCAGTCACTTCTTTTTGGATGGATTTAAACTGATTTCAGATAATAAAGTATAAAAAAATCTTGGTGGTTGTACTCTAATTTATCCCTAAACCCACCCCCCCCCCCCCACCCCCCCCCCCCCCCCCCAAAAATTTTATCATTTTATACTATTTATTACATAAAACAATGGTATATAGCTAAATAAACTTCTTCTAATTTATTAGGAATTAAATATAATGTATTATGAAACACTACTATCTCTTTTGTCTAGTGTTTATGGTGACAATTTGGAGCTATCATCTATCGTTTTGTACAATAATCTTTAACTTATTATTCTACATCTTTCTATTATAAGTTATCATTATACATTTTAAAGAACACAGAAAATCACCTTCATGTTTTATATGTGTGACCGATTGCACACGTGAGTCTGTCATTATGTTTCTACTTAAGAGATTAGTATAGAAATATAATGTGTAATCTCTGTGTGGTTGCCATCAGATGTACATCTGCCTCAGATGTCCATAGAGACATTTCGTGTGCTTTGTGTATCGTGTGTGTGCAAAGGATTATCAATGTAAGATATTACGCCTATCTCATTGTGTAGTGTATATTGTATCGAGAACTTGTGTAGTGTACACTGATAGTGAGAGCACTATGACTCCAACCTTAACGAGTGTGTACCCGATTGCAACCTATCAGTACCTCGCCACAAGAAGACGTGTGCATCTAGCGTATTTCAAAAGGACAAGAAGTGTAGTTGTGATGCGACCTCCTTTGTTGTGCTTTTCCAGTCAACTCGACAGAGGGTCGCTGTGTCCCCATTTTTAAGACCTGCGCTCTAGTAGATGTTGAAGTGGAGAATGTGTCCTTTTCTCATCGGTCTTGTGTAAAGAAGAGTATCGCAGATGCTCGCTTATGTACCGTAATGTCGTGACCTTCTCTCTGGATAATATGGAACGTTCGATAGCTATGTTATTTGGTAATTGATTTTTTCTCGCTGATAAAGTTACTAGAGAGAGTTCGAGACGAGATTCTCAGACTTCGTGTTCTCGTTCGCTCTCGTGACTATGCTGAGTCATAGATGTTAGTTGTTCTCGTTTGTTAATCGCCTGATATTCTCTTTAAATTATTAAAGTGTTGAGAAGGAGTGTCTATTGTGCTGGTGTCATTCTCCTCACTATAGTAAGCGCTAAGATAGTAGACTTATTGTGTGTTGTTCTGTGGGTTGAGGTCTACCCGATAGCACCGATAGATGGAGAAAAAGTACGTCATGCAGTCTGCTCGAGATATCTTTGCCTTGTGAGATACGAGTCTTGGTGTGAGGATGTGTCAGGAGATTGTCTGTAAGGTGTTTGTGGAGTGTGGCCTGGAGCAAGCAATCGCTCGTGGAAGGTGTGTCTGCTGTGGGGAAATGGATGTTATAATGTTCTGGATAGGTCCAAATTATGGCGCATCTACTTCGATTTGTCCTGTGGGGGTTGTCTTGTTGTGGGGTTCTAGAGAGGGATAGTGAGTTTCGCTCCTGTGCGCGCTATTCTGCAGTGGATCGTGCTGGTATGCTTAACGCAGCGAGTAGTGCGAGGCAAACGCTGTGTGCTCACTCTCGTGCTTGTTTTCCTACAGAGAGGTGTGGCAGTGGTGGTGGAGTCGCTGGGTTCGGTTGTGGGGCACGGGAGTCATCCTGATAGGTAGATTGACGAGGTAGGCTGTGCTGCTTTCTATCGCGAAGAGGCTAGTGGTGGGCGCGAGCGAGGGTGGTGGTGTTTAGATGCTTTGGAGTGGGGTAGGCGCGGAAGTGGGTGTGTTTCTTGGTTTGGTCTGTCTGATTCGAGTGTGGTTCGGAGTGGGTGGTGGCGGTCGTCGCTCTGTTAGGTTCCTCTGCTGGGCGCGATGGGAGGTGTTCCTTGTGAGGTGTGCGTGTTGTTCGCTGGCTGTGGTTGTGGGGGTGTGTGTTTTCGCTTTGGTTCGGTGCATGTTAATTGGGTGGTGAGGTGGTGCTGTTAGGTGGAGGCGCGAGTGGGGGCGGACGCGTGTGCTGTGTTTGTGTGTGGGGGTGCTCGTGTGGCTGAGTGCTCTGCGAGGTGGTGTGTCTCTGTGTCGGGCTTTGTGAGAAGAGAGATAGCTCGTTACGTCGTTGTGCGGGTTGTGTAGGGTGATGGGTTCTGGTGGTTAGGGAGCCATCCCGATTGTTTGGATGGTGTTGTCGTTGGGTTTTTCTGGTTTGGGCCGGGGGGTAGTTCTTGCGTTTGTGGTGACTGCGCTGTTGTTTGGGCCAATTAGTTGTGTGCGGGTTGGTGTTGTGGACTTTACCGGGTCAGTGGCGTTTTCCTGGTGCGAAGGTGGTTTTGTGTTGGGGTTGGTTGGGTGTGTTGACTGGATGATATGTTACGGGGATGCAGTCGGGGAGGGCTAGGTGTTGGTCTTGTTGGTCGTGTGATTTGCGTTGTTGGGGTAGTTTCACCCTTCAGGGGTGCGTTGGCTCCGGAGTTGTGTTGGGGCGGAGGGTTGTTTGTTTGTTTTGAGTGGTGTAAGATTGGGTGTCTGGTTGGGGCTGGGGGAGTATGGTCTGTAGTCTGCGGGGGGATGGTTTAGGGGGTGTCTGGGTTGTAGTAATTCTGTTCTAGAAAGGGGGTCTGTGCCCATGGTTTGGGTGGGTTTTCGGGTGTTTGTGGATTGGTTGTATGGTGGCTGTGGCTGCTGGATTTGGGTTGTGGGTGCTTATGCTTATGGCGGTGCGATAATTGTTAGGCAGGGATGTGTTTTGCTTGGGGGACTGCTTGTCGTGTGTTGGGGTGTTGGTGTGGACGCTTTATGTGTGCGGTGTTTTTTGTGGTCAGAGAGGGTTGATTAAGTGTGATGGTCGGGGGGTTCGCTGGTGTGGGGGGACGGGGCGGTAGGGCACGTTTGGGGGTTTGTTGTTTGAGTGGTGTGTCGTTTTGGTGGTGGTGGTCGCAACTGTCGGGGATGGTTTGGGCTGGCTAGTTGGCGTTCGGTGGGGGGTCGGGCTCAGCAGGATGGCCGCCTACGCTCACACTGAGGCATGGTTTCTGCTGGAGGTTCTTCCTGTTAAGAAAGGGAGTTTTTCCTGTCACTGTCGCTACAAGCTTGCTTAGTGTGGGGGATTGTATTTGTGACAATGAGTCAATGCAATCAACTGTTTTCTTAGATAGAAAACTTTGTTTTCAATTTGGGATCTGGATGTCTGGTTGAAACTGTAAAGTGTCCTTGAGATGACATGTGTTGGAATCTTGGCGCTTATATAATTAAAACTCTGAATTGAATTTGAATCCCAACCATCATTCTCCTATTCATTCGCGAATCTCATTCATCATCCAGTCCATCCATCCAACCTCATCATCCATCCATCAGGGGCGCGACGGAGTCAGTCCATCTATCCATTGCTCATTCATCCATCCATCCATCCATCATCCAATCCATCATCCATCGCCATCCATCGCATTCATCCATCCAATCGAGAGATTGCATCCGATGCCGCGAGATCGCTCTCATCAACCTGTCCATTGTCATCCTCCATCCGCATGCCATCCATCCATAGCATTCCCATCATCCAAGGCCATCAATCCAAGTACATCCATCCATCATCCAATCCATACATCATTCCATCTCCATCGATTCATCCATTCCTATACATCTTATCGCATCCGAGATCATCATCATCTCCATCCATCAAGATCTCAGTCTCCAATCAATTCCATTCTCGAGGTGCATCGCATCGCATCATCCATCCATCCGAATGTTCCATCACATGGCCACTTCCGCAATCGCATCCATCCCTCATCCATCATCGCAATTCGTTATCAATGCCTAGACATTCATCGCGGCATCCGCATCGCCATCCATCATCCATCCAGATCCATCCAGTCCATCCTCATTCATCGCTCAATATCCATCGGCATTCATCCATCCATCCATCCATCGGCGCATGAATTTCGCGCGATTCTCATCCATCTCATGTTCTCATCCAGTCCTGTATGTCATCCGCATCCGCATATCATCCGCGCATCGCCATCATCCATCATTCAGTTCAATCCATCATCCTTCCATCCATCCATCATGCCATCATTCATCCAGCCATCCAGTGGTAGATCCTTCTCAGGCATCTCAGATCCATTCATTCAATCAATCATCCGCATCACATCCATCCATCCATCGTCAATCCATCATCCTGAGGTGTCTCCATCCATCCCATCCATCCATCCGATCGGTCCATCCATCAACATCCATCATCCATCCATCATTCGCCATACAAACATCATTCCATATCCCGGAGATTCCAGTGCTCAATTGGTGATCGCTGCTTCGTTCACTCTGAGATGTCCTATCAAGGCGGCCGAGTCGGCATTCTGCCTAGATTCATCACGCAAGATTGCGATCTCGCTTATCGCTCTTAGTTGCGCATCGCATGCCATCCTTCGGCGCTTCCGGGATTCTTTAGTCCGAGATTGTCTATACGATCAGGTTTCGTGCGGGGCACGCCAGATTCGCGCTGTTGTGTAGAGGCGCATCCATCATACGCGCGTTCGTGCTCATGTGAATCGAGAGGTCGAGATGGTGGAGTGGACGTTCCATGCTACTGAAGCGCAGTGCGAGTTGGCTGCGTGGTCCAGTCCATCCGATCGCAGTCCAGTGTCTCGCGATCGTCATCCAATCCGATTCATCATGTTCATGTCCTGATCCCATTTTCGCCAGCGTAGATCATCCATCCATCCATCCAACGATTTCATCCATACTCCGATCCATCGCATCCATCTCATCATCATCCAGTCCAATCAGATCCATCCATCATACATCCATCATCCAATCGACATCCAAGTCCATCCTCAGCTATCTCATTCATCAATCCGCATCCATTCTCAAGATCTCCGAGATTCCATCCATTCTGCAACCATTCATTGTCATCCATCCATCCATCCATTCGCGCGAATTCCGATCATCCGATTCCATTGCATGCCCATCATCCGAGTCTTTATCGCATGACTTCATTCGCAATCCTGATCCATCCAGGCATCATCCATCCATCCAATCCGCTATCCATCCATCATGTGCATTCCTATCCCTTCGAGTTCATGCTCATCCATCATCACCATTCACAGAGAGTGTTCATCCATCCATCCATCCATCCATCGCCATCATCCGCAGTGTCCCATCGCCGCATCATCAGGTTCATCATCATGCCATCTCCATCCATGCGAATCACATCTCATGTCAGCTCATCATGTGTCATCCATCTCTCATCTATCCATCCATACATTCAGATCCATACCATCCATCCATCCATCTCATACATCATCCATTCTATCCTCCATCTTCCATCAATCCATTCATTCGCAGCTCATAGCATCTCATTCATTCAGTTCCATCAGTTTCATATCTTCCCGAATCCATCCATTCATCCATCCATCATTTCATCCAGTCCCATTCATCGCGCATCTATCCGATCCAGTTCTCCAGATCCATCGTCTCATCGCATATATATCCAATCATCAGTTCTCATGCCATCGCTGTCTCCATCCATCATCCAGTCCAGTCATCGCCAATCTCCATCCATCCATCATTCATCCATCCATTCCATCCATCATTGTCATTATCGCTATAGTCCAGCTCATCGCCATCCATCAGAACCATCCTCTATTTCATCCATCCATCGCATTCCACCTTTCATCCAATCCATCATCCATCATCCATCCATGCAAACCATCCATCATTCATACCATCCATTCGCTAGTCTCTTCATTCATGCCGCATCCATCTTCCATCCATCTCTGCATCCATCCATCCATCAAATCTCATCATCATTCATCCATTCCATCCATATCTTCGCTCATCCGCTTCCAGTCCATCACATCATTCATCCGCATCCATCTCCCGCATTTCTATTCAAGCCATTCCAGTCAACCATCATTCATCCATCATCCGCATGTATCCAGTCCATCAGATTTCATCATTCCCCTCTATCCAGTCCTTGGTACATCCATCCATCATCCATCCAGCCATCCATTCACCATCCGCATCAATCATTCCAATCCATATTCATCCATATGCCATCATTGCATCCATCATCTTCATCCATCCATTCATCTCATCGATCCATCCATCCATCCATGCCATCGCATCTATCCATCCATTCATTTCATCATCCAGTCGCAACATTCATCCCATCATTCATCCATCCATCTTCATCCATCCATTCGCATCCATCTATCCAGTCGCCATCATCCACCATCCAAACCTTCCATCTCATCACATCACATCATCCATTCATCCATCCATCATGCCATCATCCATCCATCATCCAGTTCATCCATCTATCATCCATCAATCCATCCATCATCCTTCATCCCGCATCCATCCATCATCATCCATCCATCGTCCATCACCCATCTTCCATTCCATCATTCATCTCATCAATCATCAGATTCATTCCATCCATTCGCTCAACCATCATCCATCCTTCATTGTGACTGGTGTTGTTGGCATGGAGCTGGAGGGCGATCTGAGTTGGTACCAAAAACAGGAAGTCTGTCTCGATGTCTGCCACAGTTTTCTTTACTATATCTGGATCTGGGGCCAATCCCCAATGAACTGTGTAGACATTAAAGGCTGAGGAGACAGCAGCGCCCCCCTTCTCCTTGGTCAGACCAGCCAGAAGACCTCTCACCTGTTCTCTGAGGAGGAAATCAGACCAAGTGACCTATCAAAGCAGGCAGCAGAGTAATGGCACTTTAAAGGAGGAAATCCACAGTGAACGACAACAACCAGACTTTATATCCTGAAGGAGGATGAGAGAATGGCAGTGAACCAGAGGAGATAATCAGAGTGAAATATAGGGAGCCGAATAAGTTATGGAGGTGAAGGAAAGGAACGTGATAAACATTCATTAGCTACTCCCACGTAACCACAAATACATCCAATATAACCAATACTAACTAAAGTATACACCATATAACACAAAATTTCCTTACCCATCTAAATTTCTATCAATTAAAAATTCACTTAACCTAAAAGAAAAATTTCTAAAACTTAAAATAAACATAAAACTAATCAATAATCAAAAAATCCTTAACAATCCTTTCCTCAACTCATTTCTAATACTACACAAATTTTACAACAAATTTTCCTTGTCCCACCTACTATTAAAAAAATTGTGTTTGTGGGGGGAATGGGGGGAGTGCTTTCCGATCTACACCTCAAACTGCTGGCCATGTCAGCTCTTTAGGTGCAGTCTTTGTGTTTCTTCTCTGATTTATGCTGTCCTGTGCTTGTTCTCAGTTGCTCTGGTTCGCTCGTAGTTTATTGTTCCTCTTTGCGTTTTCCTCTGAGGTCTCTTAGGTTTTTGGCTTTGAGTATGGTGTTTTTTTACGTTTTTGCCTCTGTTGTTGCACCATTGTTCTCTGAATAAGATCTGCGAAGAACCACTTCAGTTTTCTTCTCTGCATTTGAGTCCTCAAACTCCGCAGTATGAAGCACAGCGAGCATGAGTTGGCGGAGCCTCGGAGAAACCCGGAATTGTGCCCTGAAGCGCTATGACGGAAAATAGACAGAGTACTCCCTGGTTGTTTGGTGCGTTCCAGGACGCATAGGGCGTAACTTCCTTAGGACTGTGTGGACATGTCCGCACAAACCCCGACCAGCTCCGGGGGGAATGAATGGCCCACACCCCCCCATTTGATCCACGTGTAACTCAACCCCTACACGTACCCCCTACCCACCTAGAGTGGGCCCCATTCCTGGCCCTTTGGGGACCCCCCCCCCCCACCCCCCCACCCCCCCCCCCCCCCCCCCCCCCCCCCTTCCCCGTACAGTGTTGCTATCGTGAACGGGGTGTTCGAGTGATCGGGTAGGGGTGCCCCGGGGTGTCGTTCTTGATATTACGTCTAGGTGTTCGTTCAGTCGCGGGTAGTGGGATCTTGGGTTTACTCGTTTTTGCGGTTTATGGTTTTCTTTGGTGGTCTATCGGAAGGGATTATGGTTGTTGAGGTTATGACGTCTTGGCCGTTCCCGGTTGTGTGGCGATCCCTGGGTTCCAACCCCCCCCCCCCAGTCCCCCCCCCCCCCCCCCCACCCCCCCCTCCCACCATCACCCCCCCCCACCCCCCCCCCCCCCTCCCCCCCCCCCCCCCCCCCCCCCCCCCCCCCCCCCCCCCCCCCCCCCCCCCCCAACTTCCAAAAAGCCACCCCAAACCGCCCACTACGATACTTCCAATAACCAACTATGTCAACATGCAGAAACCTCCCACTCTAAACTGTAAAACCCCATCCACCCCACCCGTTCCCACCACCACTGCCCCAAATTTATACATCCTCAAAGTAATCTTACCACCTCAATCAAAATACTACCCAATAATCAATACATCCCATTCATCTTTTTGATGACCACATATATACCTCAAGAACCACCTACTCATCATCATCAACCCCCCCACTCTAACCCCCATACTAATCTTCAGATATTAACTTACTACCTGCATCATACTTCCTACACATATCCCCCCACGATTATCTCCCATGCATTCTCCTGAAAGCATCTTTTAAATTCTCATAACAACAAAAAAACCCGCCCCCCACAGTTACCACTACCAAAACTATCGCTATAATTCGACACCAATGTTTAAATCGCAATTAATGACACCCAGCACCATAACCACAGTGCATATCATATTTTGTACACGTATTTTGCATCTTCTCTCTCGGTTGCGCGGTGTATATCTGATTAAAACCTCTATTCATGCTCGATTCTCAGAAAGAAATAAAAATGAAAGTTCTCCGCCGCTGCTCACCCGTCTCACAAACCCCGACAAAAAAACTCAGAAAAAAGAATCTGTTGCCTCTCGCTTTCTCCCCATCACCCCCTCCGCCCTCTCCCCATAACACCTGTCGCTTCCCTCCAACAATGCTAACCCATTCAGGGACAGCAGTGGACTCAGACTTGCAGGTGAGAGGGACTTGTGGAAATATTAAGACCTAATTTTAGTCAGGAGAGACTTAAAGTAGTAAAAGAATAGAGAATAGTGTAAAAATAAGTTAATACCGTACTTAAAATATAACTGAACCGTTGGAAAAAAAAACTCAAACCACTCTTTTCCGGCCCTGTTATGTCAGCTACACTTTTTTATGCGTGTGTGTTGTTATGGACATCAGAAATGTTATATTAATCAGGCACTGGGTGCAGCGCAGCGTCCAATAGCCTATGATGGGTTAACGGGTCGGGTCGCGGGTTAAATATCAACGGGTCGGGTTCGGATTTGAATTGAAGATATCCGCGGGTGGCGGGTCGGGTTCGGTAGTCATCCTAACGGGTTCAGGCGGGTGCGGGTTGGTAAAACTCGACCCATGCAGGTCTCTAAGCTACACTACATTCAGTATCGTTTCCATAGAAACAGACAACAGCGCCAATATATCAGAATTATACTAAAACACACGCAAATAATTTCCCACATAAAAAACAGGACTTTCAGTCCATTACAGTTTTCCGTTTTTAGAGGGTTGTTTATTTTGCGTTTATTAAGTGATGGCTGTGGTATATTAGCTTTCACTGCTATAAGCTTTCGCAGCAGTGATTGATTAATTTAAACACCTGCTCTACTGATGGTCTATCGGAGTTGGTGTTTAGGTTGAACATAAAGAACACCTTTTATTTCAAGCTTCTTGTAGCTACTGTTTTAATCCTGGCTTTACTTAAAACTTCTTCCTGACTTTGATAGTGTTGCCATTCAGTAGCAAGCACTGCGCCCCTTTTTCTTTTATATGTACATTTAAGATTTAGCGTGTTGACAACTCATGAGCAAGCTGCTTTTTGCAATCTAGCAGGAAGGTAAGGATAGGATCTTGCAGGTGTGACGTCACTCTGCAGGGGGTCCAAAGATAAAAGATTTAAACAATTTTGGCATTGGAATTTCAGATTTAAGGGAGTTAGAAAGTTCACTTAGTAAAAGTGCAAATAATAAATCTGATTAGCGATTACTTTTAAGCTGGTTGAACATACTGCGACAGACTGGTGACCTGTCCAGGGTGATCCCACCTCTCACCCAGAACGTGGCTGGAGATATGCACCAGCACCTCCTGATCCCACTGAGGGATAAGGTTAAAGAAAATGGATGGTTGAACATAGTCCGCTCTCCCAGATTCTATCAAATCAGTATTGATACCCTCAGGGGCGGATTTAGGACATTTGGGGCCCTAGGCAAAGACAGGCAGGGGGCCCCCTGAGAAGAAAACCCATAAAACAGACCCATTCTACAGATAGAGAAATGTTAATAGAATAGACATCCATTATTTGTTCTAGGTTTTGTCCCTCTCTTCTTGTCCCTTTTTCCTCTCTATTTATCAGCGTTCTGATGGCATTTTAGCCAAAGGATTTTTATCAAAAACATAATTAATGAGCACAAATAAGGATTAGTTGTATTAACCATACATGGAAACAGAGTTTTATGGGGCCCCAGAACTTGGGGCCCTAGGCAACTGCCTAGTATTGCCTAATGGTAAATCCCCCCCTGGATACCCTGCTGGTGGATGTTCTTGACAGAAAGACGGAGTTGCTTAATCATATTCTGCTTAAGGTCCCATAAGATCTTGTCCGAATCCTGGTTTAAAAGTAAATTAATTTTAAAAAGTGACCCAAAATTGACTGTCAATAAATGTTCTACAAAATTGATATATTTATTTGATTTGTACTGTCTGTTTAGATTTATGTGATATTTTTGGCACAAAATATATAAGTGAATATTGTAACAGTTATGTTTTCAACTGTAAGCATTAAATTGATAAATGTTATTCGCATTTTTTTGGCTTTATCCTTTCCAACAAAAAAAAAAAGGCGTCGCGCAGGTAGCTCCCTTTCCTTATGAGCCGTCCCCACCAACTTTCAACACAAAGTTACACCCTTGGTTCCAGAGAGACGCTGCCCTGCTGAACCTGGATCAAGTGGGCTTAACTCTGAGGCCTAAAATGGACCCCAGTGGGACTCCAGGTCAGCAGTGTTCAATGGGAGGATTGACATAAAGTCAATGATCCTCAGTACTCACGCTGTGGTGGCCTCCTTCATGCTGTTGATCGAAGGAACGTCGATTCCAGCAAAGATGTGTCCATCCATGCTGTTCACACCAGCCAGATAATCGAACTGGGCTGCATGGTGAAAGAGCTTGCTGGGATGATCAGGGAGGAAATCTCCGTCAATCACCGGAGCCAGCTCAAGCAGGTCCAAGACAGGACCTGAACAGAAGGCATTAGAACAGAACCGCATCTTCATTAAAGAGATGCACTTCAGTAAAGTCGTGTTTCCCTGGTGTCAGTGACCAGTTTGATCACTGAAGGCTACCCAGCTGTCACTACGGTACTGGGAAAGGTTGGCGAGACGTTAACCAGTGTTACAAACATGGGGAATTCAGATTCAGATGTGTTTGTGGTCTGACCTTTCCCAAAAAGATTCAGCAGGTTAATTTTTCCTGCCATGGTGAGTTTGACCGGATCAGCCGTCTTCAGGCAAGCCAACATGGCGTCCTCCTCGGTTTGATAACAACTGACCTTACGAGCAATCTGCAGAAACAGAGACACCTGTTGTTTAAGGTTGTAGATATGAAAGAAACGGACTAATGGGGGAACTGAGGTTGTGTTTTGTCACATCTTCTGCAGTGGATTGATCCCATATTCTTCTTTCCACTGTTATCTAAACTGGTTTTAGCAGCTGTTATCATAGATAATGTTCTTCACTAAACAACAATATCAAGCAGCAGTAACTGGATATTCCAATTACTGGACATAGAAACTGTGGAGAGTTTTAGATACCTGAGTGTTCACGTCAATGATAAACTGGACTGGACTCATAACACCAATGGGACAGAAAGAGGCCAAACAAACTGGTGAGAAAGGCTGTTTCTGTCCTAGTCTGCACTCTGGACTCAGTGGAGGAAGTGGCTGAGAGGAGGGAGCTGTCCAAGCTTCCATCCATCATGGACGCCACCTTCCACCCTCTGCAGCAGACTGGAGAGCAGCTGAGCAGCTCCTTTAGTCAAAGAGTTTTACAGCCTGTTTGGAAAAAGGAGCGCTACTGCAGGTCATTCATCCCTGCTGCCACTTACTGCTAGCAGGTTCCCAATGGGAAATTCCATTGGGACCAAGTAGCACTAAATTGGTGACTTAGAAACGACGCTGTCAAGGAACGCTATGGACAGCGGAAACATGCAAGAGGAGGAGAGTTTAGTGTCGGAGGTCGTGGATGAGTCTCCTCCGTCATCCATTTTTTATTTAGAGGAGGAAAGCGGGGACGAAGATGTTGTGGAAGAGGACGCCAGGGCGGCAGAAGCTTGGTTTGGTGTAGAAGGCTTCCAGCCGTACATGTTTGAGCCCTTGCCTCGCAACGCTGCCAGTTCTGTTAGCTCTACGCCTGCCGAAGACACAGACGTCCATCCCCATGAACACTGGGACGCAACTCAATGGGAAAGGATTCTGGTTTCAGCCGTTGCGTATATTAGCTGCGACACATGAATCAAGATGCTATGACCGAAAACATTTGATTGACAGATGACCGTTGATATATGATTGGCCGAATTTAGGTGTTCAGGCTGACGTAGAACTAACTGGCCTGCAGAAGATAACGAAAAAACACAGATTTTAAGACAGAATTTTTTTTTAAATAGAAATTTTCTAAATTTTGGGACTTCTCTGGACAGACAGGACCAAAGCAGAGACGTTGGACCGTGGTGGACAGAACCATGTGAACCCAAACACAGGCTAGTGGTGGAGGGGTGGATTAGCCACGCCCCCTGGGTGGGAAGGAGCTGGACAGGGAGACGGTTTCTAAGAATAAATTACAATAGATCCTCCACTCTGACAATAACGGTAACAACTGTGTATAAACTCTGGGTGAGACGTGGATGTTAGTGATGTTTCAGAGGAAAACCTTTGTGAGGGTAGCCATGGGGTTCTTCTGGAGAGCCCAGGGACTGAGGGCCACTCCACACTGAGTGATGGCCCTGCGGAACAACCCCCGACTATAAGGAGACAGCATCTAGGACACAGGGTGGACAGCAGGACAAGGTTCAGACGTCTTTCCCTTTAAACAGAGTGACTCTCCTGGAACCAGAGGAAAATCTGTCTACCTGGAAGCTGACGCTGGCGGCTCCAGCCGATTGGCCGAAGATGGTGATATTATCAGGGTGGCCCCCAAATGCCCTGATGTTCCTGCGGACCCAGGAGATGGCAGCATGTTGGTCCCAGAGGCCATAGTTACCTGATAGATGAGACAGAATCTCGTTAAACTCAACAACACAACTTAGTTTATCTAAAAAGATCAGATAATGAACAATGGCAGTCAGAACCCTGCTCTCCCTTAAAACCTTTAGATCCTGGACAACTTTACAGAAAACTAAAACAGAAAAAAACTCTGAGGATCACCAGATTCAGCAACAACAAAACCAGAACCTTGAGCCTCAAGCTGCGTTCAAACCGAACGCAGCAGGAGCAGCAGAAACGTGCCTGCTGCTTCATTTCTGATGCTTGTACCAGCTTCTGACGCGCGGCTGAAGCAGCTTTGCTGCTCTGGCTGCGCGGTGGAAAAGTGGATCTGATGCGTGTTGGGCGGAGCTACTCTATCCTTTCTTTGCCTGGAACAATGGCAGCTATATTTGCTGTGATCAGTGGAAATAAAGTAGTTTTAATATGTTTTTAAGTGAGAAAATCCACCTGAAAGCTTAAACAGTGCAGTCAGTTCATCCAGATTACCATCCTGCCTTGATATATTAATTCAGTCGGAGCCGCTCAGACCCCCCCATACCGGCGCTGCACTGTCAGTAGGAATCCCATTCAACAGCAGTCTCTGGCCCGCTCGCCTCCTTTTTCATGTGCATAATCCAAACTGCAGGCAGCAGGATAATAAAAGCGAACATGTTCAGTGGGTAACACTGCTGCCTTGCAGCAAGAAGGTTCTGGGTTCGATTCCCGGCCCAGGGTCTTTCTGCATGGAGTCTGCATGTTCTCCCTGAGCATGTGTGGGTTCTCTCCGGGTACTCCGGCTTCCTCCCACAGTCCAAAAACATGACTGTTAGGTTAACTGGCTTCTCTAAATTCTCCTTAGGTCTGTGTGTGAATGGTTGGTTGTCTCTGTGTTGCCCTGCGATGAACTGGCGACCTGTCCAGGGTGGACCCCGCCTCCCGCCCATTGACAGCTGGAGATAAGCACCAGCAGCCCTCGCGACCCCACTTGGGACAAGCGTGCCAGATAATGGATGGATGGATGTTTTGTCGGCAGGTTTCTACATTTGAAGTTAATTTAGGCGTTAATAAACTGTTTCAGAGGAGTGATCATAGCGCTCTGCATCAGCAGTGCTGCGTCTGACTCCCTGCCAGCTCCCAGATCAGCTTCTCTCATTGGTTGATGCGGCGCGTCCAGCAGCTAAAGGTAAATTTTTCCATCTTGAGCAGCAGCGCGTTTGCGGCGCATCGCGAGCGTCAGATGCTTAAACGCTCCAGCTGCTCAGACGCGCTGCAGGACATTTTGCTGCACCTTGACGCGCGTCCACCGTTCAGTTTGCATGAACTAGCTGCTCCTGCTGCGTTGGGTGTGAACCCAGCTTCAGAGGCGCAAAACCTTCCCCCTTACAGAACTGGAACCTGTTTGTAGGTGTGTCTAATAAAGGCTGAGAGAAACTAGTTCCGCCACGCCTGACTGTCCCCTGAAACCCTCACTGCTCTGTAGCAGCTGAGCTAACAGACCCATTTCACCCAGTTCACCTGCTGGAACTATGATAAGGCAACAACACAAAAACTAGTGGTGGGCATAGATCAATTTTCTAAATCTAGACTAATCTGACTGTAATCTTGGAATTAATCAATTATAGATGTTCCAATTTAACAATATAGAGTCTGCAAAAACATGACTTTGGGGCCACAGCATTTGAAGATAACATAGAATCAGTGTTTAGAATGTCTCTATTGATGTGAAGATCCAAAGATTTTTAAAAATGTATCATGACTAGAAATGAAATATGCTGATAGGCTGAGAAATACCCCCCCTCTTTCACACTGATGAGAAAACAGCTTTAAATGTGAACAAAAAGGAAACTTTTAAACATATTCTTAATGTTTTGCCATCAACACCTTTGATTCTAGATGTTGGAGCTTGGCCTGTTTTCCAGTGTAGTCCTGTTTCTCTGACTGTGACTAACTGGAGGTGCTCTCTTCATCCTCTGACATGGGATAGAAAACTTAGAAAAACTTTGAATCAATCTGACTGGATGGTCTGGTGAACTGGAAAGTGACCTGAGATGACATGATGTGAATTGGAGCTATAGAAATAAACTGAATAGAATTTTGTCAGAACTTTTTTAGAATGGTTTTGATAGCAAAAGCGGGAAATGTGATCCACTGAGCGGAGAATGAATTCATGACTTACTGACTGTTATGCTGCACCAGCTCTAAGCCAGGGAGCAACCAAAGCAGCTTCCCTTCACTAACAGCTGATTCTATAGAACCGAGTCACTCAGAGAGCAATCAGAACATCAAGAAATAAGATTTTAACTGGATGAGACTCTGCAGCCGTTTCTTACTAGAACCTGAAAACTTTCCATCTGTCACCATAGTAACCAGCTGATGTCAGCAGGAGCTGCATCTCTAACTTCACTAAATGCCCAGGATACCACTAACAGCTGCTGAGCCGCTCAGATCAGTTCAAACACATGAACATGTGATAAATTCAGACATTGTTTACAGTCATCATGCTAAAGATGAGGAAGGAGCCAGGCTGTCTGTAACAGGAGGAGGTTGGTGTTCACCTGGCAGCCGTTCATCTCCACTGCTGAGGAAACCCAGAGTACCGACTCTGTAGTTCACAGTGACAACAATGACCCCTCCCGTGTCGGCCAGCTCCTTCCCATCATAGAGAGACTCTCCTAGAACCTCCACGTCGTTGGAGGCTCCCAACAGGAAGGCTCCTCCAAACAGGTAGACCATCACTGGGAGGCCAGAGGAGACTGGAGACACAAACATCAGATGTTTGAGGGTTCATTCAGGCAGCTGCAGTTCCTCCTGCGGCCACTAGATGCTGCTGTTCACTTCACTCAGCAGCATGAGGGGAATATTAATCTGCAGTGATTGTCAGGACATTTAGAGGATGAAGACATGAAGACATGCTGGGATCTCAGACCTGACTTCCCATGTGGAACAAAGATGTTCAGGTAGAGACAGTCCTCGCTGCCGTGGGTTTTAGTCTGCAGCAACGTCACCTGCAGGCAGCGATCTCTGTACTCTGTGGCAGTCAGGACCCCTGGGAACAGCAGAGGAAACGTCATCTGTTAATCTGGATGAAGATTAACTCAAAGCAGGACGAACGTAAATAATCTTTATGGTACAAACTGAAGGACTTAACAGGACATTCACAGAAAGAAAGAAAACCTCACATAATTTGCTTCGAAATGTTGCTTAAAGGAGAGTTTAATAAAAGCTTAGAAGCAATAAATAAAACAACAGATTTAAGAGGAAAACTGAATCTAAAAAATGGAAAATGTTCAATCTTAGAACTCCTGATGGAAAGCAGCATGGCCGGTTATAGGCAGGGATCCACAGGGGCCCACAGGAACCTACGGGGGCCCAGGGGGGCCAACACCCCTACAGAACCAGTTTTAATCAAGTTCTGAAAAAATAAAATAAAAACTTTATTTGAATTATTCCTAGAACTATAAAAATAGAACTAATACTTTTATAAAACTCACTATTTCACTAAAGTTGAATTTTATTTTTCGACACATTGACTTTTTAACTACTATTAAAGTACTAATCCTTTAGCTCTTGTAGTAAAACATCAAATATTGTAGAATTCTCTTTAAATAAATTAATTTTAATTTCTAGAGATATTTGTTCATATTGAATAAGCAGCAACTCTGGCCCCGCCCATCATCAGGGTGATGATGTCATCCAGCTGTACGTATTTATTTAGTAACTTATTACTTCAGCTGATTTATTTTCATGTCAGAGTTAAAACTGTAGTTAAAATCAAATGATCAGTTTTTCAACATTAACTCTGCGACACGCAGACGGTAAACAAGAACCGGAACCGGGGACCCGTTTGACTCTGGACCTACCGTCCCAGCCGGGATGAGGTTCTGGTTTCTCCCATTTTCTAGGGACGTCAGCGAAGGGGATCCCTTTGAACTCCTCCACCGTCCTGAAGAGCCCGGTACCAACGCTGAGGCCCTCCACCAGGCCGCCCTCGGTCCGGACCACGCCCAGCTGCACACAGAACCACAATCACTTTGGTTCTGGTACCAACAGGTTTACATCCAGGTGGGTTTGATATGAGGATGAGCAGCAGCTGGATGAGCCAATAAGGAACCTCAGAACCTGGTCCGGTTCTACAGGCTGAGCTCCATCCAATAAAGGAGGAAACAACATCAGAACCAGGCCTCTGAAGCTCCTTCACATTAAACCCGGATCGACCCAAAGAACCACGACCCGGCTCCCAGGTTCCTGATGCCAAAGTCTGCCTCTGTGACCCAGAGGGCAGCAGGTTCTGGGTTCTTCCACCAAACCGGGTCTCCAGGGTTCGGTTCAGTTCTGGTCATGGTGCCAGAATCTGCAGGTTCTGATGCAGCCGCTGCCATCTGCTCTGGATGTCAGGAGGTTCTGGTTCTCCTTCCATCCGGACCAGCCTCAGAGGTTCTGGTTCTCCTTCCATCTTGGTTCCTCTGATGCTTCCTCTCTGTTTCCTGCTTAATGAAATGAGAACGTTGAGGGAAGAACTGACCTTTGCAGCTGTAGCCGAGCTCAGACAGAACCCAACCAGAACCAGATGGATCATCTTCATCAGCAGCCGTTCTAGCAGTGAGTCCTACAGAACCTGCTGCTTTATCAGGTCCGTTATCTCCAGCACTCCCACCGCTGTTTGGACAAAATGACCTTTCCAACTGATGATGTCATCGCTCCACGCCCAGAAGCAGAGCCGGTTCTGGTTGCAGAGGCTGAAGCACGGCGGGAAACGCCTCTGGAGTCATGCTGTGGTTCATCTTCAGCTGCTGATTTCATTAAAACCTTTTATTTCTGCCCGATGTTCAAAATATTCAGTTTCTTCAAGTTAATAAATAAAAAACACTGAAGATTCAGAACAATTTAACTTTTATAAGAATCATCTGAAAAGAACGTAAATAAAGAATTAAAATATTAAGAAATGAAACCGATTAAAATATTTAAACCTTTGAAAGATAACAGAAAGCCTGATTAATACGCGGCGCCATTAGTAAGGAAAGCAGTTAGGAGTAATATTTATGGTTTAGAGAAAAATAAGGAGTTCTTTTTTTTTTTTTGCAAGTCAGATTTTACTTTGTTAAACAAATATTTGGAGCTAAACATTTAGTTTGCAAGTTAACGTTTATTTTAAGTTTTTAGCTCCAAATTAAATATTTATCTAACAAACTAAATATGTAGCTAGCACCAGGCTAGCTACATATTTAGTTTGTTAGATATGTAATTTAGAGCTAAATATTTATTTAACAAAGTAAGATTTTTATCGATGAATGAATCTCAAAAATAAACATCTTATTTTTCTCTTAAACCATAAATATTGCTCCTAATTTCTGACTGCTTACCTTACAAACGGCGCCCCATGGATTAAAACTTTATTTTATCACAGAAACTTTACTGAAACATTTGATTGGCAGATATTAAAAAATTTAGAGTGAAGCTCAGTTTAATCTAATCTCATTAATCTTTAGATTGAATCCTTGACTTTAGTTCCAGGAGGGGAAAACGGGTCGATGAGCTGCAGGGTCGTTATCACGGCAGGGTGAGAACGCACACAGCTGCGGCAGGAACCGGCCCACTCAGGACCTGAACCCACTCATGACCTTCTGCCACAGTCAGGGCGAGAAGCCGCAGGAGCGCCACGTCCGCCAACAACTCCCAAACTTCTGCTCTTTATTTTTACTCATTCCTTTTTTATCCGTCTGAATCAACGGAAGCAGTTGCCATGGTGACTGGAGCATCAGGTCCTCCTGTCTCCAACACATTGCCCCCCCCCCCCTGGTCTATGTCAGCTATTAATAGAACGGAGCAGCTGTCTTTGTTGCATTCAAGGTCCGGGCTGAGAATAGGAGAAAAGTAGCTCAAGTTTTAAAGCAGCAGAAAATATCAACTCTGAGAAGTTTTATTCCTCACAGATATAAAGCACAGAGAGTATCTGCCACCTCAGCAGAGCTTTGAGATAAGAAGAAAGGTCTTATTTCCGTAAACAGCTCTTTTTTTATTTATTTCAATTTCTTTGAGCAACAATACAAGAAAGATTTACATGTTAAGACATTTTATTAGCGCTCAAACGAAGCAGGTAGAAGTTCAAGAACCTAACAGCAATAACAGTATTCATTACACGTAACGTACAGTAAAAGGTATTTTGCTAAAAGGAGGAATTACAAATCAAAACAGTTAAATGAATACAGTGTCTTATTTTGAAAGCAGTTGTACAGAAAGAAAAACAGAGAGTCTCTGTTTATATCTAGTAATAGATATAAACAGATAGATTTGGGATTTTCATGATGTGAGATTTTAAGAAAAATGCATTAGTGTGATCTCTGAATCAACATGATGAACGATTCGTAAATCTTCTTTTTTTGAAGTTTGATAGGTGAATCTATATTATTTTTATACCTATTGCCCCTAACTTCTATGCAATAAATATAAGTAAGTTCCCTGCTGATGGAAACACAGCTGCTGCTTTCATTAAAAGCTTTTATTTCTGCCTGATTTTCAAAATATTCAGTTTCTTCAAGTTAAAAAATAAAAAATACTTAAGATTTGTCGACCCCTAGGGGGCCACAGAGGTACTACATGGGGGTCGTGAAAGTTTTGGTTGATTAGACTTTTTTTATATTCCCTCCTGCAATTTTTTCCACCAACTGAAATGTCTTTAAATCCACATGAACAAGAATTCAACAGACTGCAGTAAACGGATAAATGGAGGCAGAAGATGTCTTTCATCATCAATGCTCACATTCAGAGACACACAGGAGCTCTTTCAATCTGGGCACCGTTTCATTCACAACACCTGTCCCATCAACCAGGAATCAGAAATACTTTAATAATCCCAGAGAGGGATTACTTTAGTTACATTACTGCATCTGTAATAGAGTGACTATAGGACCAGTTTGATAGAACACTATTTCAATGATATATATATATAATTAGGGGGTCCCCGCTCCATCTCGCCATCAGTTTGGGGCCCTTAGCCTGGAAGACGTTGCAGACCCCTGATTTAGGCAGTATTGCTATGCTTCTTGCCACCTTTGATTCAACATTTTCTATCTGGGGTTTCCAGCTTACATCATTACTTAAAATCACGCCCAGAAATACATGTTGATTAACTCTTTCTATAGTAATATTGTTTATTCTCTTCTTCAATTAAAAGAAATGCTGAGTTTGTTGGTTCTGATCATCAGCAGCGCAGTTTGACTAAAAGAAACTCCTTTTCCCCACCGCTCCTGCTGTTCCTGAACGTTTCACAGTGTAAAGCAGTTTTTTCCTTCCGGTGTCAGGGTCAGTGAACGGCCCTCGGCTGTGATTGGCAGCTGCAGGTGTCAGGCTGCTGCTGTGGGCGGGGCTTGCTGTCACTGGACATGTCCGCTCTCTGCTGGAATCAACAGGTCTGAAGGTACCGAAGCTGCTGAACTGGACCTCTGGAGGTTCGTTCCGTCCGAAACCAGAACCGGTTCTGGTCTCTGCTCAGCGGGGGTCTGGTGTCAGCTGCTGGGGGGGTGTAGCTCCGCTAACCTCGGTGTTAGTCTGCTCTTAGCCTGTTAGCTTAGCTGGTAGCTTTAGGTGTTTTTAAACTCCTTGAGTGACGTCACCCGGAGTTTAAAGATCGACGGTGACGTCAGTGGACAGTCAGCAACACGGTTCCTTGAGTTTAACCGATAACGAGCAAAATGGGCTGAAAGCAAAAAAGATTAAAACAAAAAATAAATTTGGTTCAAATAAACAGAATCTGAAACCTGAGAGATAAAGATTGGCCCCTCTGATTGGCCCCTCTGTGTTCAGGGAATCAATGGATCAGTGATTCAGTAAATCAGTGGATCAGTGAATCAATGGATTAGTGAATAATTGGATCAGTGAATCTATGGATCAGTTAAACAATGGATCAGTGAATCAGTATATCAGTAAATCAGTATATCGGTGAATCAGTGGATCAGTGAATCAGTATATCAGTGAATCAGTATATCGGTGAATCAGTATATCGGTGAATCAGTGGATCAGTGAACCAGTAGATCGGTGAATTAATTTATCAGTGAATCAGTAGGTCAGTGAATCAAATGGTAAATGGCCTGTACTTATATAGTGCCTTTTTTCAAGTCAGCAGACTTGACCAAAGAGCTTTACACCACATTCAGTCATTCACCCATTCACTCACACACTGATGGTGGCAAGCTACATTGTAGCCACAGCTGCCCTGGGGCTCACTGACAGAAGCGGGGCTGCCGTACACTGCCGCCACCCTCTGACCACCATCAGTAGACAATGCAGGTGAAGTGTCTTGCCCAAGGACACAACGACACTGAAGGTTGGAGCCGGGGCTTGAACCGTCAATCCTTCAATTTCAGGGCAAACTCCAACATCCAACGCCACCGTGGCCCTAATCAATTTTCCAGAGAATCAGTAGGTCAGTTAATCAATAGATAGATTGACCAGTGAATCATTTATCATTGAATCAGTAGATCTGTGATTTAATTTATCCGTGGATCAGTGAATCATTCGATCAGCAGATAAATAAATTGATGCATCAGTGAATCAATGGATCAGCTAATCAGTAGATAAATGAATCAGTAGATCGGTGAATTGATTTATCAGTGAATCAATGGATCAGGGAATCATTCGATCAGCAGATAAGTAAATTGATGCATCAGCTAATCAGTAGATCAGTGAATCAGTGAAAAAATGGATCAGTGAATCAGTAGATCAGTGAATCAGTGGATCAATGTATCAGTGAATGAACAGCTATGAACAGTAGAAAATGTTCTGTGCCTGTTTCAGGGAGCAGGATGTCCAAAGACCAGCTCAGCTTCCCGGACCTGCTGCTGTCACTGGACGGCTCAGAGCTGCAGGAGGTGGAGCGGGTCAGAGCCGCCATCAACCAGCAGCTGAGTACGGGTGGGTCCATCTGTCTGTCTGATGTCTCTCTGTCCCTCTGTCCTCGGTCTGACCTGCAGTTCTGCCCTCAGACAGAGGAGGCTCTATGTTGTCCTCTCTGGTGGAGCATTACTTGGACTCCTCCTCCTCCCAGGCGGCGCTGCTGCTCTCCTCCATCAGAGAGCCTCATCACAAGGTGAGCGCCACCGCCTGGCACTTCCCAATCTGTCCATCAGCTCATCATCAACCAGATATACATCCACCGCGCCCTCCATTTTATTTTGTAAAAAAGACCTAAGTTATGTTTTCCCCCCCTTAATGATTAAGTGTTCTAAACTATAATATGTTTTAAAGGTTAATAATGTATTCTTAGAAAATAAAAGCATTTAAATCCTTTCAGTTTTAGTCCTCTGAAATGGGATGCTACGCTACTTCCAGGAGCTAACTTTATCAGCTTTGGATTTAAACATAAATCTAGTCTTTTTGAGTTTAATGTTTTCCTTTCATGTTAACATTATGCTATATCGTGCATAATCTAAGGTAAGAAACAACTAAAATGCAGATAAACTTAATTTAGTTCGATTTACTGCTCTGAGCATGACCCATGATGACATCAGAGAAGCTGTTTGCATCAAGTTGTATCAGAAAAGTCATAAAAAATGTTTTAGAGATGTGTATTAGCGGTCTTTAGTGATTTAAGGGTAGAAATAAGTACTTTTAGAACTATCATGACCTTATTAATGGGACCTGGATGATTATCTGGTTGCACATGAGCTGATGGTATGGATCAGGTAGCGACTCCGCCTCTTCATGCTGCTGTGACCTTATAAGGAAGTTGGTTCCGCCCACCAGGTTCTCCTGGAGAAGCTGAATGAGGCTCTAAACCGACCTGGGAACAGAGTGGCAGCCATCACCCTGCTGGGTCACCTGATCAGGAAGCAGCCTCCTTGGGTTCATCACGTCAGCCAATCGCCCGTTCTGCCATCGCTGCTGCGCTGCCTGAAGGTACTGACCCAAAAGATCTAACGGTTCTGTGCTGAGCACGGCCTGAAGCCTGCAGATACCGTCAGGTTCTTCTCTGAGAATCCCAGACAGGAAACATCAAGTACAGACTGATATAACCTAAAAAACATGACTTCAACATGTTGACCCAGAACCAGAAACTTAGAACTAATCTACTTAGAAACCAACAGGTTCTACTTAGAACCCAGCAGGTTTTACTTAGAAACCAGAAGGTTCTATTTACAAACTAGCAGGTTCTACTTAGAAACCAGAAGGTTCCACTTAGAAACCAGCAGGTTCTATTTACAAACTAGCAGGTTCTACTTAGAAACCAGAAGGTTCCACTTAGAAACCAGCAGGTTCTACTTAGAAACCAGCAGGTTCTACTTAGAAACCAGAAGGTTCCACTTAGAACCCAGCAGGTTTTACTTAGAAACCAGAAGGTTCCACTTAGAAACTAGCAGGTTCTACTTAGAAACCAGAAGGTTCCACTTAGAAACCAGCAGGTTCTACTTAGAACCCAGCAGGTTTTACTTAGAAACCAGAAGGTTCCACTTAGAAACCAGCAGGTTCTATTTAGAAACCAGAAGGTTCCACTTAGAAACCAGCAGGTTCTACTTAGAACCCAGCAGGTTTTACTTAGAAACCAGAAGGTTCCACTTAGAAACCAGCAGGTTCTATTTAGAAACTAGCAGGTTCTACTTAGAAACTAGCAGGTTTTACTTAGAAACCAGCAGGTTCTACTTAGAAACCAGAAGGTTCTACTTAGAAACCAGCAGGTTCTACTTAGAAACCAGAAGGTTCTACTTAGAAACCAGAAGGTTCTACTTAGAAACCAGCAGGTTCTACTTAGAAACCAGCAGGTTCTACTTAGAAACCAGCAGGTTCTACTTAAAAACCAGAAGGTTCTACTTAGAAACCAGAAGGTTCTACTTAGAAACCAGAAGGTTCTACTTAGAAACCAGCAGGTTCTACTTAGAAACCAGCAGGTTCTACTTAGAAACCAGCAGGTTCTACTTAGAAACCAGAAGGTTCTACTTAGAAACCAGAAGGTTCTACTTAGAAACCAGCAGGTTCTACTTAGAAACCAGCAGGTTCTACTTAGAAACCAGCAGGTTCTACTTAGAAACCAGCAGGTTCTACTTAGAAACCAGAAGGTTCCACTTAGAAACCAGCAGGTTCTACTTAGAAACCAGAAGGTTCCACTTAGAAACCAGCAGGTTCTACTTAGAAACCAGCAGGTTCTACTTAGAAACCAGCAGGTTCTACTTAGAAACCAGAAGGTTCCACTTAGAAACCAGAAGGTTCTACTTAGAAACCAGCAGGTTCCACTTAGAACCCAGCAGGTTCTACTTAGAAACCAGAAGGTTCTACTTAGAAACCAGCAGGTTCTACTTAGAAACCAGAAGGTTCTACTTAGAAACCAGCAGGTTCTACTTAGAAACCAGCAGGTTCTACTTAGAAACCAGCAGGTTCTACTTAGAAACCAGCAGGTTCTACTTAGAAACCAGCAGGTTCCACTTAGAAACCAGAAGGTTCTACTTAGAAACCAGCAGGTTCCACTTAGAAACCAGCAGGTTCTACTTAGAAACCAGCAGGTTCCACTTAGAAACCAGAAGGTTCTACTTAGAAACCAGCAGGCTTTAGTCATATCCCATCAGGTTCTTCCAAACCCATCAGAACCAGCTGCTAGATCCGGTTCTGTCCCCATGGTTCCAGCAGCGTCAGGTATTTTTCAGGTGGCTGTGAATCATGTTCTGGTTCTAAAAAGAACGTTTTGGGTTGTAGACCGACGGAGAAGTGGTGGTTCTGGTCACCGGGGTTCTGGTCCTTATCACCCTCCTACCCATGATCCCTCAGGCTGGGAAGCAGCACATCTACGACTTCTTCGACGTCTTTGGACGCCTAGTTTCCTGGAGCTACAGGAACCCTGGTGAGTGCGGCCAGTAGGCGGCGCTGCTGCTGCAATAGATGCTCCAGGTGGGGTACTGTGCTCTGACTGGCTGTGGTGTCCTCCTGCAGGCCAGGTGTCTGCGGCGTACCTGGTCCACCTCCATGCAGGCGTCTACTCCCTGTTCCACCGTCTCTATGGGATGTTCCCCTGTAACTTTGTCTCCTACCTCCGGCTGCACTACAGCATGAAGGAGAACATGGACACCTTCCAGGAGCTGGTCAAGGTCAGAACCAGCTGACTGGTCCCAGAACTGGAAGTCTGCTCTGCTGGGCTGGTTCTGACCCAGAGTCCAGACAGAGTTGTTCTGGTTCTGATTGGACTGGCTTGTCTTTCAGCCGATGTTGGAGCATGTCCGGATTCACCCGGAGCTGGTGACAGGGACCCAGGACCAGGAACTGGACCCATCCAGGTGGGTCCCAGTAGAACTCCTACTATCATAATTATTCAGAACCAGACCGGTTCAACATGTTCTGGAGGCATTCTACTGTCCAGACCTGGTTCTGATCACAGTCTGTGGGAGGAGCCATAAGGTTCTGCTTGGAGGTTTCCATGTCTGAAGCGTTGGAACCAGTACGGACCTTTACTGGTATGGATTGGGTTCTGGTTCGGTGCTCAGAATGACCTCTGACCTCCGTCCCTGTCAGGTGGAGGCGTTATGAGGTGCATGACATCATCATTGAGTGCTCCAGACTGTCTCTGGACCCGCTGGAGTCGTCCTGTGAAGAGGACGTCCCCAACCCCACCCCTCTGTCCTCCCCTGCTTCTCACCTGGATCCAAGCCACGCCCACCATGAGGTGGAGCCAATCAGCAGCTCAGGTGAGGAGCAGCATCACGGTGTAGAAGGTGTGAAGCTGGGATTTAATCATGAAGGTGTTTGTCTCTGGACAGGAAACTCCATCAGTCATCCTCAGCTGGAGCTGAACTCCTCCTTCCTGCAGGTACCACCTCCCTCACTGGTCCAGAACCCAGAGGTTCTGAAGGTTCTGGTTTTATTCTGATTTTTAATCTAAAGTTTTTTTAATAGTAAAATGTTAATCTGAAGTTTTTAATCCAGGGTTTAAAATTTCTGGGATTTCAATCCAGTGTTTTTAATCCGACCCGCCCCCGGACCAGGTCCAGATACCTAAAAGCAGAAGGTCCGGGTAGTTGAGATGATCCGGTTAGAACCCCTCTGGGATCCTGATGTTCCAGGTTCTGGAACTCCAGCAGAGAGACCTGGTTCTATTTTACAACCAGGTAGCAGGTGACTCCACAGGTGTCTGTCTGTGTTCAGGCTGATGAGCTCATCTGGAGCCCCTCCTGCGTCTGTGGTTTGGCCACGCCTCCTCCAGAGCCCGCAGCTACAGGCCCCACCCTCTGCTCCATCTCAGGTAAACTCCTCCTCCTGTGTGTCAGAGGTCTGCACTCTCTCCGCTAGATGTTTTCAGGTGTGAAATATCCCTCACCAGCTTCTGTAGCTGTAGCCACGCCCCCTGACAGCCAGCAGCCTGTCAGCGCGCTGCAGGTGAAGGTGAAGCCAACCGGAGCCAGGGAGGAGATAGAGCTGAGTGACGCTATCAAGGATAACCTGGATGTTGCAGGTGAGTGGCTGGAAGGGAAGACGCCATGTTGGCTTCACCCCTGCGTCAGAGCGGCCATATTGGGAGTGGCAAGCCAGCTGGGCCTTTAACCATGAGATAGATAGATATTCTATAGATGATAGATATTTATAGAATTGCTACCTCTCTTATGGTGGCACGACATCACTGGCGGCCATCTTTCATTCATTTAAGCTAATTTTCATTCTGGCTTGTTGGTATTTAAAAAAAAAAAAAAATTTAAATAATTAGTTTCTTCCAGACAATTAATTTCTTTTGGAAGCGTCTGTTCCAACTGTTTCATTTCCGAACTCTCTCCAGTGGTGCACGACTTTACACGAGTGAATAAAGTGAATGTGGTTGGTCGTTTATCAAGGGGGCGGGATTGTTGTGGCGGAAGGTTCGCAAGTCCCTCCATCACTATAGAGCGGGGACTATATAGTGAACTTTATAGTGAACTCAGCTCACTGACCGTTCAGACAGATGATCACTACTTTTTGCTCCGTTGGTCACGTAACTCCTCCTCCACCGCGCGGAGCCTGCGCCATCTTTGTTATTAGTCGCTGTGACAGCAAATCCCATAATGCTTTGCGAGGAGAGCTCTCCACGCAAAGCATTCTGGGATTTATCTGCCTCTTCTGAGGTCTTTCTTTTCTTCTCATCCACTTCATAGACCCTTTTTTCTCTTCCGACCCTCAGCCATTTTCAAAGAACGGCGGTGAGAAAGGTGAGCTTCAATGACTGACATAAACCGTAGCTCACCACAGATCTACGCCTGAAAGAAAAAGATAGCTAACAGGACGAGCGCGTAGGACGGCCTTACGTTAACACATCACCAGAATGATTGACAGTTAAGAGGACCACTGATTGAGATGATCCACTCCTCTATACCTTTAATGCTTTGACTCCTTTGGATTATATATGGACACACATATATAACCATTAGGCCTAGATACTGATTCTATATAAATGCCATGCATGTATGTTGATTGTGGCTAGCCTGTTTATTACTTTATGAAAGTCCTTGAAAACTCGCTGCACTCTAGCATCGTTAGTTAGAATCATTAGTAAGTTCTCATAACTATATTGTTAACGTTTATAACAGATCAGATCTTTGAAAACTGAGAAAGTTGTGATTATTTATGGGCGAGCTGACTCAGGTAAGATGGCTACAGTGTGCAGATGTTCCGCTCCCCTGGCCAGTTTTATAAGTAAACCTCTAACCTGGGCGCTCCATGCAGCGCCTCCCAGAGGTGCTCACGCTCAGTGACATCATCAAAGCTGGACGCCTTTGTCTGTCTGCAGATGTCCCACCACCAGCCGCCCCCTTGAAGCTCCTCACTCTCACCCCCAGCTGTGATTCTGGCCTCCCCTCCCCCCTCTGCCTCACCCCTCCTCAGCCCCCTGCCCATGTATGTGAGGCCCCAGGCCCCGCCCCTCCCTATGAGTCGCTGTTTGATCTCGCCCTGCCTCGAGCGGCTAAACTCTTCATTGTCAGGAAGACGCAGGTAAGGAGACGTGGTCTGAGTGAGGCTCGGTTTTCCGCTCAGAGGGCTGAGTGTCGTCTGTCCTCTAGGAGGCGCTGGAGAGATCTGGAGGGGAGCAGAAGAAGGAGGAGCAGAGCTCCATCTCTCCCCTGAAGGTTCTGGACCAGATGATTGAAAACGGAAACGACGCTCACCAGCGTCTGAGCAGGAGGTGAGAACCAAGAAAGGTCTTAAAGCCTCCAGAACCTCCTCTGATGACACTGTGTTTCCTCTGCAGGTTCTCAGCCGGAACCAGGTCCATGGAGCGCAGTCAGATGGGAGGTAAACAACAGAGCATGAGAAGCAAAGGTACCTGAAACTAACATCCTGTCAACTCACCTGCGCCCCTGTCTGCTAGAAACACACCCAGAAACATCTGGCTGGGACCAGAACCTGCTGCTGCACATGATTAGAACCATCTTTCAAACTGGACCCAGTTTCCAATCTGATCCAGAACCACGTCCCAGAGAGCCCCATCCACCTTAAGCCCCTGTCACACCTTGTTGATTTAGACCAGCGTATGGCTGAGGTACATAAAATCTGACAGAAACACTGGCAGATATTGGATAAGTCATGAGCTCGCAGAAACATGCTGAAACAAGCTGAGACTCACTGAAACACACTGAGACTCACTGAAACACGCTGAGACTCACTGAAACATGCTGAGACTCACTGAAACACGCTGAGACTCACTGAAACACGCTGAGACTCACTGAAACACGCTGAGACTCACTGAAACACGCTGAGACTCACTGAAACACGCTGAGACTCACTGAAACACGCTGAGACTCACTGAAACATGCTGAGACTCACTGAAACACGCTGAGACTCACTGAAACATGCTGAGACTCACTGAAACATGCTGAGACTCACTGAAACACGCTGAGACTCACTGAAACACGCTGAGACTCACTGAAACACGCTGAGACTCACTGAAACACGCTGAGACACGCTGAGACTCACTGAAACATGCTGAGACTCACTGAAACATGCTGAGACTCAATGAAACACACTGAGACTCACTGAAACACGCTGAGACTCACTGAAACACGCTGAGACTCACTGAAACACGCTGAAACACGCTGAGACTCACTGAAACATGCTGAGACTCACTGAAACACGCTGAGACTCACTGAAACACACTGAGACTCACTGAAACACGCTGAGACTCACTGAAACACGCTGAGACACGCTGAGACTCACTGAAACATGCTGAGACTCACTGAAACAAGCTGAGACTCACTGAAACACACTGAGACTCACTGAAACACGCTGAGACTCACTGAAACACGCTGAGACTCACTGAAACACGCTGAGACTCACTGAAACATGCTGAGACTCACTGAAACACGCTGAGACTCACTGAAACACGCTGAGACACGCTGAGACTCACTGAAACATGCTGAGACTCACTGAAACATGCTGAGACTCACTGAAACACACTGAGACTCACTGAAACACGCTGAGACTCACTGAAACACGCTGAGACTCACTGAAACACGCTGAAACACGCTGAGACTCACTGAAACAAGCTGAGACACGCTGAGACTCACTGAAACACGCTGAGACTCACTGAAACACACTGAGACTCACTGAAACACGCTGAGACTCACTGAAACACGCTGAGACTCACTGAAATACACTGAGACTCACTGAAACACGCTGAGACTCACTGAAACACGCTGAGACTCACTGAAACACACTGAGACTCACTGAAACACGCTGAGACTCACTGAAACACGCTGAGACTCACTGAAACACGCTGAGACACGCTGAGACTCACTGAAACATGCTGAGACTCACTGAAACATGCTGAGACTCACTGAAACACGCTGAGACTCACTGAAACACGCTGAGACACGCTGAGACTCACTGAAACACGCTGAGACTCACTGAAACACGCTGAGACTCACTGAAACACGCTGAGACTCACTGAAACATGCTGAGACTCACTGAAACACACTGAGACTCACTGAAACACGCTGAGACTCACTGAAACACGCTGAGACTCACTGAAACACGCTGACACACGCTGAAACACGCTGAGACACGCTGAGACTCACTGAAACTCGCTGAGACTAACTGAAACACGCTGAGACTCACTGAAACATGCTGAGACTCACTGAAACACGCTGAGACTCACTGAAACACGCTGAGACTCACTGAAACACGCTGAGACTCACTGAAACACGCTGAGACTCACTGAAACACGCTGACACACGCTGAAACACACTGAGACACGCTGAGACTCACTGAAACTCGCTGAGACTAACTGAAACACGCTGAGACTCACTGAAACATGCTGAGACTCACTGAAACACGCTGAAACACGCTGAGACCCACTGAAACACGCTAAGACTCACTGAAACACGCTGACACACACTGAGACACGCTGAAACACACTGAGACACGCTGAGACTCACTGAAACTCGCTGAGACTAACTGAAACACGCTGAGACTCACTGAAATACACTAAAGAAGGCTGAGATTAGTTAGGCTGTCGTTGATTAGTTCTGGACTCCAAAAGGAAAAGATCCACAGAAATTTCAGTGTATTCCAACATTTGAAGAGATTCTGGGACGTCACCAAGGTGTACAGGGGCTTTACACCAGTTTTCCCAGGCAGGGCAGCAGGTGGCGCTGCTGAGCTTTGAAGTTCCACTAACGACCACTAGATGGTGCTGAGGACTAAAGGTGTGTTCACACCAAATGCATTCTGGGTGACAGAGCGTCCGGTTTTCATGTAAAGTCTATGATGGACGGCAGGGAGAGGTCCGCGGATCGTCAACCAATCAGAACAGCTGATCCAGGAGTTTTTTGGGGGGAGACAGACTCTACCTGCAAGCTGTCATCACTTCTGCAGACATTATGCCTATAAAAAATAAATAAATATTAAGGAGTTAAACTCCCAGGGTTAAAATAAAGCAGGAAGAATGGATTGTTATGTAGAAGGAACAGAGAGCAGCTTTGATCATTATTGCTGCACTAAAAAATTTTTATGAACTACGAAAAAACAGTTTATAAAAACCCAAATCAACTAGAAATGTTAAAACCTGCTGATGAAAAATATTGGATTGTTATTCTGGTTTTTGCAGTTTTTACCACAAACCTTAAAAACTTTCTATTCACTTCCTGGCGGTTTGTTGGAGGTCTGGAGCTGCAGATTATAGTGGGATTATAATCCTGATGAACAGAGGATGTCTGGAGGTGGAATTTCTAATTTAAAACTGTTAAAACTATTTTCCAACTTATAAAGAAAATAAAGCCTCTAGCTTTAAGTGACGGAACAGAGCAGATAAACCACCAGAGTGATAAAGCTTTGGGAACAGTGTCTAAATTTGGGCATTTTTGCCGCCCAGATTGCGTTTGCTGTGAACACAGCATGAAGCCTCCATCGTTGCTACCGGATCCGTCCCTCTGTTCTGGCAGATCAGCAAACCTTTAGTCAGTATGCATGCAGACCCTTTAGTTTGGTACGAAAAACAGACTTTTAACTACCTCACCTGGCGTCTATCCCTTTAGTCATGTACAAAAAAAAAACGATTTAAGGTCAGATCTCCATACGCTTCAAAAAACACCAAAAGCTAATTATTAAATTTTGTTTTTGTACATGACTAAAGGCGGTCAGATAGAGCAGGATGAGATGCTTTAAGCGCCTTAAACTAAATAAAATAATGATTCCCTTTTCATTGTTATTATTATAACTTTATTTAATATGGCATGGCACAAACTGTGTGTCCAGAAAACGTGATGGTCTAAATGATTTACAGTTTATGTTGGATTTTAATTCATGCACGGAAAACGTGCAAATTGGAGCTCAGACTGTTTGTTGGAGCTATTTATTCTTTATTTCTTTATCCGTTTGAACTGTGTTAATTTATTACTATATTTTAAAAGTTTTGTATTATTTACAGAGTTAATTTGCAGGTTAATAATTGTTGATTCTATTCATCTTTTGTTTTATTATTTATCTAATAAATGTTTTGTTCTGAGGTAAGACAGGAAGTAATGTGGGCCTGGGAAGGAACCAGCAGGCATTTGGGTTTGGGGCCTATAGCTTTAACTAGTGCGCCGATGCCATGTTTTGGCCCCGATACCTGGCTGTGCAGTATCAGCTCATACTGTTTGACATTGATGTGTGTTTATATGAAGAACTGTAGACTACATGGATGTAGAATAATTGCCATCATGGCTTCATGTCCAGCTGCTGCCTTCCTTAGTGAAGCAGGAAAAAGACTAAAACAAAGTGAATCCAGTAGAACTTTTTATTGCCTACCTGGAATGGGTGACAATAGTTGAAGAAACTTTTAGCTCTCAAAATGGTATCAGTGCCCTATTGGTTGGTACTCGCCGATACCGATACCACCATTTTAGTACCAGTAGATACATGGTAGGGGCTTAATCGAACTTTATTTGGATGTTTGGCGTTGCAAAAACTCGTCTCTACACCGTTTGTCATTAGATGCAGTTTATAACCAGATGGGCCCCTGTCTGGGAGCCCCCAGGCAGCTCGGGTCCCTAAGGCCATTGTTTTGCTTGCCTTGTTGCATTCGGCCTGCTGAGGACTGAGGCCTCCTGGAAATCAGCAGAAACACGAACAGCTGTGGATGGAGGTGTGAACGTGAGGCCTCCAGAAGCTCGGTTTGATTATTCAGAGGGACCCGGCCGTTTGAAGGTGTCCCCTAATACCAGAAGCTTTCCCCTGGTTCAGGTCTGCTGGTTGGAGATGACCGGAACCGATGGGATGGGCTGGATCTCCAGAGCGTTGGACCTCAGCGCCATGCAGGGATCAGCTTCCTGTCGTCTATAGAAGGATGAACGCTGTTAGCTTAGATGGAGCTACAGCCCTGATCTCTTCCTGCGGCGCTCAGCTCACCGTGGCGCCGCAGTTCAGCTCCTCTTCCTGTATTTAAACCGTTTGAAGTCAGATGATGCTTTCCTCTTCTCTGTGCTGTTAGGCTCCACCCAGGGGGAGGAGCTACAGGCCCTAAGGAGTCAGCTGCTGCTGGTTCACAGCCAGCTTCTCTACGAACGCTTCAAACGGCAGCAGCACGCCGTCAGGAACCGACGTCTGCTGCGCCGCGTCATCAATGCCACAGCGCTGGAGGAGCAGACGGTTGCTACGGTAACAGCCCTGCTTCTAAACAATCACCCCGGCCTTTCCCTCCATTGTGGCCCGTCTTCCCTTTCCTCCGCTGACGCTTCCTTGGTTGTTTGGTGGCAGAAGGCGCAGCTCAGCGTGCAGAACCAGGAGATCCAGGCTCTGAGGGCCAGTCTGGAGGAAGAACAAAGACGGTTCACCGAGCTGAAGCACGACACAAAGACGCAGACCGAGCTTCTCCACGCTCAGCTCCAACAGCTGCTGCTGCAACAGCAGGAGCAGCTGCAGGAGAACCTGCAGCTGCAGGTAAAATCTGACACCGCTGCGCAAAGCCTGCGCTGTGATTGGCCGTTAGAAACAGTTCTACTCTGCGATTGGCCGTTAGAAACAGTTCTGTGGTGTGATTGGCCGTTAGAAACAGTTCTACGCTGTGATTGGCCGTTAAAAACAGTTCTGCACTGCGATTGGCCGTTAGAAACAGTTCTGTGGTGTGATTGGCCGTTAGAAACAGTTCTACGCTGCGATTGGCCGTTAGAAACAGTTCTACGCTGTGATTGGCCGTTAGAAACAGTTCTACGCTGCGATTGGCCGTTAGGAACAGTTCTGTAGTGTGATTGGCCGTTAGAAACAGTTCTACGCTGTGATTGGCCGTTAAAAACAGTTCTGCACTGCGATTGGCCGTTAGAAACAGTTCTACTCTGCGATTGGCCGTTAGAAACAGTTCTACGCTGTGATTGGCCGTTAGAAACAGTTCTGTGGTGTGATTGGCCGTTAGAAACAGTTCTACTCTGTGATTGGCCGTTAAAAACAGTTCTGTGGTGTGATTGGCCGTTAGAAACAGTTCTACTCTGTGATTGGCCGTTAGGAACAGTTCTACTCTGTGATTGGCCGTTAGAAACAGTTCTGTGGTGTGATTGGCCGTTAGAAACAGTTCTACGCTGCGATTGGCCGTTAGAAACAGTTCTACGCTGCGATTGGCCGTTAGGAACAGTTCTGTAGTGTGATTGGCCGTTAGAAACAGTTCTACGCTGTGATTGGCCGTTAGAAACAGTTCTACGCTGTGATTGGCCGTTAAAAACAGTTCTGCACTGCGATTGGCCGTTAGAAACAGTTCTACTCTGCGATTGGCCGTTAGAAACAGTTCTACGCTGTGATTGGCCGTTAGAAACAGTTCTGTGGTGTGATTGGCCGTTAGAAACAGTTCTACTCTGTGATTGGCCGTTAGGAACAGTTCTACGCTGTGATTGGCCGTTAGAAACAGTTCTGTGGTGTGATTGGCCGTTAGAAACAGTTCTACGCTGTGATTGGCCGTTAAAAACAGTTCTACTCTGTGATTGGCCGTTAGAAACAGTTCTGCACTGCGATTGGCCGTTAGAAACAGTTCTACTCTGCGATTGGCCGTTAGAAACAGTTCTATGCTGTGATTGGCCGTTAGAAACAGTTCTGTGGTGTGATTGGCCCTTAGAAACAGTTCTACTCTGTGATTGGCCGTTAGGAACAGTTCTACGCTGTGATTGGCCGTTAGAAACAGTTCTACTCTGCGATTGGCCGTTAGAAACAGTTCTACGCTGTGATTGGCCGTTAGAAACAGTTCTACTCTGCGATTGGCCGTTAGAAACAGTTCTACGCTGTGATTGGCCGTTAGAAACAGTTCTACGCTGTGATTGGCCGTTAGAAACAGTTCTACGCTGTGATTGGCCGTTAGAAACAGTTCTACTCTGCGATTGGCCGTTAGAAACAGTTCTGTGGTGTGATTGGCCGTTAGAAACAGTTCTGTGGTGTGATTGGCCGTTAGAAACAGTTCTACTCTGCGATTGGCCGTTAGAAACAGTTCTACGCTGTGATTGGCCGTTAGAAACAGTTCTACTCTGCGATTGGCCGTTAGAAACAGTTCTGTGGTGTGATTGACCGTTAGAAACAGTTCTACGCTGTGATTGGCCGTTAGAAACAGTTCTACGCTGTGATTGGCCGTTAGAAACAGTTCTGTGGTGTGATTGGCCGTTAGAAACAGTTCTACGCTGTGATTGGCCGTTAGAAACAGTTCTGTGGTGTGATTGGCCGTTAGAAACAGTTCTGTGGTGTGATTGGCCGTTAGAAACAGTTCTACTCGGTGATTGGCCGTTAGAAACAGTTCTGTAGTGTGATTGGCCGTTAGAAACAGTTCTGCCCTGTGATTGGCCGTTAGAAACAGTTCTACGCTGCGATTGGCCGTTAGAAACAGTTCAGCCCTGTGATTGGCCGTTAGAAACAGTTCTGTGGTGTGATTGGCCGTTAGAAACAGTTCTACTCGGTGATTGGCCGTTAGAAACAGTTCTGTAGTGTGATTGGCCGTTAGAAACAGTTCTGCCCTGTGATTGGCCGTTAGAAACAGTTCTACTCTGCGATTGGCCGTTAGAAACAGTTCTACGCTGTGATTGGCCGTTAGAAACAGTTCTACTCTGCGATTGGCCGTTAGAAACAGTTCTGTGGTGTGATTGACCGTTAGAAACAGTTCTACGCTGTGATTGGCCGTTAGAAACAGTTCTACGCTGTGATTGGCCGTTAGAAACAGTTCTGTGGTGTGATTGGCCGTTAGAAACAGTTCTACGCTGTGATTGGCCGTTAGAAACAGTTCTGTGGTGTGATTGGCCGTTAGAAACAGTTCTGTGGTGTGATTGGCCGTTAGAAACAGTTCTACTCGGTGATTGGCCGTTAGAAACAGTTCTGTAGTGTGATTGGCCGTTAGAAACAGTTCTGCCCTGTGATTGGCCGTTAGAAACAGTTCTACGCTGCGATTGGCCGTTAGAAACAGTTCAGCCCTGTGATTGGCCGTTAGAAACAGTTCTACGCTGCGATTGGCCGTTAGAAACAGTTCTGTAGTGTGATTGGCCGTTAGAAACAGTTCTGTAGTGTGATTGGCCTTTAGAAACAGTTCTGTAGTGCGATTGGCCGTTAGAAACAGTTCTACGCTGTGATTGGCCGTTAGAAACAGTTCTACGCTGCGATTGGCCGTTAGAAACAGTTCTGTAGTGTGATTGGCCGTTAGAAACAGTTCTCTAGTGTGATTGGCCGTTAGAAACAGTTCTGACCTGTGATTGGCCGTTAGAAACAGTTCTACGCTGTGATTGGCCGTTAGAAACAGTTCTACGCTGCGATTGGCCGTTAGAAACAGTTCTGTAGTGTGATTGGCCGTTAGAAACAGTTCTCTAGTGTGATTGGCCGTTAGAAACAGTTCTGACCTGTGATTGGCCGTTAGAAACAGTTCTACGCTGTGATTGGCCGTTAGAAACAGTTCTACGCTGCGATTGGCCGTTAGAAACAGTTCTGTAGTGTGATTGGCCGTTAGAAACAGTTCTGCCCTGTGATTGGCAGTTAGTACCAGTTGTGGTCTGTGATTGGCTGTTTCAGAGTGAACTTGCAGAATCCCAGCGCAGGCTGCAGGACCTGGAGGCGGAGCTTCAGAGAGCCCATAACAAGGCCAACCACGCCGAACGCCAGCTGAGCCAGCTGAGCCCTAAGGTGAGGACTGTTCTGATTGGCTGGGTCCTGTTGACCCAAACAGGAAGTGAAGCTGTCCGAGGTGCTATAGATCCTGCAGCAGAGCAGGATGAACTTGATGACCCACCATGAAGCAGCTGATTGGTGTCTGTCTGGTTGGGTTTGTGCAGCTGTGCAGCAGTGAGCAGCAGCAGCAGCAGATCTTCCTGCTCAACCAGCAGCTCCTCCTGCTCAGAGAAACCAACCGAGCCCTGAGGAACCAGCTGGAGGGAGGAGGACCTCGCAGCTGGACGGTAAGATCAGAGATGTCCAGAACCAGGCTGCAACTCTGATGGGTGAACGGCTGCCGTGTTCTGCTCAGGAGGAGGCCATGCTGCAGCACTGCGTGGGGAAGGACTTCCAGAGGCTGAAGGACTCAGACGTCCTGCAGAAACAGAAGCTGGAAGCGGCCAATCACAGGATAGCAGAGCTGGAGAACCAGCTGGCTAAGAAGGACAAGCTGATCCTGGATCAGAAGAAGCTCCTGGAGGACACCAAGAACCGGAGCAGGTCAGGGACCAGGACAGAACCGGAGCCCTGCTCCCATCGGAGGTCTGACTCTGCTGTGTTTCAGGGCGGAGCTGTCGGCCTCAGAGAGTCGCTGCGTGGCCCTGAGAAGAAGCGCCCAGAACCTGCAGACCGAGATGCTGCTGCTCTACAGCCAGGTCCACCTGGACCCGAGTCCACACAGCCGGGCTCTGGACGTCAGCAGCAGGTAAGACGCCGGTCCGAACATCTGTAAACCCCTCAGAACCAAAACCAACAGTCGGGATCAGAGGCAGGAAGATTGCAAATATTTCTGGACCAGAAATGTTTCTAACGACCAATCACAGCGCAGGCTGTGCGCAGCGGTTTCAGATTTTACCTGCAGCTGCAGGTTCTCATGCTGTTGCAGGCCGTTAGAAACATTCCTGCGCTGTGATTGGCCGTTAGAAACATTCCTGCGCTGTGATTGGCCGTTAGAAACATTCCTGCGCTGTGATTGGCCGTTAGAAACATTCCTGCGCTGTGATTGGCCGTTAGAAACATTCCTGCGCTGTGATTGGCCGTTAGAAACATTCCTGCGCTGTGATTGGCCGTTAGAAACATTCCTGCGCTGTGATTGGCCGTTAGAAACATTCCTGCGCTGTGATTGGCCGTTAGAAACATTCCTGCGCTGTGATTGGCCGTTAGAAACATTCCTGCGCTGTGATTGGCCGTTAGAAACATTTCTGCGCTGTGATTGGCCGTTAGAAACATTCCTGCGCTGTGATTGGCCGTTAGAAACATTCCTGCGCTGTGATTGGCCGTTAGAAACATTTCTGCGCTGTGATTGGCCGCTAGAAACATTCCTGCGCTGTGATTGGCCGTTAGAAACATTTCTGCGCTGTGATTGGCCGTTAGAAACATTTCTGCGCTGTGATTGGCCGCTAGAAACATTCCTGCGCTGTGATTGGCCGTTAGAAACATTTCTGCCCTGTGATTGGCCGTTAGAAACATTCCTGCGCTGTGATTGGCCGTTAGAAACATTCCTGCGCTGTGATTGGCCGTTAGAAACATTCCTGCGCTGTGATTGGCCGTTAGAAACATTCCTGCGCTGTCATTGGCCGTTAGAAACAGTTCTGCGCTGTGATTGGCCGTTAGAAACATTCCTGCGCTGTGATTGGCCGTTAGAAACATTCCTGCGCTGTGATTGGCCGTTAGAAACATTCCTGCGCTGTGATTGGCCGTTAGAAACATTTCTGCGCTGTGATTGGCCGCTAGAAACATTCCTGCACTGTGATTGGCCGCTAGAAACATTCCTGCCCTGTGATTGGCCGTTAGAAACATTTCTGCCCTGTGATTGGCCGTTAGAAACAGTGATTGGCCGTTAGAAACATTTCTGCCCTGTGATTGGCCGTTAGAAACATTTCTGCCCTGTGATTGGCCGTTAGAAACATTTCTGCGCTGCGATTGGCGTTAGAAACATTTCTGCGCTGTGATTGGCCGTTAGAAACATTCCTGCGCTGCGATTGGCCGTTAGAAAAATTTCTGCGCTGTGATTGGCCGTTAGAAACATTCCTGCGCTGTGATTGGCCGTTAGAAACATTTCTGCCCTGTGATTGGCCGTTAGAAACATTCCTGCGCTGTGATTGGCCGTTAGAAACAGTTCTGCGCTGTGATTGGCCGCTAGAAACATTCCTGCGCTGTGATTGGCCGCTAGAAACATTCCTGCGCTGTGATTGGCCGCTAGAAACATTTCTGCGCTGTGATTGGCCGTTAGAAACATTCCTGCCCTGTGATTGGCCGTTAGAAACATTTCTGCGCTGTGATTGGCCGTTAGAAACATTTCTGCGCTGTGATTGGCCGTTAGAAACATTTCTGCGCTGTGATTGGCCGTTAGAAACATTCCTGCGCTGTGATTTGCCGCTAGAAACATTCCTGCCCTGTGATTGGCCGCTAGAAACATTCCTGCGCTGTGATTGGCCGCTAGAAACATTCCTGCCCTGTGATTGGCCGTTAGAAACAGTTCTGCGCTGTGATTGGCCGTTAGAAACATTTCTGCCCTGTGATTGGCCGTTAGAAACATTTCTGCGCTGTGATTGGCCGTTAGAAACATTCCTGCCCTGTGATTGGCCGTTAGAAACATTTCTGCGCTGTGATTGGCCGTTAGAAACATTTCTGCGCTGTGATTGGCCGTTAGAAACATTTCTGCGCTGTGATTGGCCGTTAGAAACATTCCTGCGCTGTGATTTGCCGCTAGAAACATTCCTGCCCTGTGATTGGCCGTTAGAAACATTTCTGCCCTGTGATTGGCCGTTAGAAACAGTTCTGCGCTGCGATTGGCTGTTAGAAACATTTCTGCGCTGTGATTGGCCGTTAGAAACATTCCTGCGCTGTGATTGGCCGTTAGAAACATTCCTGCGCTGTGATTGGCCGTTAGAAACATTCCTGCGCTGTGATTGGCCGCTAGAAACAGTTCTGCGCTGTGATTGGCCGTTAGAAACATTTCTGCCCTGTGATTGGCCGTTAGAAACAGTTCTGCGCTGTGATTGGCCGTTAGAAACATTTCTGCCCTGTGATTGGCCGCTAGAAACATTTCTGCCCTGTGATTGGCCGTTAGAAACATTTCTGCCCTGTGATTGGCCGTTAGAAACATTTCTGCGCTGTGATTGGCCGTTAGAAACATTTCTGCGCTGCGATTGGCCGTTAGAAACATTTCTGCGCTGTGATTGGCCGTTAGAAACATTTCTGCGCTGCGATTGGCTGTTAGAAACATTTCTGCGCTGTGATTGGCCGTTAGAAACATTCCTGCGCTGTGATTGGCCGTTAGAAACATTCCTGCGCTGTGATTGGCCGCTAGAAACAGTTCTGCGCTGTGATTGGCCGTTAGAAACATTTCTGCCCTGTGATTGGCCGTTAGAAACATTTCTGCGCTGCGATTGGCTGTTAGAAACATTTCTGCGCTGTGATTGGCCGTTAGAAACATTCCTGCGCTGTGATTGGCCGTTAGAAACATTCCTGCGCTGTGATTGGCCGCTAGAAACAGTTCTGCACTGTAAGCAGAACCAGAACCATCATGGTTCTCCTCCCACAGCAGAACCCTGTGTAGCATATCTGTAAAAAACAGTATACTATATTTTAAATTAATGCAAATGGATCATAACACATAAGTTCAATAGGCGAGTTCTCAGAATATAGGTACGACTCATGAAACAGCAGACAGAGACTAGAAGTTTGCAGTTGCGAGTGCTTTGTATTTATAGTGAGGAAAATTTTATACATATTTACAACATCATTGAATCATCCGAATGGCCATATAAAATGCGCAGAAAAAAGAAAGAAAACAAAACAATAAAGAGGAAAAAGAAGAACAAAATTAATCAATTCCACAATTAATGAAACCACATCCCTTCAGTCCATTCACCCCAAGCTGGGGTTGATTAAAGGTCCCAAGCAAATTCCTTTTAAAGTGCTTGGTACAGTGCAGGTCATAGACTGACAAAAGTCAGAGCAGACTGGAAACAAAATTGTTCGTTGGCTGCAAGGAGCCTCCTACCAGCCTGGCAGGAGATCCAAAGTCTTTGTTAAATAAATATAAAGTTCCATATAAATTACATTCATGAAAAATCCAATAAATATGCACTATATAAATTAGTCAACATGAAATGTAAAAACAACTAATACAAACAAGTGCTCAATAAATATTTAAGGCACCTCATTGTCCACATAGGGTTCTTCAAAGCTAGTCTGGGCATCTGTTTGTATAATCAGCAAATTAGCAGCTAGACAACAAACAAAGACATAATGAGCTAAAATTAATCCACACAGGAGAAACACTCACCAATTCCATAGTTTGTATGTAACACAAACAGGGGTTTTTCATTTAATCTCGGTTAAGTAGTTAGCTCCTGCAGCTCTGCTTCTCCCAACATGCCATAGTCTTTCATACTTCCCCACTCCAACTAATATACCTAACTGATAGGCTGTTGCACATGTGACCCTGATACTTAACAGCAATTGGCTGTGTAGCAATGAGGGGATGGAAGTGAAAAAAAAACACACAGAATGATCACTGGAATCTTTCTCCATTATCCAAACATGTAAATGGAAAATCACTGGGATTTACACCCGGGTTACACCTGCATGAAGCCCGGTTCCTCCGGTTAACAGATCCGTTTCCGCTCCATCTCTCTTAGGCCAGTCAGAGATGCCGCTTCCTCACCCATCGCTCTGGACGCCAACAAGTCCCGCCCCCCCTCTTCTTCTGCTGTGGGAATTATCAACGGTGCCATGGAGGCCCTCCCTTCCTCCTCCCCCCTCTCCATCTCCCCCTTTGACTCCCCGCTGGCCGTCGGATCCTTCCTGGAGCAGCAGGCCCGCCGGCTGTTCGGGCCGAACAACCAGAACCCAGAGGAGGAGGAGGAGGAGGCCCAACCAGAAAGTCCTCCACTGGGTCAGGAGGTGGAGGAGGCCACCCTGCTCACTGGGAGTCCTCAGGTGGAGTCCCCCCTTCCTGCTGTGGTCCCCGCAGACTTGGCCCCCGCCGTCCGCCAGCGCAGAGACGAGCTCAGCATCATGGACTACGACAGGTCGCTGCCCGAGTTCTTAGAAAGAGCAGAGGGGGGGCCAGAGGTCAGAGGTGAACGGAAGCAACACTTAAAGCAGTAACAGACTGGATGGTAGCCCCGCCCACAGGAAGGCCTGTAGCTCCGCCCACGGCAGAGCCTGATGGATCTACTGCTTCAGGAAGCTGAATGTGGATCATCTGGTCGGCCAGACCGCTCTGACTATTTACCGCCTGTTTCCAGCTCAGATCATCCATGCAGTCGTTCATTTGCAGCCTGAGAACTCCAACAATAAAGACTGAGTGAAACCTCTGTGTCTGCAGCTTCTGTCTAGATTAGGCCTGTCCTGAGTCGCTCTTCCATCCAGGGAGGGATTTACCATCAGGCAATACTAGGCAGGTGCCTAGGGCCCCAATTAATTATGTTTTTGATCAAAATCCTTTTGCTAAAATGCCATCAGAACGCTGATAATATTAAGTGTGTCTCAGCCCCCCCCCTTCAGTGTCCACCATATTGGATCAGTCCATTTGCTGCACATAAAGGTCCAAACAGACAGCAGCAAACCATTTGAAAACAAACCATGCAAAGAGCAGTGTTGCCAACTTAGCGCTTTAGTCGCTATATTTAGCCACTTTTCAGACCCCTCTAGCACTTTGATTTCTAAAAAGCTCCTAGCGCCAAATCTAGAGACTTTTTTCTGCTACTGGAGACTTTGGAGACAACATCTAAAAGCAGCGAACTCTGCTCTCCAGAGCGAGTAGATTGGTAACCCCGCCTCCTGCTCTCCTCTATCTTGTCTGCTGTCATGATTCATGCAGCTATTATTTCATCCAAATGAAAAATGGAGAACAGATAAGCAGATCATGGCTTGTCTACAGTGAAAAGAAGGACTGGGTTATTTACTTTGGCCTTTTTGGAAACACAGGAAGGAGCAATCAGCTAAGTGAGCTTAGTGCTTGGAAAAAATCTTTCATTCCTTTAGAGACAGCATGAAAAGTCAGCTGAGTACAAAACATAGAGAGGAAAACAAGAAGAAAAGGGACAAGAAGAGAGGGACACAACCTAGAACAGATAATGGATGTCTATTCTATTAACATTTCTCTATCTGGAGAATGGGGCTGTTCTATGTCGTCTCCATTCAGAGGGCCCCCTGCCTGTCTTTGCCTAGGGCCCTAGATTTCTTAACTCCTCCCCTGCTTCCAGGGCTGCTTCCTGCAGGTTTTACAGGTTTGTATGATTCTGATGACTGAAGTTCAGCAACAGCCTGTTAATCAGCTACCAATGAAAACCAGATGTGCCGGAGCAGGAAACCTGCAGGACAGCTGCCCTCTGGACCGGCCTGGTACAGACAACCAACCAGAACCCAAACATCATCAGGATGGAAAGCGTCTCCTGGAGGAGGAGCTGAGGTGGAGCATAAATGTTCTCCATGGCTCCTCAGAGAAGATCTGTTAAAACACAAAAGGATTTATTTTTTTGTGTATTTTCTATTTTTATGAATCAGGTGTTTTTCCATTGATCGCCATAATCGCGCCCCCTGCTGGTTAATTTTTAGAAGCGGTTTTTCCTCTGCTTCCTTCCACTGACCCTCCACCCAGAGGAGTCTGGGAACATACAGCTGCTGAAGAACGACCACCTGTTTTTTAACCACTGAGAACCATAGACACACCTATAAGAGTAGACCCCGCACTGAATTAGGTCCGCCATCTTGGGGAGGTTGACCTGCTGTCCTAACCTGCTGGTTTAAAGGGAATGCTGTTCTTTTTTCCATTGGTCCTTGATTTTCCGTTATTCCATCATGTTCTACTCTCCCATATGAGTTTAGTGTCATTTGGAGCCGTTCTGAAGATATTCCTTCCTATGGGCAACGACTTGAAGGCACAAACTGTTCACCATCCTGATGATGTTTAGGTTCTGGTTAGATATCCATACCAGGCCGGTCCAGAGGTGCTCCTAGAGAGCAATAGTGAGCTCTAATACAATCTTCATGGAAGACCTTGCCTCCCGCCAAGAAAATACTAACAATTCATGGCTCAAGCTTGCAAGCGCTCTGGATCCATGTTTTTAAGACTTGAAGAGTCTGCCCAAGAGTGAAAGGGAAGAGGGGTGGACCTCACCTGGAGGCATGCTTCATGAACATTCACCCAGAAGGTCTCTGCTGACTTCTCAAGATGGACCACCAAGGAAGAACATTCACCTTCTACAGATGGGCTCAGATTGAGAGTCAGATGAAGAGGTGCACCCTGACAGAGACATACAGATACAGAGCAGAGCCAAGCATGGGTATGGAGGACTGCCCTATGCAGTGAGGACTGCCCTATGCAAGGCTGGGCTGCCCTATGCAGTGAGGACTGCCCTATGCAGTGAGGACTGCCCTATGCAAGGCTGGGCTGCCCTATGCAGTGAGGACTGCCCTATGCAGTGAGGACTGCCCTATGCAAGGCTGGGCTGCCCTATGCAGTGAGGACTGCCCTATGCAGTGAGGACTGCCCTATGCAAGGCTGGGCTGCCCTATGCAGTGGGGACTGCCCTATGCAGTGAGGACTGCCCTATGCAAGGCTGGGCTGCCCTATGCAGTGAGGACTGCCCTATGCAGTGAGGACTGCCCTATGCAGTGAGGACTGCCCTATGCAAGGCTGGGCTGCCCTATGCAGTGAGGACTGCCCTATGCAGTGAGGACTGCCCTATGCAAGGCTGGGCTGCCCTATGCAGTGAGGACTGCCCTATGCAGTGAGGACTGCCCTATGCAAGGCTGGGCTGCCCTATGCAGTGGGGACTACCCTATGCAGTGAGGACTGCCCTATGCAAGGCTGGGCTGCCCTATGCAGTGAGGACTGCCCTATGCAGTGAGGACTGCCCTATGCAGTGAGGGCTGCCCTATGTGGTGAGGACTGCCCTATGCGGTGAGGACTGCCCTATGCGGTGAGGACTGCCCTATGCAGTGAGGGCTGCCCTATGCAGTGAGGACTGCCCTATGCAGTGAGGGCTGCCCTATGCGGTGAGGACTGCCCTATGCAGTGAGGACTGCCCTATGCGGTGAGGACTGCCCTATGCGGTGAGGACTGCCCTATGCGGTGAGGACTGCCCTATGCGGTGAGGACTGCCCTATGCGGTGAGGACTGCCCTATGCAGTGAGGACCGCCCTATGCGGTGAGGACTGCCCTATGCAGTGAGGACTGCCCTATGCAAGGCTGGGCTGCCCTATGCAGTGAGGACTGCCCTATGCAGTGAGGACTGCCCTATGCAAGGCTGGGCTGCCCTATGCAGTGAGGACTGCCCTATGCAGTGAGGACTGCCCTATGCAAGGCTGGGCTGCCCTATGCAGTGAGGACTGCCCTATGCAGTGAGGACTGCCCTATGCAAGGCTGGGCTGCCCTATGCAGTGAGGACTGCCCTATGCAGTGAGGACTGCCCTATGCAAGGCTGGGCTGCCCTATGCAGTGAGGACTGCCCTATGCAGTGAGGACTGCCCTATGCAAGGCTGGGCTGCCCTATGCAGTGAGGACTGCCCTATGCAGTGAGGACTGCCCTATGCAGTGAGGGCTGCCCTATGCGGTGAGGACTGCCCTATGCGGTGAGGACTGCCCTATGCAGTGAGGGCTGCCCTATGCAGTGAGGACTGCCCTATGCGGTGAGGACTGCCCTATGCGGTGAGGACTGCCCTATGCGGTGAGGACTGCCCTATGCGGTGAGGACTGCCCTATGCGGTGAGGACTGCCCTATGCGGTGAGGACTGCCCTATGCGGTGAGGACTGCCCTATGCGGTGAGGACTGCCCTATGCAGTGAGGACTGCCCTATGCAAGGCTGGGCTGCCCTATGCAGTGAGGACTGCCCTATGCAGTGAGGACTGCCCTATGCAGTGAGGACTGCCCTATGCAGTGAGGGCTGCCCTATGCAGTGAGGGCTGCCCTATGCTGGGCTGCCCTATGCAGTGAGGACTGCCCTATGCAGTGAGGGCTGCCCTATGCAGTGAGGGCTGCCCTATGCAGTGAGGACTGCCCTATGCGGTGAGGACTGCCCTATGCGGTGAGGACTGCCCTATGCGGTGAGGGCTGCCCTATGCAGTGAGGGCTGCCCTATGCAGTGAGGACTGCCCTATGCAGTGAGGACTGCCCTATGCGGTGAGGACTGCCCTATGCGGTGAGGACTGCCCTATGCGGTGAGGACTGCCCTATGCGGTGAGGGCTGCCCTATGCAGTGAGGACTGCCCTATGCGGTGAGGACTGCCCTATGCAGTGAGGACTGCCCTATGCGGTGAGGACTGCCCTATGCGGTGAGGACTGCCCTATGCAGTGAGGACTGCCCTATGCAGTGAGGACTGCCCTATGCAGTGAGGACTGCCCTATGCAGTGAGGGCTGCCCTATGCGGTGAGGACTGCCCTATGCGGTGAGGACTGCCCTATGCGGTGAGGACTGCCCTATGCGGTGAGGACTACCCTATGCGGTGAGGACTGCCCTATGCGGTGAGGACTGCCCTATGCAGTGAGGACTGCCCTATGCGGTGAGGACTGCCCTATGCGGTGAGGACTGCCCCATGCGGTGAGGACTGCCCCATGCGGTGAGGACTGCCCTATGCGGTGAGGACTGCCCTATGCAGTGAGGACTGCCCTATGCAGTGAGGACTGCCCTATGCAGTGAGGACTGCCCTATGCAAGGCTGGGCTGCCCTATGCAGTGAGGACAGCCCTATGCAGTGAGGACTGCCCTATGCAGTGAGGACTGCCCTATGCGGTGAGGACTGCCCTATGCGGTGAGGACTGCCCTATGCGGTGAGGACTGCCCTATGCAGTGAGGACTGCCCTATGCAGTGAGGACTGCCCTATGCAGTGAGGACTGCCCTATGCAAGGCTGGGCTGCCCTATGCAGTGAGGACAGCCCTATGCAGTGAGGACTGCCCTATGCAGTGAGGACTGCCCTATGCAGTGAGGGCTGCCCTATGCAGTGAGGGCTGCCCTATGCAGTGAGGACTGCCCTATGCAGTGAGGACTGCCCTATGCAGTGAGGACTGCCCTATGCAGTGAGGACTGCCCTATGCGGTGAGGACTGCCCTATGCGGTGAGGACTGCCCTATGCGGTGAGGACTGCCCTATGCGGTGAGGACTGCCCTATGCAGTGAGGACTGCCCTATGCAGTGAGGACTGCCCTATGCAAGGCTGGGCTGCCCTATGCAGTGAGGACTGCCCTATGCGGTGAGGACTGCCCTATGCAGTGAAGACTGCCCTATGCAGTGAGGACTGCCCTATGCAAGGCTGGGCTGCCCTATGCAGTGAGGACTGCCCTATGCAGTGAGGGCTGCCCTATGCAGTGAGGGCTGCCCTATGCAGTGAGGACTGCCCTATGCGGTGAGGACTGCCCTATGCGGTGAGGACTGCCCTATGCGGTGAGGGCTGCCCTATGCAGTGAGGGCTGCCCTATGCAGTGAGGACTGCCCTATGCAGTGAGGACTGCCCTATGCGGTGAGGACTGCCCTATGCGGTGAGGACTGCCCTATGCGGTGAGGACTGCCCTATGCAGTGAGGACTGCCCTATGCGGTGAGGACTGCCCTATGCAGTGAGGACTGCCCTATGCGGTGAGGACTGCCCTATGCGGTGAGGACTGCCCTATGCAGTGAGGACTGCCCTATGCGGTGAGGACTGCCCTATGCGGTGAGGACTGCCCTATGCGGTGAGGACTGCCCTATGCAGTGAGGGCTGCCCTATGCGGTGAGGACTGCCCTATGCGGTGAGGACTGCCCTATGCGGTGAGGACTGCCCTATGCGGTGAGGACTACCCTATGCGGTGAGGGCTGCCCTATGCGGTGAGGACTGCCCTATGCGGTGAGGACTGCCCTATGCAGTGAGGACTGCCCTATGCGGTGAGGACTGCCCCATGCGGTGAGGACTGCCCCATGCGGTGAGGACTGCCCCATGCGGTGAGGACTGCCCCATGCGGTGAGGACTGCCCTATGCAGTGAGGACTGCCCTATGCGGTGAGGACTGCCCTATGCGGTGAGGACTGCCCTATGCGGTGAGGACTGCCCTATGCGGTGAGGACTGCCCTCTGCGGTGAGGACTGCCCTATGCGGTGAGGACTGCCCTATGCGGTGAGGACTGCCCTATGCGGTGAGGACTGCCCTATGCGGTGAGGACTGCCCTATGCGGTGAGGACTGCCCTATGCGGTGAGGACTGCCCTATGCGGTGAGGACTGCCCTATGCGGTGAGGACTGCCCTATGCGGTGAGGACTGCCCTATGCGGTGAGCACTGCCCTATGCAGTGAGGACTGCCCTATGCGGTGAGGACTGCCCTATGCGGTGAGGACTGCCCTATGCGGTGAGGACTGCCCTATGCAGTGAGGGCTGCCCTATGCAGTGAGGACTGCCCTATGCAGTGAGGACTGCCCTATGCGGTGAGGACTGCCCCATGCGGTGAGGACTGCCCCATGCGGTGAGGACTGCCCAATGCGGTGAGGACTGCCCCATGCGGTGAGGACTGCCCTATGCGGTGAGGACTGCCCTATGCGGTGAGGACTGCCCTATGCGGTGAGGACTGCCCTATGCGGTGAGGACTGCCCTATGCGGTGAGGACTGCCCTATGCGGTGAGGACTGCCCTATGCGGTGAGGACTGCCCTATGCGGTGAGGACTGCCCTATGCGGTGAGGACTGCCCTATGCGGTGAGGACTGCCCTATGCGGTGAGGACTGCCCTATGCGGTGAGGACTGCCCTATGCGGTGAGGACTGCCCTATGCGGTGAGGACTGCCCTATGCGGTGAGCACTGCCCTATGCAGTGAGGACTGCCCTATGCGGTGAGGACTGCCCTATGCGGTGAGGACTGCCCTATGCGGTGAGGACTGCCCTATGCGGTGAGGACTGCCCTATGCAGTGAGGGCTGCCCTATGCAGTGAGGACTGCCCTATGCAGTGAGGACTGCCCTATGCAGTGAGGACTGCCCCATGCGGTGAGGACTGCCCCATGCGGTGAGGACTGCCCCATGCGGTGAGGACTGCCCCATGCGGTGAGGACTGCCCTATGCAGTGAGGACTGCCCTATGCGGTGAGGACTGCCCTATGCGGTGAGGACTGCCCTATGCGGTGAGGACTGCCCTATGCGGTGAGGACTGCCCTCTGCGGTGAGGACTGCCCTATGCGGTGAGGACTGCCCTATGCGGTGAGGACTGCCCTATGCGGTGAGGACTGCCCTATGCGGTGAGGACTGCCCTATGCGGTGAGGACTGCCCTATGCGGTGAGGACTGCCCTATGCGGTGAGGACTGCCCTATGCGGTGAGGACTGCCCTATGCGGTGAGCACTGCCCTATGCAGTGAGGACTGCCCTATGCGGTGAGGACTGCCCTATGCGGTGAGGACTGCCCTATGCAGTGAGGACTGCCCTATGCGGTGAGGACTGCCCTATGCAGTGAGGGCTGCCCTATGCAGTGAGGACTGCCCTATGCAGTGAGGACTGCCCTATGCAGTGAGGACTGCCCTATGCGGTGAGGACTGCCCTATGCAGTGAGGACTGCCCTATGCGGTGAGGACTGCCCTATGCGGTGAGGACTGCCCTATGCGGTGAGGACTGCCCTATGCGGTGAGGACTGCCCTATGCGGTGAGGACTGCCCTATGCAGTGAGGACTGCCCTATGCGGTGAGGACTGCCCTATGCGGTGAGGACTGCCCTATGCGGTGAGGACTGCCCTATGCGGTGAGGGCTGCCCTATGCGGTGAGGACTGCCCTATGCGGTGAGGACTGCCCTATGCGGTGAGGACTGCCCTATGCGGTGAGGACTGCCCTATGCGGTGAGGACTGCCCTATGCGGTGAGGACTGCCCTATGCGGTGAGGACTGCCCTATGCGGTGAGGACTGCCCTATGCGGTGAGGACTGCCCTATGCGGTGAGGACTGCCCTATGCGGTGAGGACTGCCCTATGCGGTGAGGACTGCCCTATGCGGTGAGGACTGCCCTATGCGGTGAGGACTGCCCTATGCGGTGAGGGCTGCCCTATGCAGTGAGGGCTGCCCTATGCGGTGAGGACTGCCCTATGCGGTGAGGACTGCCCTATGCGGTGAGGACTGCCCTATGCAGTGAGGGCTGCCCTATGCGGTGAGGACTGCCCTATGCGGTGAGGACTGCCCTATGCGGTGAGGACTGCCCTATGCGGTGAGGACTGCCCTCTGCGGTGAGGACTGCCCTATGCGGTGAGGACTGCCCTATGCGGTGAGGACTGCCCTATGCGGTGAGGACTGCCCTATGCGGTGAGGACTGCCCTATGCGGTGAGGACTGCCCTATGCGGTGAGGACTGCCCTATGCGGTGAGGACTGCCCTATGCGGTGAGGACTGCCCTATGCGGTGAGCACTGCCCTATGCAGTGAGGACTGCCCTATGCGGTGAGGACTGCCCTATGCGGTGAGGACTGCCCTATGCAGTGAGGACTGCCCTATGCGGTGAGGACTGCCCTATGCAGTGAGGGCTGCCCTATGCAGTGAGGACTGCCCTATGCAGTGAGGACTGCCCTATGCAGTGAGGACTGCCCTATGCGGTGAGGACTGCCCTATGCAGTGAGGACTGCCCTATGCGGTGAGGACTGCCCTATGCGGTGAGGACTGCCCTATGCGCCTATGCGGTGAGGACTGCCCTATGCGGTGAGGACTGCCCTATGCGGTGAGGACTGCCCTATGCGGTGAGGACTGCCCTATGCAGTGAGGACTGCCCTATGCGGTGAGGACTGCCCTATGCGGTGAGGACTGCCCTATGCGGTGAGGACTGCCCTATGCGGTGAGGGCTGCCCTATGCGGTGAGGACTGCCCTATGCGGTGAGGACTGCCCTATGCGGTGAGGACTGCCCTATGCGGTGAGGACTGCCCTATGCGGTGAGGACTGCCCTATGCGGTGAGGACTGCCCTATGCGGTGAGGACTGCCCTATGCGGTGAGGACTGCCCTATGCAGTGAGGACTGCCCTATGCGGTGAGGACTGCCCTATGCGGTGAGGACTGCCCTATGCGGTGAGGACTGCCCTATGCGGTGAGGACTGCCCTATGCGGTGAGGACTGCCCTATGCGGTGAGGACTGCCCTATGCAGTGAGGACTGCCCTATGCGGTGAGGGCTGCCCTATGCAGTGAGGGCTGCCCTATGCAGTGAGGACTGCCCTATGCGGTGAGGACTGCCCTATGCGGTGAGGACTGCCCTATGCAGTGAGGGCTGCCCTATGCGGTGAGGACTGCCCTATGCGGTGAGGACTGCCCTATGCGGTGAGGACTGCCCTATGCGGTGAGGACTGCCCTATGCGGTGAGGACTGCCCTATGCGGTGAGGGCTGCCCTATGCAGTGAGGGCTGCCCTATGCAGTGAGGGCTGCCCTATGCAGTGAGGACTGCCCTATGCAGTGAGGGCTGCCCTATGCAGTGAGGGCTGCCCTATGCAGTGAGGGCTGCCCTATGCAGTGAGGGCTGCCCTATGCAGTGAGGACTGCCCTATGCAGTGAGGACTGCCCTATGCAGTGAGGACTGCCCTATGCAGTGAGGGCTGCCCTATGCAGTGAGGGCTGCCCTATGCAGTGAGGGCTGCCCTATGCAGTGAGGACTGCCCTATGCAGTGAGGGCTGCCCTATGCAGTGAGGGCTGCCCTATGCAGTGAGGACTGCCCTATGCAGTGAGGGCTGCCCTATGCAGTGAGGGCTGCCCTATGCAGTGAGGGCTGCCCTATGCAGTGAGGACTGCCCTATGCAGTGAGGGCTGCCCTATGCAGTGAGGGCTGCCCTATGCAGGGCTGGGCTGCTCATTCAGGAGCACATGACAAGCTGGCCCTGATGCCCTCAAATATGTAGCGACTTCTGCAAACTACTATTTTTAGTCGCTGGCCAATTTGTACAGAAGAAACGGTCTGCTTTACGTTCAGAAATGTTAACCAGTTAGTTTGCCTTAGCAACTGGCTAAAAGAGGAATAAATAAAAGATAAAAGCACCACCTGTAGTTGCTTAAAACTGGAGTTTGTTCAAAACGAAATCCTAAAACCTATCCTGTATTTGCTATAAAAAAAATTAAAAAAGCATTGGCTAAGTTGCAAAGTTGTTGGGAATTGTTTTTTTTGGATTCGTCATTAATAACAACTAAATGTTAAATCCACCTCTTGCTTATCTGTTTTTTAAAACAATACACACAAAATGTGAATTTTTCAATAATATTTAGGTTTGTGATTAATTAGATAACATTTTTTTAATCGTTTTACAAACCTAATATATATATATATATATAGAGAGAGAGAGAGAGAGAGAGAGAGAGAGAGAGAGAGAGAGAGAGAGAGAGAGAGAGAGAGAGAGAGAGAGAGAGAGAGAGAGAGAGAGAGAGAGAGAGAGAGAGAGAGAGAGAGAGAGAGAGGGATAGATAGATAGATAGATAGATAGATAGATAGATAGATAGATAGATAGATAGATAGATAGATAGATAGATAGATAGATAGATAGATAGATAGATAGATAGATAGATAGATAGATGGATAGATAGATAGATAGATGATATAGTCCCCCAGTGGGCACATTGTTGCGTTACAGTAGCAAAATGTTACAGCAAAAGTAGTCACACAAAAATGGATCTTAAAAAAAATAAAAATAACAGAATAAGTTACAGTTAAAAAATATATATAAAAAATAAACATTAAATACTGTACAGTGTTTTTACATATAAACAATATACAACTGTGGACATTTTTACAGAGAGGGACATATAGATATATATGTCCATAGAGTTAGAGATATGTGTGTATATATATATATATATATACACACATATCTCTAACTACATATTTGTGTTTACCTGTATAAATGTATATATAGTATTACAATCCTTATAAAATCCCTGAGTGGCTGTGCTTTGCTTCATCCATTCATCCTATCAAAATATTCTATTATCTTAACTCCAAACTCAATCATTGGTTTGTTTTCAGCAAAAAATAATCGATAAAATTAGTTCAATGTTAGCACATTACACTGAGAGCTGTTGACCGCCCCTAGATGGCGCCACTAAACCATGTCAGCGGCCATAGGAGAAAGCGGTCTACCCAGCTGAGAACCGTTTTTAGATTCCCCGTTGCTAGGTAACCCTTTTACTAACGACGAGGTAACCAAGCAACGACCAGCAGCGGCCCCGGTTCAGACTAACAGGAGGAAAAGTTCTGGTTCTTCTGGGTTCATCTCGTCCGGAACCAGTAGAAGCGCGAGGAGGCGGAGGTAATTAGAACGAGACCGGTTCGGTTCGGTTCTTTGGTCTGACATGAAATGAAACTCCAGTTTAACCGAACCTCCACCTTCAGAACCAGAACCAGAATATTTAACCCGCAACCCGACCCGTTAACACATCCAGTAATAGGCTATAGCACGCTGCGCTGCAGAACAGCGCCATTAACACTGCAGCAGACGTGTATGCACTGACTGTGGCCTATTTGGAGGGAAGCCCACACTGCCGGCAGGGCTTTAAGCTACAGCAAGGGGGACCCCAGTGCCTGATTAATAGAACATTTCTGATGTCCATAACAATAGACACGCATAAAAAAAAAAAATCACCAACTGCCCGCCCGCACTAAAGAAATATCCGCCCGACCCGTTTATTTTAATTAATGTATTTTTCACCCGCAAAAGAGCATTTTAGCGGGTGACCAGTCGGGGACCCGACCCGTTGCAGGACTGTAGTTTGAAATGCATGCAGCGCCCCCTTCAGACAGAATGAAGGATCACAGCAGTGTGTGTGTGTGTGTGTGTGTATATGTGGCCATGTCTTTAATACCTGGTGGGGACAATTTCCTAGGAATATGCTACATTTTGGGGACTCATAGGTACTTGTGGGGACCAACAACTGGTCCCCATAAGGAAAATTTCTCTTCTTGGGGTGGGGGTTAGGTTTAGGACTAAGGTGTAAATTGAGTTTAGGTTAGGTTTAGGGATAGGAATGTGTCGGTAATGGTTAGGGTTAGGGCAAGTGTCACAGTTAGGCCATATAAATTAGTGGGAAATGAATGGAAGTCAAGGGAAGGTCCCCACAAGGATATTGTGACACAACATGTGTGTGTGTGTGTGTGTGTGTGTGTGTAAATATCAATTTTTTTGCAGAATAATTGTTGATAAAAAAATAGGTAAGTAATGACAAAGGAAGATGTTTGTTCCAGAACTCAAACCTGAAATAATTTTATCCACCATACCTTTTATCTAGAAAGCACAGATGTTGTTAGCCAAGGCTGTAGGAAAGTATAGTTTGTCTTTATTTAGTAAATATGGATGTTGTGCTCGTTAATTTTCCTGTTGCAATAGTGTAGATTAACCCAGAGGTTCTGGCGGCGATCCACTTTCGGCCCCCCTTATAAAAATGTTCTGGCTACGCCTCTGCTCCTGCCCTGTACTGCAGAGCAGCTGCTGCGCCCCAGGGTGGAAATATGTCACCAATCAGATGAAAAATGAAATGATGCTTTACTCGTCATTAAAGATCAAATATTTATCTTGCATATCTAAAAAAATATATATATATATATATCAATATATTTGTAAATATTAAAATTCTATGATTTAATAAAAAAAAATAATGTATGCCTTAATCAAGGTCACTGGGTGGGTGGGGCGGCGCCCTCTATTGGCCGGGAGGTCCACCTGTCGGATGTATTGCTTTGTTAAAGTTCTTATCCGTTAGTCTGAACCTCTCCTCTGAGCTCAGGTGACCTGAGGGTAGAACCACACCTGGACCATCTGCAGACCAGAACCGAGCCGGGTCGGCGCTGATGGATGAGGCTGCGAAGGCATTGAGGACTCCTCCTCAGATGTGCTCCTACGCAGAAAAACACAACCTGTTCCAGCTGATGCAGGTAACGGCGCCACCTGCAGGTTCTGCTGTCAGATCACAGCAGCGGTCTGGTCCTGACCCGACCCGGTGTGTTTCAGAACATGTTGACCAGCCTGGTTCTGGAGCAGCCAGAAGATCCGATCTCCTACCTGATCAGCTTCCTGGAGAGGCCCAACCAGGAACGTAGGTGTCATCATGGCCCGTCTCTTTTCCTTCCTTCCTTCCTTCCTTCCTTCCTTCCTTCCTTCCTTCCTTCCTTCCTTCCTTCCTTCCTTCCTTCCTTCCTTCCTTCCTTCCTTCCTTCCTTCTGTAGTTGGTTCTGTAGCCATCCACCAGGGGGCTCCACCCAGACCCAGACTACGTATGTCTCTGAGTAACCGCGGCGTTTCTGCGTTCAGGTCCCCAGGTGATGCTGCTCGGCCCTCCTGCTGTAGGGAAACACACTCTGGTGAGTTTAGACCACTTCCTGTCATCTGAACGACCACTTCCTGCCATCTGAACGACCACTTCCTGTTCCACGCCATCTTACTGCTTCCTCTTCTTCTGTGGTTTCAGGCCAAACGGCTGAGTGCAGAGCTGGGAGCTGTTCATGTGAAAGCAGCCAGTTTGCTGCAGAGCCAATCAGGGCCGAGCAGAGGCAGTGAGGTAAGAGCCAGAGGCCACGCCCACATCCTGCCATCAGGAGGCGCCGTAGAGTCTCAGACCCATTAAAGTAAAAGCCGGCTCAGGTCAGGTCTGGGTGGTTAGGTGTAGGTACCAGATCTGCTCAGGAAACCACAGCGTTCTACATCACCATGGCAACGGTCAGCCAATCACAGAGGGTAACGTCACCGACAGGCGCAGGACCCGATCGGTTCTCCGTCATAGCGCGGCTGGCTGATGATCACACCGGGTCTTTCTGCGACTTTCACGTCCCGTTCTATCAACCGCTTCTTTAAGAACTTCTTTAGTGTTAGCGAAGTTTAGCTGCTCCTCAACGCCGACTCTACCGATGTTCCCGCGCCTCACCCTCCCCTCCATGTCCTCGCACTTGTCCCGTACCTTAGCCAGGTCGTTCTGCAGTCGGGTAGCGTTAGTCTGCCGCGCCTTTACCTCCGCAGACCACGTAGACCGTCCACCTTCCATATCTACAGGATCTGTGGCGGCATTGCTGGCTACTGCAGGCCTCGCCGCGCAAACGTCAGGTCTGAGGATGGCGAACTCTTCAGAAGGAGCACTCCTCATTTCCTCCCAGTTTTAGAAATGCTGCTCTTATACTCTGCAAAAATAGAAATGGCAATAAATCATTTATCTAATTCTCTTAGTCGAAGAGTTAAAATAGTGATTCCAATGAAATCTTCCATCTTATTTACAGAGTTTTTATTCTTTCTAGATAGTTTTTGCAGTGTAGAGGCTCGTCTCTCATGCCTGGAACTCGCCGCCTCGTGGATTTGCAGTTAGCCGTTGGTTTATATGTGTATCCGTCGAATTTATCCGCCATTTATGGCAGAATGTCAGCAGGAAACGTCTCCCTACAGTCAAACTATCAGTCCAGCTTAGGTCACCTGGTGGTGAGAAGAGGACCTGCAGCGAGCCGTCTATACTCCAGCTAGGCTCAGTAGCGCCACCTTTTGGCTCCAGGTCCAGAACCTGATCCAGTCCAAGCTGGAGCTCCATCTGACCTGCATGTCTCTGTGTTCAGGGAGGTTCTGCTGCGGTTCTGGTCCAGTTGCTACAGGAGAGGCTGAAGCAGAAGGACTGCCTCCACAGGGTGAGTTCAGCACTGGGTCACCGCTGCTGGTTCTGGGCTCAGAGAAACGGGTCTTCCTGAAGGTTCTGGAAGGTCAGAGGTTCTGCTGGGTTCTGACGGGCCGCAGGGTTCTGATCCAGACCAACAATCAGAACCTCCAAGAGGTCCAGTATCACCTGAAAGCAGTTCAGTCAGAACCTCGTCTGATCAGCTGCTGTGATGGAAACAATCAGCTCTGCCGCCGCCGCCGCCCACCGGCCCGCAAACCCAATCCAGTCTGTCCTTCAGTCTGTCTTCCAGTCTGTCTTCCAGTCTGTCCTTCAGTCTGTCTTCCAGTCTGTCCTCCAGTCTGTCCTTCAGTCTGTCTTCCAGTCTGTCCTCCAGTCTGTCTTCCAGTCTGTCTTCCAGTCTGTCCTTCAGTCTGTCTTCCAGTCTGTCCTCCAGTCTGTCTTCCAGTCTGTCCTTCAGTCTGTCTTCCAGTCTGTCTTCCAGTCTGTCCTTCAGTCTGTCTTCCAGTCTGTCCTCCAGTCTGTCTTCCAGTCTGTCCTTCAGTCTGTCTTCCAGTCTGTCTTCCAGTCTGTCTTCCAGTCTGTCCTTTAGTCTGTCTTCCAGTCTGTCCTTCAGTCTGTCTTCCAGTCTGTCTTCCAGTCTGTCCTTCAGTCTGTCTTCCAGTCTGTCCTCCAGTCTGTCCTTCAGTCTGTCTTCCAGTCTGTCCTCCAGTCTGTCTTCCAGTCTGTCTTCCAGTCTGTCCTTCAGTCTGTCTTCCAGTCTGTCCTCCAGTCTGTCTTCCAGTCTGTCCTTCAGTCTGTCTTCCAGTCTGTCTTCCAGTCTGTCCTTCAGTCTGTCTTCCAGTCTGTCCTCCAGTCTGTCTTCCAGTCTGTCCTTCAGTCTGTCTTCCAGTCTGTCTTCCAGTCTGTCTTCCAGTCTGTCCTTTAGTCTGTCTTCCAGTCTGTCCTTCAGTCTGTCTTCCAGTCTGTCCTTTAGTCTGTCTTCCAGTCTGTCCTTCAGTCTGTCTTCCAGTCTGTCCTTCAGTCTGTCTTCCAGTCTGTCTTCCAGTCTGTCTTCCAGTCTGTCTTCCAGTCTGTCCTTCAGTCTGTCTTCCAGTCTGTCTTCCAGTCTGTCTTCCAGTCTGTCTTCCAGTCTGTCCTTCAGTCTGTCTTCCAGTCTGTCTTCCAGTCTGTCTTCCAGTCTGTCTTCCAGTCTGTCCTCCAGTCTGTCTTCCAGTCTGTCTTCCAGTCTGTCTTCCAGTCTGTCTTCCAGTCTGTCTTCCAGTCTGTCTTCCAGTCTGTCCTTCAGTCTGTCTTCCAGTCTGTCCTCCAGTCTGTCTTCCAGTCTGTCCTTCAGTCTGTCTTCCAGTCTGTCCTTCAGTCTGTCTTCCAGTCTGTCTTCCAGTCTGTCCTTCAGTCTGTCTTCCAGTCTGTCCTTCAGTCTGTCTTCCAGTCTGTCTTCCAGTCTGTCCTCCAGTCTGTCTTCCAGTCTGTCCTTCAGTCTGTCTTCCAGTCTGTCTTCCAGTCTGTCCTTCAGTCTGTCTTCCAGTCTGTCTTCCAGTCTGTCTTCCAGTCTGTCTTCCAGTCTGTCCTTCAGTCTGTCTTCCAGTCTGTCTTCCAGTCTGTCTTCCAGTCTGTCTTCCAGTCTGTCTTCCAGTCTGTCCTCCAGTCTGTCTTCCAGTCTGTCTTCCAGTCTGTCTTCCAGTCTGTCCTTCAGTCTGTCTTCCAGTCTGTCTTCCAGTCTGTCTTCCAGTCTGTCCTTCAGTCTGTCTTCCAGTCTGTCCTCCAGTCTGTCTTCCAGTCTGTGTTCCAGTCTGTCTTCCAGTCTGTCTTCCAGTCTGTGTTCCAGTCTGTCCTCCAGTCTGTCCTCCAGTCTGTGTTCCAGTCTGTCCTCCAGTCTGTCTTCCAGTCTGTCCTCCAGTCTGTCTTCCAGTCTGTCCTCCAGTCTGTCTTCCAGTCTGTCTTCCAGTCTGTGTTCCAGTCTGTCCTCCAGTCTGTCTTCCAGTCTGTGTTCCAGTCTGTCCTCCAGTCTGTCTTCCAGTCTGTCCTCCAGTCTGTCTTCCAGTCTGTCTTCCAGTCTGTCTTCCAGTCTGTCTTCCAGTCTGTCCTTCAGTCTGTCTTCCAGTCTGTCTTCCAGTCTGTCTTCCAGTCTGTGTTCCAGTCTGTCCTCCAGTCTGTCTTCCAGTCTGTGTTCCAGTCTGTCTTCCAGTCTGTCTTCCAGTCTGTCTTCCAGTCTGTCTTCCAGTCTGTGTTCCAGTCTGTCCTCCAGTCTGTCTTCCAGTCTGTGTTCCAGTCTGTCCTCCAGTCTGTCTTCCAGTCTGTCCTCCAGTCTGTCTTCCAGTCTGTCTTCCAGTCTGTGTTCCAGTCTGTCCTCCAGTCTGTCTTCCAGTCTGTGTTCCAGTCTGTCCTCCAGTCTGTCTTCCAGTCTGTCTTCCAGTCTGTCTTCCAGTCTGTCTTCCAGTCTGTCTTCCAGTCTGTCCTTCAGTCTGTCTTCCAGTCTGTCTTCCAGTCTGTCTTCCAGTCTGTGTTCCAGTCTGTCCTCCAGTCTGTCTTCCAGTCTGTCTTCCAGTCTGTCTTCCAGTCTGTCCTTCAGTCTGTCTTCCAGTCTGTCTTCCAGTCTGTCTTCCAGTCTGTGTTCCAGTCTGTCCTCCAGTCTGTGTTCCAGTCTGTCTTCCAGTCTGTCTTCCAGTCTGTCCTCCAGTCTGTGTTCCAGTCTGTCTTCCAGTCTGTCTTCCAGTCTGTCTTCCAGTCTGTGTTCCAGTCTGTCTTCCAGTCTGTCTTCCAGTCTGTCTTCCAGTCTGTCCTTCAGTCTGTCTTCCAGTCTGTCCTCCAGTCTGTCTTCCAGTCTGTCTTCCAGTCTGTCTTCCAGTCTGTCTTCCAGTCTGTCCTTCAGTCTGTCTTCCAGTCTGTGTTCCAGTCTGTCTTCCAGTCTGTCTTCCAGTCTGTCCTCCAGTCTGTCTTCCAGTCTGTCCTCCAGTCTGTCTTCCAGTCTGTGTTCCAGTCTGTCTTCCAGTCTGTCCTCCAGTCTGTCTTCCAGTCTGTGTTCCAGTCTGTCTTCCAGTCTGTCCTCCAGTCTGTCTTCCAGTCTGTCCTTCAGTCTGTCTTCCAGTCTGTCCTCCAGTCTGTCTTCCAGTCTGTCCTTCAGTCTGTCTTCCAGTCTGTCCTTCAGTCTGTCTTCCAGTCTGTCTTCCAGTCTGTCTTCCAGTCTGTCCTTCAGTCTGTCTTCCAGTCTGTCTTCCAGTCTGTCTTCCAGTCTGTCTTCCAGTCTGTCCTTCAGTCTGTCTTCCAGTCTGTCTTCCAGTCTGTCTTCCAGTCTGTCTTCCAGTCTGTCTTCCAGTCTGTCCTCCAGTCTGTCTTCCAGTCTGTCTTCCAGTCTGTCTTCCAGTCTGTCCTTCAGTCTGTCTTCCAGTCTGTCTTCCAGTCTGTCTTCCAGTCTGTCCTCCAGTCTGTCTTCCAGTCTGTCTTCCAGTCTGTCTTCCAGTCTGTCTTCCAGTCTGTCCTTCAGTCTGTCTTCCAGTCTGTCTTCCAGTCTGTCTTCCAGTCTGTCTTCCAGTCTGTCTTCCAGTCTGTCTTCCAGTCTGTCCTTCAGTCTGTCTTCCAGTCTGTCCTCCAGTCTGTCTTCCAGTCTGTCCTTCAGTCTGTCTTCCAGTCTGTCCTTCAGTCTGTCTTCCAGTCTGTCTTCCAGTCTGTCCTTCAGTCTGTCTTCCAGTCTGTCCTTCAGTCTGTCTTCCAGTCTGTCTTCCAGTCTGTCCTCCAGTCTGTCTTCCAGTCTGTCCTTCAGTCTGTCTTCCAGTCTGTCTTCCAGTCTGTCCTTCAGTCTGTCTTCCAGTCTGTCTTCCAGTCTGTCTTCCAGTCTGTCTTCCAGTCTGTCTTCCAGTCTGTCCTTCAGTCTGTCTTCCAGTCTGTCTTCCAGTCTGTCTTCCAGTCTGTCCTCCAGTCTGTCTTCCAGTCTGTCTTCCAGTCTGTCTTCCAGTCTGTCCTTCAGTCTGTCTTCCAGTCTGTCTTCCAGTCTGTCTTCCAGTCTGTCCTTCAGTCTGTCTTCCAGTCTGTCCTCCAGTCTGTCTTCCAGTCTGTGTTCCAGTCTGTCTTCCAGTCTGTCTTCCAGTCTGTGTTCCAGTCTGTCCTCCAGTCTGTCCTCCAGTCTGTGTTCCAGTCTGTCCTCCAGTCTGTCTTCCAGTCTGTCCTCCAGTCTGTCTTCCAGTCTGTCCTCCAGTCTGTCTTCCAGTCTGTCTTCCAGTCTGTGTTCCAGTCTGTCCTCCAGTCTGTCTTCCAGTCTGTGTTCCAGTCTGTCCTCCAGTCTGTCTTCCAGTCTGTCCTCCAGTCTGTCTTCCAGTCTGTCTTCCAGTCTGTCTTCCAGTCTGTCTTCCAGTCTGTCCTTCAGTCTGTCTTCCAGTCTGTCTTCCAGTCTGTCTTCCAGTCTGTGTTCCAGTCTGTCCTCCAGTCTGTCTTCCAGTCTGTGTTCCAGTCTGTCTTCCAGTCTGTGTTCCAGTCTGTCCTCCAGTCTGTCTTCCAGTCTGTCCTCCAGTCTGTCTTCCAGTCTGTCTTCCAGTCTGTGTTCCAGTCTGTCCTCCAGTCTGTCTTCCAGTCTGTGTTCCAGTCTGTCCTCCAGTCTGTCTTCCAGTCTGTCCTCCAGTCTGTCTTCCAGTCTGTCTTCCAGTCTGTCTTCCAGTCTGTCTTCCAGTCTGTCCTTCAGTCTGTCTTCCAGTCTGTCTTCCAGTCTGTCTTCCAGTCTGTGTTCCAGTCTGTCCTCCAGTCTGTCTTCCAGTCTGTCTTCCAGTCTGTCTTCCAGTCTGTCCTTCAGTCTGTCTTCCAGTCTGTCTTCCAGTCTGTCTTCCAGTCTGTGTTCCAGTCTGTCCTCCAGTCTGTGTTCCAGTCTGTCTTCCAGTCTGTCTTCCAGTCTGTCCTCCAGTCTGTGTTCCAGTCTGTCTTCCAGTCTGTCTTCCAGTCTGTCTTCCAGTCTGTGTTCCAGTCTGTCTTCCAGTCTGTCTTCCAGTCTGTCTTCCAGTCTGTCCTTCAGTCTGTCTTCCAGTCTGTCCTCCAGTCTGTCTTCCAGTCTGTCTTCCAGTCTGTCTTCCAGTCTGTCTTCCAGTCTGTCCTTCAGTCTGTCTTCCAGTCTGTGTTCCAGTCTGTCTTCCAGTCTGTCTTCCAGTCTGTCCTCCAGTCTGTCTTCCAGTCTGTCCTCCAGTCTGTCTTCCAGTCTGTGTTCCAGTCTGTCTTCCAGTCTGTCCTCCAGTCTGTCTTCCAGTCTGTGTTCCAGTCTGTCTTCCAGTCTGTCCTCCAGTCTGTCTTCCAGTCTGTCCTTCAGTCTGTCTTCCAGTCTGTCCTCCAGTCTGTCTTCCAGTCTGTCCTTCAGTCTGTCTTCCAGTCTGTCCTTCAGTCTGTCTTCCAGTCTGTCCTTCAGTCTGTCTTCCAGTCTGTCTTCCAGTCTGTCTTCCAGTCTGTCTTCCAGTCTGTCCTTCAGTCTGTCTTCCAGTCTGTCTTCCAGTCTGTCTTCCAGTCTGTCTTCCAGTCTGTCCTTCAGTCTGTCTTCCAGTCTGTCTTCCAGTCTGTCTTCCAGTCTGTCTTCCAGTCTGTCTTCCAGTCTGTCCTCCAGTCTGTCTTCCAGTCTGTCTTCCAGTCTGTCTTCCAGTCTGTCCTTCAGTCTGTCTTCCAGTCTGTCTTCCAGTCTGTCTTCCAGTCTGTCCTCCAGTCTGTCTTCCAGTCTGTCTTCCAGTCTGTCTTCCAGTCTGTCTTCCAGTCTGTCTTCCAGTCTGTCCTTCAGTCTGTCTTCCAGTCTGTCCTCCAGTCTGTCTTCCAGTCTGTCCTTCAGTCTGTCTTCCAGTCTGTCCTTCAGTCTGTCTTCCAGTCTGTCTTCCAGTCTGTCCTTCAGTCTGTCTTCCAGTCTGTCCTTCAGTCTGTCTTCCAGTCTGTCTTCCAGTCTGTCCTCCAGTCTGTCTTCCAGTCTGTCCTTCAGTCTGTCTTCCAGTCTGTCCTTCAGTCTGTCTTCCAGTCTGTCTTCCAGTCTGTCTTCCAGTCTGTCTTCCAGTCTGTCTTCCAGTCTGTCCTTCAGTCTGTCTTCCAGTCTGTCTTCCAGTCTGTCTTCCAGTCTGTCTTCCAGTCTGTCTTCCAGTCTGTCCTCCAGTCTGTCTTCCAGTCTGTCTTCCAGTCTGTCTTCCAGTCTGTCCTTCAGTCTGTCTTCCAGTCTGTCCTCCAGTCTGTCTTCCAGTCTGTCCTTCAGTCTGTCTTCCAGTCTGTCTTCCAGTCTGTCTTCCAGTCTGTCTTCCAGTCTGTCCTTCAGTCTGTCTTCCAGTCTGTCCTCCAGTCTGTCTTCCAGTCTGTCTTCCAGTCTGTCTTCCAGTCTGTCTTCCAGTCTGTCCTTCAGTCTGTCTTCCAGTCTGTCTTCCAGTCTGTCTTCCAGTCTGTCTTCCAGTCTGTCTTCCAGTCTGTCTTCCAGTCTGTCCTTCAGTCTGTCTTCCAGTCTGTCTTCCAGTCTGTCTTCCAGTCTGTCTTCCAGTCTGTCCTCCAGTCTGTCTTCCAGTCTGTCTTCCAGTCTGTCTTCCAGTCTGTCCTTCAGTCTGTCTTCCAGTCTGTCCTCCAGTCTGTCTTCCAGTCTGTGTTCCAGTCTGTCTTCCAGTCTGTCTTCCAGTCTGTCCTTCAGTCTGTCTTCCAGTCTGTCTTCCAGTCTGTCCTTCAGTCTGTCTTCCAGTCTGTCTTCCAGTCTGTCTTCCAGTCTGTCCTCCAGTCTGTCTTCCAGTCTGTCCTTCAGTCTGTCTTCCAGTCTGTCCTCCAGTCTGTCTTCCAGTCTGTGTTCCAGTCTGTCTTCCAGTCTGTCCTCCAGTCTGTCCTCCAGTCTGTGTTCCAGTCTGTCTTCCAGTCTGTCTTCCAGTCTGTCCTCCAGTCTGTCTTCCAGTCTGTCCTCCAGTCTGTCTTCCAGTCTGTGTTCCAGTCTGTCTTCCAGTCTGTCCTCCAGTCTGTCTTCCAGTCTGTGTTCCAGTCTGTCTTCCAGTCTGTCCTCCAGTCTGTCTTCCAGTCTGTCTTCCAGTCTGTCCTTCAGTCTGTCTTCCAGTCTGTCCTTCAGTCTGTCTTCCAGTCTGTCTTCCAGTCTGTCTTCCAGTCTGTCTTCCAGTCTGTCTTCCAGTCTGTCCTCCAGTCTGTCTTCCAGTCTGTCTTCCAGTCTGTCTTCCAGTCTGTCCTCCAGTCTGTCTTCCAGTCTGTGTTCCAGTCTGTCTTCCAGTCTGTCTTCCAGTCTGTCCTTCAGTCTGTCTTCCAGTCTGTCTTCCAGTCTGTCCTTCAGTCTGTCTTCCAGTCTGTCTTCCAGTCTGTCTTCCAGTCTGTCCTCCAGTCTGTCTTCCAGTCTGTCCTTCAGTCTGTCTTCCAGTCTGTCCTCCAGTCTGTCTTCCAGTCTGTGTTCCAGTCTGTCTTCCAGTCTGTCCTCCAGTCTGTCCTCCAGTCTGTGTTCCAGTCTGTCTTCCAGTCTGTCTTCCAGTCTGTCCTCCAGTCTGTCTTCCAGTCTGTCCTCCAGTCTGTCTTCCAGTCTGTCTTCCAGTCTGTCCTTCAGTCTGTCTTCCAGTCTGTCCTTCAGTCTGTCTTCCAGTCTGTCTTCCAGTCTGTCTTCCAGTCTGTCTTCCAGTCTGTCTTCCAGTCTGTCCTTCAGTCTGTCTTCCAGTCTGCCCTTCAGTCTGTCTTCCAGTCTGTCTTCCAGTCTGTCTTCCAGTCTGTCTTCCAGTCTGTCCTCCAGTCTGTCTTCCAGTCTGTCTTCCAGTCTGTCTTCCAGTCTGTCCTTCAGTCTGTCTTCCAGTCTGTCCTCCAGTCTGTCTTCCAGTCTGTGTTCCAGTCTGTCTTCCAGTCTGTCTTCCAGTCTGTCCTTCAGTCTGTCTTCCAGTCTGTCTTCCAGTCTGTCCTTCAGTCTGTCTTCCAGTCTGTCTTCCAGTCTGTCTTCCAGTCTGTCCTCCAGTCTGTCTTCCAGTCTGTCCTTCAGTCTGTCTTCCAGTCTGTCCTCCAGTCTGTCTTCCAGTCTGTGTTCCAGTCTGTCTTCCAGTCTGTCCTCCAGTCTGTGTTCCAGTCTGTCTTCCAGTCTGTCTTCCAGTCTGTCCTCCAGTCTGTCTTCCAGTCTGTCCTCCAGTCTGTCTTCCAGTCTGTGTTCCAGTCTGTCTTCCAGTCTGTCCTCCAGTCTGTCTTCCAGTCTGTGTTCCAGTCTGTCTTCCAGTCTGTCCTCCAGTCTGTCTTCCAGTCTGTCTTCCAGTCTGTCTTCCAGTCTGTCTTCCAGTCTGTCTTCCAGTCTGTCCTTCAGTCTGTCTTCCAGTCTGTCTTCCAGTCTGTCTTCCAGTCTGTGTTCCAGTCTGTCCTCCAGTCTGTGTTCCAGTCTGTCTTCCAGTCTGTCTTCCAGTCTGTCCTCCAGTCTGTCTTCCAGTCTGTGTTCCAGTCTGTCCTCCAGTCTGTCTTCCAGTCTGTCTTCCAGTCTGTCCTTCAGTCTGTCTTCCAGTCTGTCTTCCAGTCTGTCTTCCAGTCTGTCCTCCAGTCTGTCTTCCAGTCTGTGTTCCAGTCTGTCCTCCAGTCTGTCTTCCAGTCTGTCTTCCAGTCTGTCCTTCAGTCTGTCTTCCAGTCTGTCTTCCAGTCTGTCTTCCAGTCTGTCTTCCAGTCTGTCTTCCAGTCTGTCCTTCAGTCTGTCTTCCAGTCTGTCTTCCAGTCTGTCTTCCAGTCTGTCTTCCAGTCTGTCTTCCAGTCTGTCCTTCAGTCTGTCTTCCAGTCTGTCTTCCAGTCTGTCTTCCAGTCTGTCTTCCAGTCTGTCCTTCAGTCTGTCTTCCAGTCTGTCCTCCAGTCTGTCTTCCAGTCTGTCTTCCAGTCTGTCCTCCAGTCTGTCTTCCAGTCTGTCTTCCAGTCTGTGTTCCAGTCTGTCCTCCAGTCTGTCTTCCAGTCTGTGTTCCAGTCTGTCCTCCAGTCTGTCTTCCAGTCTGTCCTCCAGTCTGTCTTCCAGTCTGTCTTCCAGTCTGTCTTCCAGTCTGTCTTCCAGTCTGTCCTTCAGTCTGTCTTCCAGTCTGTCCTCCAGTCTGTCTTCCAGTCTGTGTTCCAGTCTGTCTTCCAGTCTGTCCTCCAGTCTGTCTTCCAGTCTGTCTTCCAGTCTGTCCTCCAGTCTGTCTTCCAGTCTGTCTTCCAGTCTGTCCTCCAGTCTGTCTTCCAGTCTGTCCTCCAGTCTGTCTTCCAGTCTGTCTTCCAGTCTGTCCTCCAGTCTGTCTTCCAGTCTGTCTTCCAGTCTGTGTTCCAGTCTGTCCTCCAGTCTGTCTTCCAGTCTGTGTTCCAGTCTGTCTTCCAGTCTGTCTTCCAGTCTGTCTTCCAGTCTGTCTTCCAGTCTGTCCTTCAGTCTGTCTTCCAGTCTGTCTTCCAGTCTGTCTTCCAGTCTGTGTTCCAGTCTGTCCTCCAGTCTGTCTTCCAGTCTGTCCTCCAGTCTGTCTTCCAGTCTGTCTTCCAGTCTGTGTTCCAGTCTGTCCTCCAGTCTGTCTTCCAGTCTGTCCTCCAGTCTGTCTTCCAGTCTGTCCTCCAGTCTGTCTTCCAGTCTGTCTTCCAGTCTGTCCTCCAGTCTGTCTTCCAGTCTGTCTTCCAGTCTGTGTTCCAGTCTGTCCTCCAGTCTGTCTTCCAGTCTGTGTTCCAGTCTGTCCTCCAGTCTGTCTTCCAGTCTGTCCTCCAGTCTGTCTTCCAGTCTGTCTTCCAGTCTGTCTTCCAGTCTGTCTTCCAGTCTGTCCTTCAGTCTGTCTTCCAGTCTGTCCTCCAGTCTGTCTTCCAGTCTGTGTTCCAGTCTGTCTTCCAGTCTGTCCTCCAGTCTGTCTTCCAGTCTGTCTTCCAGTCTGTCCTCCAGTCTGTCTTCCAGTCTGTCTTCCAGTCTGTCCTCCAGTCTGTCTTCCAGTCTGTCCTTCAGTCTGTCTTCCAGTCTGTCCTTCAGTCTGTCTTCCAGTCTGTCCTTCAGTCTGTCTTCCAGTCTGTCTTCCAGTCTGTCCTCCAGTCTGTCTTCCAGTCTGTCTTCCAGTCTGTCTTCCAGTCTGTCCTTCAGTCTGTCTTCCAGTCTGTCCTCCAGTCTGTCTTCCAGTCTGTGTTCCAGTCTGTCCTCCAGTCTGTCCCCCAGTCCGTCCAGCTTCCTGATGTCCTTCTGGTCCAGACTCTGATGTTCCGTTTGGGGTTCCAGGGTTGGGTGATGGAGGGAATCCCTCAGACCCGTCTGCAGGTTCTGCAGCTCCAGGAGGCCGGGATCCTCCCAAAGCATGTTGGTAAGAACCGGTAAAGGACGGCGTCCCGGCACGGCCGTCCTGCAGCTGCTCAGAGAGGCTCTGCTCTGTTGGCAGTGATGCTGGAGACTCCAGAGGATGTTCTGCTGCTGAGGAACCGAGGGAAGCTCCTCGACCTGATCACCGGAGGTGAGTTCAGCTCAGTCTGGCTCGGACTCACCAGCAGATCAGAACCTGATCATCGCCGCTTCCTGTCCGCAGACGTCTACCATCAGACCTTCATCCCTCCAGACGACAAAGCCGTCGCTCTGCGCCTGCAGCCCGGGCGGGGCCTGTCGGACGAGCAGCTATTGGCCGAGCTACACCGTTACCGCTGTGAGGTCACAGCTCTGAAATCAGCCTATCAGCACGTCCTGCAGGTCGTCAACGGAAACCAACATCCTGCTGATGTCTACAAACATGGTAGAGCTTCCGATGGAGGAGGGGGAGGGGCCTGATCGCATGAGTAGAACAATGTAGAATAAAACAGAATAACATTTAATAGAATGCTTGAAAAAGTTCAGTTTAGGCAACTGGAGGTAAAGTTTTCTAGAATATGTTCCTCCTCATATCGAGAGGCTTCTTCAGTTCTAACCAGCGGTGGGAGCACTGAGGTTAATATGCTGACTGACTGTGGAGCTGCCACCAGGGGGGGCTTCTCAGTGGGTGTGTCTCTGAGTGGGGAAAATATATTTAAATGTCTAATTATTCTGGCTTAAACGTGTATATAAATTTACTCTTTATAAAGTATCGTTTGTCTTTATTTAGAAGTTATAGATGTTGTGCTCGTTAATTTTCCCGTTGGAACAGATTGACCCTGAGCTTCATGCTCCTATCAGCTTTCAGCCCCCCCTCGTTGTTCATTGGTTACCGCCTGGCCCCGCCTCTGATCAAATGCCAAAATCAGATGTGCAGCCATGTAGCAGTAGCTTTGCTGAATGGCTGGATATTAGAGGTGAGTATTGGCATGAGTGTTGCGATTCGATACATGTCGCGATACTTGGGTCACGATACGATATTATCACGATATTGCAGTATCACTATATATTGCCATATTTTCCCCAGCTATCAAAATCAAATGATGAGATAAAACAGCAAGTGCTGTATATTTTCATCAGAAAATATTGATAAGGTATTATTATCCATGTTGTTTGGGGTTTTCTTCCACTGTGACTGCCTCAAATACAGATTTGGTGCTGCACGCACAGTTAAAGGGCTCCACAGCGCTTTCTGCCAGAGTGGGGGTGCAGAGGTAGCCCATTTTCCCATCAATGTTTTATGTAACCATTTTTTAAAAAAATCGATACTAAGAAGTAAAAGATCGATATTATATCGGGCAGCCGAATATCACGATATATCGCCAAAACGATTATTTCCCACACCCCTACTGGATATAGATCTGTGCTTCTAGACCTCACTCAGGGACGGGGGGGCTCTATGTATAAACGGAATGGAAGGGACCAATGACGGTAACTTGCCCTATAAAGGGTTAAAGCGTTCGTGGTTCCCACGACCATATCCAGGTCACGACCACTGTTGTTACAAAAGTAGAAAATTTATATTTTTAAACAAAATTCTGTGTTTTTTCCGTTATCTTCTGCAGGCCAGTTAGTTCTACGTCAGCCTGAACACCTAAATTCGGCCAATCATATATCAACGGTCATCTGTCAATCAAATGTTTTCGGTCATAGCATCTTGATTCATGTGTCGCAGCTAATATACGCAACGGTTGAAACCAGAATCCTTTCCTTTCCCATTGAGTTGCGTCCCAGTGTTCACGGGGATGGACGTCTGTGTCTTCGGCAGGCGTAGAGCTAACAGAACTGGCAGCGTTGCGAGGCGAGGGCTCAAACATGTACGGCTGGAAGCCTTCTACACCAAACCAGGCTTCTGCCGCCCTGGCGTCCTCTTCCACAACATCTTCGTCCCCGCTTTCCTCCTCTAAATAAAAAATGGATGACGGAGGAGACTCATCCACGACCTCCGACACTAAACTCTCCTCCTCTTGCATGTTTCCTCTGTCCATAGCATTCCGTGACAGCGTCGTTTCTAAGTCACCAATTTAGTGCTACTTGGTCCCAATGGAATTTCCCATTGGGAACCTGCTAGCACTAAGTTGCTAACTGGTTAGCAAGATGCTTCCCACAAACCGGCTACAACCAAACTCGGGAGAATTCCGAAATGTAACCATCGGAACAGTCGCTTCCCTACGACTTTAGGTGGCTGTGACGTAGAGTCCTGCAGGTGTCTAGTTTTCCCAACCCGCACCCGCCTGAACCCGTTAGGATGACTACCGAACCCGACCCGTCACCCGCGGATATCTTCAATTCAAATCCGAACCCGACCCGACCCGTTGATATTTAACCCGCAACCCGACCCGTTAACACATCCAGTGATAGGCTATAGCACGCTGCACCAGAGATGGGGACTCGAGTTTGTGACTCGTACTCGAGTCGCACTTAAGTCGCATATTTAATGACTTCAGACTCGACTTAGACTCGTGATTTCCGACTTGTGAACAATATTTATTCCAGTGTAAAAACACTTATTCAAGTGTTTTTTGTTTTACTAACTTGAATGATCGCCGCTCGCCTTACCCGCACACAGAAGAAAACTCAAAGACCCAAACCGTGAAGCACTAAAGTTCAAGTGTTTTATTTATACAAAAAGCCACAGCAAAAGTGGCATAATAAAACAGTCCTTTTCTTTTCCTGATAAAACCTAAAATTCAAGAGTTTTCCTTAAAAATCAGAGGCTGGAAGTTGGGCTCCGCTTGTTATGCTGCTTCAGGTGCGAGTGATCGTCCTGGAGCACCCACTGGCTGATCCACAGACTCTGCGGCGCTCCAGCACTGTTCCACTCCCTGGCGGGACACACCCCTTTCCAGACCGATCCAGCTAAAAAGAGAACCAAGGAGAACGCCAGCATCCACGCGCCAAAACCCCGTCGGTAGATATATTCCTGTTTATGCTTTAAGCGAGGGGGAGGGCTACTTACAGGCGAGGTTCCTCCTCTGCCCTAATACTCCTTACTGGGCCATCAGTGCGCATGGATCCCGCCTGCATCTCCCCCAGCAGCGCGTCCGTCTCTGTCACCTGCAGATTCCGTTCTCCTTCTCCTTTCCTTCAGACTCCTTTTATGTCGGCTTTAAAGCTGCAGTCTGTAACATTGAGGAGAGAGCAGACTTCGACTGAAAATTTGAAGAAAAACAGGTTTCACGCCACTCCCCCACCCTCTCTGCTTCACTCATGCCCCACCTCCAAGCTCCACCCCTCTCACAGCACCTGCGCGGCTACCGCATGCGACCAGAAGCGTCCAAGCAGCGTACGCCGCATAGAGTGTGAACCGGTAAGAGCGATAACACTCACCTCCAAGCAGCTAGATATAAGATGCTGGTTATACCGAAGTTTGCCGTGGAAGCAGTTGTCGGCAGGGGCAGTAAGGGCAGTTTCTCTTTCGCTGGTGGCTGTCGCTCCGCCATGACTTCCACGCGCGTCCTCCTGACTGCGGCAGCCGGGCGCTGCGGCAGGTTAAGCGGTGAGGGGGGGAGCTGTGATTGACACTCCATCAGACGCTCCTCTGGCTGTGATTGGTTGTTTTGACTCGTCCCGAATTATTCTTTCCAGATTGAAATACAGGCAGTAGGCGGGACCAATTGAAGCAGTTTTTTTCACAGGTTACATATCACATTTACTGCTGTCTGGGCATAGGGACAGTTTTAGCCAATATGACAAAAAAGAGATTTTTAAAAACTTACAGACTTCAGCTTTAATCAGCCCTTGCTCACACCTGAGCGCAGCAATTACGCAGCGCAATTAATGCACTCCGCCTCCTCAGACAACTACTTCAGTCCAGTGCGCATGGATTGTCACAAGGGAAAAACAAACCAAAACAACCCAACATGCAGGAAAAATTCAAAAGTCTAAAATAAAGGAAAACAATCATATAAAAAAGAAACATCAAAACATGCAAAGCTCAAGAAGAAAATACAAAGAAAAACAAATCATATCTTCCTCTCCAAACATGCAAAGCATAAAACTAACATTAAAATGAAAGAAAACCATAAATCATATTTTTCCCTGTGCAACACACTGACGTCACTGACGCAACATTACGTGGACGGCAGGATTGTGATTGTTTTTTTTTCCACAGTCCTCATTTTCAATAAAAGAGCAGACATTTACTGCTAAAACTAGAAAAAGTTGTAACCACAAATGTCAGGAAATACTGTAAGAAAATGCAAAATTTATCTGGAAAAAAATTTTGCGTGTGCTTTTTTTAATTGTATTTTTCATTTAGCAGTTCAAGATAATGATAATTCCATAGATATAATAGCGACCTTTAAGCTATACCGTCTCAGTGACGGAGATGAAAACACAAGGAGAAACAAGCAAGCACGAAAATGATTGCACTTTTTTAAATTAATCAAGTGATTAGAATTTTTTGTGCGATTAATTGATTATTGCGACAGGCCTTCTCAAGACTTGAGACTTGACTTGGACTTGCAAAAAATGACTTGTGAACATGTCTGCGCTGCGCTGCAGAACAGCGCCATTAACACTGCAGCAGACGTGTATGCACTGACTGTGGCCTATTTGGAGGGAAGCCCACACTGCCGGCAGGGCTTTAAGCTACAGCAAGGGTGACCCCAGTGCCTGATTAATAGAACATTTCTGATGTCCATAACAATAGACACGCATAAAAAAAAAAAAAAAAAAATCACCAACTGCCCGCCCGCACTAAAGAAATATCCGCCCGACCCGTTTATTTTTATTTATGTATTTTTCACCCGCAAAAGAGCATTTTAGCGGGTGACCCGTCGGGGACCCGACCCGTTGCAGGACTCTACTGTGACGATTATTTTATATTATCTCTGACTCGTCTTTCCTGAATAAAAGGCTCCTAGGGTGCATCCTATTCATTCTGACAGCAGCTGTCTGAACTATGGTCTGATCCAAGATGGCCGCCCTCTAGGCACGTCGACCAGCGTCCATTGAGACGTCTACTTATATAATGTCTATGGTAGCCCCCTCTAGTGGCAGGTGACACTCTTTCCTTTCCCAGTTTGATTACTACTGATTATTAATGATTATTAAAGGTTATTATTGATGTTTACTGATGGTTATTATTGATTATTAATTTTTTGTATTGATTTTTACTTATTATTATTATTTATTGTTACTGATTATAACCAATTATTAGTTATTAGTATGATTATTACTGACCTTTATTGTTTATTGATGGACCTCAGAGATTGATAAACTCTATGTTCCTGTGATGTCATCTAGAAATGAACCCGTTTCTTTGATGTCCTCCATGTCGGTTCTTCAGGTTCTCTTAGACCAGGAACCAGCTGATGGGTTTATTCTTCAGAACTAGAGTCCAGTTATTTAAATCCCAGAACAAACGGTTATGATCTTTGTCCGCTCTGTTCTGTCTGGATCCAAACTCAACCTCTGCTGGTTCCCTCAGCTCTGACATTCGTTCGGACCGGATCTCACTTCAGAACTCCAAGGATAGTCCTGCTGGGCCCACCGGGGGCCGGGAAGAGCCATCTGGCCCGGCTGGTGTCTCAGAAGTATAAAGTGGTGGACGGTAAGAACCCCACAGGATGGGTTTGGATCCGGTTATAACTGGTTCTGAAATCCGGTTCTGATGGCAGTGAGCTGTGACCACCTGCTGAGGTCTGTGGCAGCGGATGGTTCCGGTCCGGGAGCAGAGATCCAGCCGTACCTTGATGATGGACTTCCAGGTGGGCTCAGTGAGCAGAACCTAGCGGTTCTGGATTGGCCGTGTTCTGACCAGTCCGTCTGTTCAGTTCCAGACTCCCTGCTGCTGCGGGTTCTGGAGACCCGTCTGAGCCGGATGGACTGCATCTGCAGAGGCTGGATCCTGCATGACTTCCCCCAGAACCTGCAGCAGGCCCGGAGCCTGCAGGAGTCCCAGCACCAGCCCAACAGGTGGGAAACCAGAACCCTGTTTACTGCAGATACAGAACCAGTCCCAGACCTGTATGCAGGTCCGGTCCCATCAACCTGGACCCAGCCGCTGAGGTTCTGAAGGATTTTTAATGTAAAGCCCTTTATTGCCCCACAGCAGGGAACCTACCCGCTAAGGGAGCAGTGGGCTGCCACTGTGCGTCACCCAGGGAGCTGTGTGGGGTTAAGGGTTTATAAAGAAAAATAGAAATGTTCTGATACCAGAACCTCTCAACCAGACCTGGTACTTACTGTGTGTCCCCCCCCCCCCCAGGGTGTTCTTCCTGGAGGCGCCAGATGACGTTTGTCTGGAGAGACTGGTTTTGAGAGCTATGGATCCGGTCAGCAGCGAGAGGTCAGCACAGCGCTGTGAGCCCTAGATGCACCGGACTGGACCGGACTGGACCGGACTGGACTGGACCGGGCCTGCTGTGTTAATGTAAACAGTTGTATTGGGTCCTACAGGTGCCACTCTGTGACCCGACCCGCTCCAAACACTGAGATCCAGAACAGACTGCGGACCGAGGCGGTGAGACAGAGGCTGACCCGCTTCAGGATCTGCTCTGCAGCGCTGCAGGTAAAACCCTGTAACCATGGAAACGGACTTTGTTTAGAACCTCAGCTCCATTTAACCTCCATTAGACCTTTCCTTGTCTCTGGTCAGTCTGTTTATCCAGATGGTGTTCATGTTGACGCCGCCCAGGACCCTCGGTCCGTGTTCCAGGTTCTGGAGAGTCGACTCTACTCCCGCTGAACCTGGACCTACGGGACCCACCTGGATCGATTTATTCTTTTGTTTGTTGTTCATTGTTGGTTTTGGTTTTGGAATAAATCCAATAAAAATCCTTTAGCAGGTTAATCTCTCTAATCCACATATTCCCTAATCTGTCCTTCATTTCATTTTAAGGTTCTGTTGCTTTTAAGGTTTCCTCCATTCATTTTTGTATTTAAAGTTTCTGACCCACATTAACTGATTAAAGAACAAATGTTCACATATGCAGAAATAATGGTAAAAAGAAACATAGTTTGAAAAAGACTTTTTGAAGAAGTTTAGACAAACTTATAAGGACAAAAAGCCTTTAGTTAGAACATACATTTGCCATTCACTACGATTTGAAGAACAAAGGATTGACAATGACAAAAAATAAAAAACAAATTAACAATAATAACTCTACTCTCTTCTGTAAATCACATTACAAGAAATGTTTCATAGATCATTATACTCATTTTTAAAGAGCAATCCCTAAAATAGTGAATAATACTATTATTATGCTATATAAATACATATTTGTAAAACATACTCTAACCCTAACCCTATTTATATAAAACTTTGTGTTTATCATATTAATGTTTAAATGTAAAATATATAACTTTGCATAAATCTCTAGTTTAAGTTCAGTTTAAATCGTTCATAATCTGAATAAATCAGTGTAATCTAACTGAGTGATTTTAACATTAAGGTGTTGTGACGTGTCAGAGATTATTGTAATATAATCTCTGACTCTTTCATGTGATTAAATGAGATCAAAGGAGCCTCCTGTTCTTTGGTCTGATCCAAGATGGCCGCCCTACAGGCAGCGTCCAATGAGGCGTCATTAAAGCCCACACAGGCAGGGCAGCCCCGCCCCCTTCTACAGACAAACTAGCTTCAAGGGGGCGGGGGCTCCATGACGTACCAGGAAGAGGCTCCCACGTGTCTTAGTGTGGATCAGGGCAGTATATCGGTGAGGCTTCTTTCTTAATTCTCTGATTTTCTGCTCTAATCATGTTTGTTGTTTTCATTTTAATCCAAACCGGAAGCTACACGTCAGCCTGACGTAAGCCGCTGATTTTTTTAAATGCTGCAGAACTGCGTCAGAAAAATGTCTGTTTAAAGTTTCGTCTCAGAGTAAAAACAGAAATAAAACAGCTGGAGGCTGCATGCGGGGGCTGTGATGTCACAGAGGGAGGCGCGCGGCAGCTTGTTAGGTTATTCCAGAACCTTAGGAACCAATTAGAGCCCTGATCCCTGTTTATTCACTGGATTGCTGCTGGCCTAAAAAAGTGAGGTCTCCTGTCGCCATCTTGGTACTCCCCGCTCTGACAGCATCGCACCATGAAAATGGGTCCCTGTGCAGCATGTGGCTGCAGGAAGACGTTCCAGTCAGTGGATGAACTAAGCAATAGATCATCTATCTGCTGATGGACGTCAGATTTAAAGGCTGACCAGAAACAGCAGAAAGTTTATGACGTCATTCATTCACAATCTGCAGACAGTAAAATACTACAGCTTTAACATTTACTTTTAATTCAGTCTGGATGTAAAATCTTGAAATTATATGTAAGATGTAATTACCATAACAATGGAATAAATACATTAATGTTCATCAATTGATCACTTTCGGCTCATCTTTATTATTCTGCTCCATTAACACATTAGTTTTATTGTGATGGATTGTATAATATGTTATACATGATTTATTGACGTCATAATGACTCTGCAATGTGATGGGCTTATTTATTTATTCTAAGTTAAAGTTAATCTATTGATGCTATGAAACAGCCAGTCTGTGTCAAAGTGATGAATTTATCTTTATTTTAAAGTCTAAAGTCCCTGAATATGAGAACATCGTGGTTGTTCGATGCTGTAGCGCAGATTGTTTACATTGATACCGGTTTAACTAGGGAGTACCAATATGGCGGCCAGTGGCTTCACTCCACCCCGTCCTACCTACGGCCAATCAGAATCCAGGATATAAACAGAGATCAGTGAGTTTGGGCCGCTGAGCTTAAATCGAGCGTTTTTTCCATGGAGTCTGGTCAGACTCTGCTTCTCTCCGCTTTCTGCAGCGTCTGATGACGTCATCAGCAGAGGAGCAGCTGTGTCTGAACATCTGCAACAGTGGGCCTTCATCATCTCCAGCATCATCATCGCTGTCCAGCAGCAGGAAATGGATCTCAGTGAGTAGCTTCCACCAGAACCGGAACCACTTCCTGCTTCAGATCTTTGGTCAGGAACCGGTTCTGATGATGATGTTAGTGAGGAAGAGGAGGCCTGTCTTTGTTCTCTGGGTCGATCTCTTTAACTTCTGGACCAAACTGTTCTGTAGAACCGTCCAGTTTGGACCTGCAGCATGTTCATCTGAGCCCAGTGCTGCAGGTCCCTGGTTCAGGTGATCTGTTGGTGACCATCAGCTGATGTTCCACAGAGGAAGCAGAGAGCAGAAAAGAAGAAGGAGGGGAGGAGCTCTGGGAGGGGGCGGAGCTTCACCAGAGAGAGACTGACCCTTCGTCACACGACTGATGAAGAGGAGGCTGACCTACAGGTCGTCCTTTTTTCTTCTCAGTTCTTTTCTCTGTTTCGTTGCTGATTTAAACCCTGACTGCGTGTCGTTTAGGCTCCGCCCCCTGGGCTGACTGACAGGATACCACCGAAGAAGAAGAAGAGGAAGGAGATGAAGAAAGAGGAGGGGAAGGAAGGACGGAGCATCAAGACCTCCTCTCTGTTCCGACACAACCCAGAGATCCCAGAGATCCTCAGGTAAGCTGGGTTCTGATTGGCCGGCCCAGTGGGACCAGCCCTCCTCTGATTGGCTGCATCCGTACATCACTTCCTGTTTCCTCCTTCAGGCCCAACGTCTGCCAGCCGAAGGAGAAAATCTTCACTTCCGAGTCCTTCTCAGACCTGCAGCTGCACCCGCACCTGGTAACACCTGGACCCCCTGGGCCTGCAGGTCCCCTGGGCCCAGCAGGACCCCTGGACCTGCAGGACCCCTGGGCCCTCTGGACCGGGTCCAGCACCATCAGGGTTCTGCCCGTTAGCTGCCCAGTGTTCCCAGTAGATCCAGCATGAAGGTTCTTCAGAACCGAGGCGTAAACTGAAACAGAACCAGGTTTTTGTTCCACTAAATGTAAAGCCGGGTTGTTCTGAGAAGAACCTTCATGCAGGACCGGTTCTGACGGGTTCTCTGGGTCCAAACATGGCGGCTCTGACTCGCTGTCTTTGTCCTCCAGGTGGCGACTCTCACCAAGGTCCTGAATGTTTCCAGACTGACCAGGTGAGTCCAGATCAGGTGGCGGTAGGTTCTGGCCCACTGCCCGGCGCTAACCGGGTCGGTTCTCTGTCCGCAGCGTCCAGCAGCAGACCATCCCAGCCCTCCTGTCCGGACGGGATGCCGTGGTCCGGTCCCAGACCGGTTCAGGTGAGTCTGACCTGCAGCGGATCAGAACCGGGCTGGGTTCTCAGGTTCTTCCCCACTGACCATGTCTGGCTCGCCTGCAGGGAAGACGCTGTGCTACGCGGTGCCGCTGGTCCAAAGTCTTCAGGCCGTGGAGCCGAAGGTCCGCAGGTCCGACGGGCCGCTGGCCGTCATCATCGTTCCGACCCGAGAGGTTCCGTCCTTCAAACACGCTGCCTCCTGCTTCCTACGGTTCTGGTTCTGACCCGGTTCTGCTTCTTCTTTCCCAGCTCGCTCTGCAAACCTTCCAGACCTTCCAGAAGCTTCTCAAGGTACCAGAACCAAGTTTGGACCTCACCGGAGCCGTTCCCAGTTCTGGACGGTTCTGGTGATGTTGTTGTTTTTTATCCAGCAACATGTTGGGGAGGGGCAGGTGGTTCTGTCCAGTCGACCCGTCCGTCCTCTGAGGTCTCACTGGTAGAACCTGTGGAGGGTTTCTGGGTCCGGTTGGTTCTTCCTGTGGTTCTGGTCTCTGAGCCGCTCCCTTTCTGTCTGCAGCCGTTCACCTGGGTGGTTCCGGGGGTTCTGATGGGCGGAGAGAAGAGGAAGGCGGAGAAGGCCAGGTACCAGCAGGTTCTGACTGGTCTGACCCGGTCCAGAGCAGCCCAGGTTCTGACCCGTTCTCCTCCTCAGGATCCGTAAAGGGATCAACATCCTGGTGTCCACTCCGGGACGCCTGGTGGACCACCTGCGCCACACCCTGAGCATGGCCTTCAGCGCCGTGCGCTGGCTGGTTCTGGACGAGGCGGACAGGTGGGTCACAGCTCCTCTTCTGGGTCAGGTTCTGACCCGTTAGGTGAGCTCAGAACCGGTTCTTCTCTCCGCCTGCAGGATCCTGGATCTGGGCTTTGAGAAAGACCTGACGGTCATCCTGAACAGCCTGAACTCCAGCGGCCCGGCCCGGCAGAACGTTCTGCTGTCCGCCACGCTGACTCCAGGTCAGTCCGGTTCTGCCCCGCCCCTCGGCGCCGCTGACCCGGCTCTCAACCAAAGAACTTGCTGTTTCAGGCGTAACCCGGTTGGCAGACGTGTGCCTGAAGGATCCGATCAGTGTCAGTGTTTCTGGCCCCGCCTCCTCTGACCTCACCGCTGAGCCCGCCGTCGCCGGCCAATCGGAGAGCTTCGCCGTTCCGGAGGCTCTGCAGCAGTTTGTGGTGGTGGTTCCCAGTAAGGTCCGACTGGTCTGCCTGGCTGCCTTCATCCTGGACAAATGCAAGGTGACCACACCGTTACCATGGAGACCGCCGGAGCCCTGTAGGTGGGGCATGACAGAGGCGTTGCCATGGAGACCTGACCTCCTGCTCTCTCAGTTTTCTCCCCAGAATAAAGTCATGGTATTCGTGTCGAGCTGCGAGGTCGTCCACTTCCTCCACCTGCTCCTCAGCTCCGCCCTGGCCCGCCACCTGGCCAATCAGGAGCTGAGCTTCCTGCGTCTCCATGGAAACATGAAACAGGAGGTTAGATTCCCCCCGCCCGCCACAGGCAGCAGCTCCACCCCTCTGGGCGGGTCTGACTCTGTGTTCTGCCTCTGCAGGAGCGATCCGAGGTGTTTCAGAAGTTCTGCGCTTCCAGTTCTGGAGTTCTGCTGTGCACGGTCAGTACCTCGGTTCGACCAGCAGGGGGCCCGGCTGCCGGGTTCAGAACCTTCAGAGCTCAGGTGTCTGATTAGAGTGGCTCACCTCTCTCCCTCCGTCTGATCCAGGATGTAGCGGCCAGAGGGTTGGACCTTCCTGAGGTCACCTGGATCGTTCAGGTAAAGACGAGCTGCGGCCAGGATGTTCTGATCCGTCCAGAACCAGCTTTAAGGTAATCGGTCTGTTTGTGCTTCAGTACACGCCTCCATCATCAGCTGCTGAGTACGTTCACCGCGTGGGCCGCACGGCCCGCATCGGAGGAGGAGGAAGCGGCCTCCTCTTCCTCACGCCTGCTGAGACCGCCTTCATCACTGATCTGGCCAATCATGACATCAGGTGCGTGGACTGAACGGGTCACACATGTGATTCATACATGCAGAGGAACCGATCCACACGCAGCACATGATTCACCAAAGTATTTCTGCTCCATAAACAATTAGAAATTAAACTTCTCTGCATTGTGTGGATTTATCAGACGTTCCTCCATACATTAATACATTGTTTATACAGGGGATGGTTTGCAACCAATCACAGAGCTCCCTGTATAAGCCAATCCCAAGAAAGTAGTCCCGGTGGGACGGCTCCAGTCGGGTGTTCTGTCAGGCCAGCATACGGCGTCAGGCCAGCATACGCTCCGTAATACGCGTCACATAGAGCTTCCTGTGTCTCTGCTCTGCTTACATCCAATCACGGCGTTTTATTCCGCGGTTTAATCCGGTTAATGTTGTAGTTTCTGCATAAAACAACAAAACCATCGTTCACTGGGTTCGTTACACATTAGTTTGAAAAAGAAACCTTCCATGTCTGTTAGATGAGGATCTGATTAAAGAATGATCTGCATTTTTATTAAATATTTATAGGGAAAGAATTTTACAACTGCATTGACAGTTTATTTGTTTTTAGGTTAATATGAGCGACATGCAGATCATTTTATTTTTTTTATTTTTACAGCAGATTAAGATCTACTGATTATTTTCAGATTACACATAAATAGATGAATAAATTCTGCGGGGGGGAAAGGAATGACTTTAGGATTAGGATTTACCCTGTGATAACAGCCTACTGGCACTGAGCCATCCTATGGGACTGATGGCCGCTAATAACGGCCATGCGTGTGATCAGTCACCGCTGCCCTTCACGCCGCCTGCCCAAAGCAAAGCCTGCAGCCTCCGCTGCCCCCCCCCCATCCTGCTCCACTCCGATTTATCCTCTGAGCTCCAGGAGAGCATGAGCCAGATTATTATGAAATATATAGGATCAAAACATGCAGAAATTAATATGACATATTATAAAATCCCCCCCAGCATCCAGCAGATGTTCAGTTTCTGCACAAATATTTTCTTTTTGTTGTGGATTTTTGTAACAGGGATAAATAGGATCATTTAATCTTTATATTTATAACAGCTGATCTAGAACAGAAAAGGCGCAGCTGTATCTATGAACACATGAATGGAAAATAGGTTTAGGATTATAAAAATAAAAATATTCCTGTTAATTTTCACTTTAACTTTTTTAAAGGACAGATTATTTTTTATTCATTTATACGTTTAAAGACAAAACAAAACAAGCTGCCGTCCAGGATACAGTAGAAACAACTAGAGGCCATTTTATTTCATAGTTATTATTATGTAGAAAAAAATATGTTTTTCAATTTGCTTGTTTATATATAAAAGTTTCATTTACATATTTTGTTATGGAAAAATAGTGAAGTCCCCACAGACTGTATTAAACCAACCGGTCTGTTAATGAACTCGATGTTCTGTTGCTCATAAGGGAAGAAGACAGAGAGGCTGAATGGCTCTAATTAATAACCAGCATTGATTGATTCATATTATTTATCTTAGGAAATGGAAGAGGCACATTCCTGGATTTCACACCTGATTTTTGTTTAAATATGAATAAATATGTAAAAATGGATGTTTCCTATTTGAATTTTCATAAAATGTATTTATTTCTATCGATGATCTGGAAACGTCTCCAGATTAGATCAGATCGCAGGAATCTGCTCACCTTAACTTTCCTTCCAGACTGATGATGATTGTTTTCTACTTTCGGCTACTTTAGATCGCCCATGAAACGTCAAATAATAGCAAATCTAGATTACTAAGCTACAGATGCTCCCAACCCGGCAAACGACGCTGCGTGATGTCATTATCGTTGTCTGGGCAACCACGTTGCTTTACGTCGCGTGGCAACGTTCAGCCGATAACGTAGCGTGATGTCACTGGCAGGAAGCAGGACCCAGCGTGTCGCTCCGTCTCTGATGGATGTTCTGGTTTCAGCGTTTCAGAGATGAAGCTGCAGGACGTCCTCTCATGCCTGATGAAGGACGACGCCTTCAAAGGTCGAGGGAAATATCACAGCCAGGTAGGCGGCAGACTGTGGCCCTGAACCTGGGGAAGCAGAACGTCTCTAACGGCTGTAGAACACACCTGGACGCCCACCGTTACCTTAGCGACTGAAGCTGAGGTGGGCGGTCCCTGGCGTCCGTCTGAAGGCTCCTCTGATCCAGGTCTTGTTTCTTCTCAGACTTCGTCCGCAGCTCTGCAGCAGGACGTCCGAGAACGCGCCACCGTCCTGCAGACGGAGCTGGAGAACTTTGTGCACTCCGACACTCAGTCTCTGCAAGCTGCAAAGAAAGGTACGCTGACACGTGACCCCGTCTGAGGGCTATGCTGTGCTGTGATTGGCTGACCTGTCCTGTGATGTCACAGCGCTGCAGTCCTTCCTTCGGGCCTACACCACCTACCCCGCCCACCTCAAACATATCTTCCACATCCGCCGCCTCCACCTGGGCCACACCGCCAAGAGCTTCGGCCTGAGAGACGCTCCTCAGGGCCTCAGCGCCCAACCAGGAAGCAGGATCCAGGGCCACGCCCAGAAAAGGCCCGGAGGTCCACTCAAGAACCAGAACCCTGGCAGGAAAAGGTGAGCGGATGATGGTCCTGGCTAATACTACATTACCCATGATTCTCTGCTGCTGGTACCAGAACCCTACCGCCTCCAGTTCCCCCCAGAGCTGGAAAAGTTACAGTTAGCAAAGATTCCAACATGGCGGCTGCCAGGAAAGCTGTTCCAGCACGCTAACATGCTAAACACCTGCCTGTTAGCTCACAGCTGCTGGAGACGCCATCTTGGATCCAAAGTTCCCTCCAAACCTTTTCAGGCTGATCCTAAACCGGCTCCTAAGCGCTAACCCTCCGTTCCCAACCAGGCATCGCCGCATCACAGGTCAAACAGAAAGGAGTGCGTTTTATGGTGCGATGGTGGATCATACTTTCTTTCCTCTGTGCTGCTGTTCTAAATCCTGCAAAAAATGCTAAAAATCCAGAGAAACGCCGCATGAGATCAAAGAACATTTAGCAGCGCTGATTAAACCCCTCAGACTCTGACTGCTTCTATTCGCCCTCGTTAAAGGATAAAAACTCCATCATGAAGGTGAAGAAAATATTAACTCGCCGTGTAAAATGACTCCTTCCTGACGTCACAGCGCCTCATCAGGTCACATGACAAAATGAGTCGTCTGTTATCTTTATTTTATGCTATAAACAATGAAACGCTGCAAGTTTTTTCACTTATGTATTTAATTTTGTAAATACTTTCAAATTAGAAACTATGGGTTTTCTATTTGAACATGAAGTGCCGTCCCAAACCAGGCAGGTTGCAGGGTGTAGGGCGCAGGGCGTAGGGTGTAGGGCGTAGGGTGTAGGGCGTAGGGCGTAGGGCGTAGGGCGTAGGGTGTAGGGCGTAGGGTGTAGGGCGTAGGGTGTAGGGCGCAGGGTGTAGGGCGCAGGGTGTAGGGCGCAGGGTGTAGGGCGCAGGGTGTAGGGCGCAGGGCGTAGGGCGCAGGGTGTAGGGTGTAGGGCGCAGGGCGTAGGGTGTAGGGCGCAGGGCGTAGGGTGTAGGGCGCAGGGCGTAGGGTGTAGGGCGTAGGGTGTAGGGCGCAGGGTGTAGGGCGCAGGGTGTAGGGCGCAGGGTGTAGGACGCAGGGCGTAGGGCGCAGGGTGTAGGGCGCAGGGCGCAGGGCGTAGGGCGCAGGGCGTAGGGCGCAGGGCGTAGGGCGTAGGGTGTAGGGCGCAGGGCGTAGGGCGCAGGGCGTAGGGCGCAGGGCGTAGGGCGCAGGGTGTAGGGCGCAGGGCGCAGGGCGTAGGGTGTAGGGCGTAGGGCGTAGGGCGCAGGGCGTAGGACGCAGGGCGTAGGGCGCAGGGCGTAGGACGCAGGGCGTAGGGCGCAGGGCGTAGGGCGCAGGGCGCAGGGTGTAGGGCGCAGGGCGTAGGGCGCAGGGCGTAGGGTGTAGGGCGTAGGGCGCAGGGTGTAGGGCGTAGGGCGCAGGGTGTAGGGCGCAGGGCGTAGGGTGTAGGGCGCAGGGCGGCGTCCAGCCCTGGCCGCTGAGCCAGGCAGCAGGCCTAACGGTGAACTAACGCTGCGTCTTCGTCACCCTGACAGAAAACCACAAGTTAGGAAGGAGAAAAACACGACAATAAATCTGAGAGGGAAGGTCGACTTTGAAACGGTTTATTTATATAGAGCTACAGCCATGCACTGTGTTACCATAGCAACGACTGCTTTCCTGTTCCTCAGGAGGGAGGAGGGCGTCCCACTCTCACTTATAGCCCCGCCTACAACCGGTGGAGCTCAGTTAGAGCAGCAGAAAGGCATTCTGGGAGCTGTAGTTTTTACATAGTTCTTCTGTTCTCTTCCCTCAGGTTCCGTACTGGTACCAGGGAGGCGGTTCTGATCCGGTCAGAGTTCTCCAGTGGGATGGAGGGAAAAGAAGCCAAGAAGAAGAAGAAGAAGAAAGGGGAGGAAAAGGAGGACTGATGAAGGATCAGAATGTTCTGTAGTTCTGAGTAGAACCCGGTTAATGGACGGATATGGACCGGTACCATCCGGGTTGAACAGAACCACATCACTGGACTAAACATTCTAGAGTAAATCTTATCGTCAGAGTGAGACGTCCTGCTTCTGAAGATCTTTGTTTTTTATATCCTCTGTTGATTTTACTGTGAAATAAAAATCTGACGCGTTCTGGTTCTGGTTCTGCAACAAAGCCCTTCAATCAGAGAGACCCAGAACCGGGTCAGCTTTGGTTCTGGACGCATAGAGAAGGTTCCTGCAAGGAATGGATCAGCTTGTTTCTAATTAGGCAGCAAATTCTCTTCAGAACCTGAACAGAACCTGTGACGTGTTCTTAGAAACATCTGTGGTTCTGGTATCCTGGTGATGCGGTTCTGAAGGTCCGTTTGGGTTTTCTCTGTCAGAACCTCCGTCCATGGCCACGGGTCCAGTTCAGCTGTCTGATTCTACAGCCAACCGGATCAGAACCGCTTCCAAGCAGATTCTGAAGAACTAACTGAACCAGAACCAAAGAGCTGCAGCCTGACCCGCTTCCACCTGAACCATGCGGCCTGCCGACCCGGCAGCAGGTTCTGGTTCTGCAGAACCCGAGGAGAACCCTTCATGGGCAGCAGAACCGGTCCACTACTGGTTCTGATCCCGTCTAGTTCATCTATATCTACAGCCCCACTGAACCAGAACCAGCTAGAATCTAAAGGAGTTCTGATCCTGATGGTGAAGGTCTGACCCAGACTGATCCTGATGGATCTACGGAGGCCCAGGAGGCTCACTGACAAATAAAGCTTCAATCCATTTAACTTTATTGTTGTTTATTTTATTTATTGTCATTAAACCGTCAGCAGTTCAGAGCAACACAACTCCCTCTCTGCATTTAACCCCCCCCCCCCCGGGGAGCGGGGTGAGGATAAGGGTCTGGCTCAGGGACCCAGAATGCAGTCTGTGGGAGTGGGACTCAGAATAATTCTATTCAGTTTATTTCTATAGCTCCAATTCACATCATGTCATCTCAGGTCACTTTCCAGTTCACCAGATCATCCAGTCAGATTGATTCAAAGTTTTCTATCTAAGGAAAACCAGCTGATTGCATCGACTCATTGACTCTTCAGCAATCCCTCACACTAAGCATGCTTGTAGCGACAGTGGAGAGGAAAAACTCCCTTTGAACAGGAAGAAACCTCCAGCAGAACCAGGCTCAGTGTGAGCGGCCATCTGCTGAGGCCCACTGGGGTTCAAGGAGACAGAAGCAGACATAGAAAAAGAAGCATAGATACAAAAGGCAGCTGTCAACCAGCTCCACAGGCGGCCCCGTCCAGGAAACACACAGCCAGGCAGACGAGCTCCAAGGCAGCTCCCATGTCAGAGGATGAAGAGAGCACATCCAGTTAGTCACAGTCAGAGAAACAGGACTACACTGGAAAACAGGCCAAGCTCCAACATCTAGAAACAAAGGTGTTGATGGCAGCAGCACAGCTGATATTTCTCTCCAGGATGGAGTCACAGCCAAACAGGAACAGACCAGATGAAGCTACTATGAGAAAAAGCAGAGAGAGCAGAATGTTAGAGATTGAACTAACAGATTCTGCAGAGTGGGAGAATAGAGATAGAATGAAGCAGAATGATGAAAAAGGGGTCCCTATGTCCTCCAGCAGTCTAAGCCTATAGCAGCAGAACTATAGAGATGGAGAGAACCTCTGGATTCCAAGCTCTATGCTCCAAGCTCTGGGCCACCACTCCTTTATTTGATGCTGCTAAACCTGTTTAATTGGAATAATCTTAGTGAAGCTTAGAGTCAGAAATGTGAGAAGAAAAAGCTTCCCGCTGAGGAGAACCAGGTTCTGACCCGTTACCCAGAACATGTTCTTCCTTCGCCAACATGGCGGACCCAAACGGCTGAGTCTCCTCCTCGCTCAAGTTCTGCAGTCACTCACCTGGTTGGACCTCCTAAAGGTGGAGGGAGCCGGGCCCTCAGGGACCCGTCAGATGGAGGGTCCGTTGTTTAATCTCTCCTTCATTTTGTCATTTGAAACCAAGGATTTCATAGAATAATAAACCATAGAGCTGTTCCTGCTGTCCTTCAATGATTGAACATCTGGATGAAAATCTTTCCTGTTTTGAAGGATTGAACAGTTAATCAAACATCTCCGTCCTCTAATGTTCCACTAATGTCTTCATTCATTCATTCAGCTGTCTGATCTACTTTCTATAGTTCTAGTGAGGACGCAGGCAGCAGCGTCTGGATCAGCCGTCTGATCTACTTTCTATAGTTCTAGTGAGGACGCAGGCAGCAGCGTCTGGGTCAGCTGTCTGATCTACTTTCTATAGTTCTAGTGAGGACGCAGGCAGCAGCGTCTGGATCAGCCGTCTGATCTACTTTCTATAGTTCTAGTGAGGACGCAGGCAGCAGCGTCTGGATCAGCTGTCTGATCTACTTTCTATAGTTCTAGTGAGGACGCAGGCAGCAGCGTCTGGATCAGCTGTCTGATCTACTTTCTATAGTTCTAGTGAGGACGCAGGCAGCAGCGTCTGGATCAGCTGTCTGATCTACTTTCTATAGTTCTAGTGAGGACGCAGGCAGCAGCGTCTGGATCAGCTGTCTGATCTACTTTCTATAGTTCTAGTGAGGACGCAGGCAGCAGCGTCTGGATCAGCTGTCTGATCTACTTTCTATAGTTCTAGTGAGGACGCAGGCAGCAGCGTCTGGATCAGCTGTCTGATCTACTTTCTATAGTTCTAGTGAGGACGCAGGCAGCAGCGTCTGGATCAGCTGTCTGATCTACTTTCTATAGTTCTAGTGAGGACGCAGGCAGCAGCGTCTGGATCAGCCGTCTGATCTACTTTCTATAGTTCTAGTGAGGACGCAGGCAGCAGCAGCAGCTGTCTGGCAGCGTAGAATTCAGTTTTAGATTGTAAGAATGTTTATTTTAGATATCTGAGATTTTCATTTTGTTTAGTAAAAAATGCATTTGAGACATTTGGATTAAATATTCAGTCAAGCTAATAAATGTCAAAACGGCCTGCCATAGAACCTCATACATCGTTTCAATAGTTGAATTAGAACCAGTCGGGTCAAATTCTATTGTTTTTATTTCTATTCTCAAACGGGATCGGGCCGAACTTCGTACCACCTGGCAGAATTCCTCCCTGATGGAAAAATGGACCTGGAACCAGAATCTAGAAGAACCAAACTGGACTCGGTTCTGATGAAAACATCTCTGCTTTATTAGGAGGGGTGTTAACATGTCCGGTTCTGATCCGGATCAGTCCAGACTGTTTGTCCCATGATCAGGACCTCCTCTCTGGGTCTGTGGCTGCTGAGGAGCTTTGAGGGCCCGAGGCCGGGCCCCTGGGTCCCTGAAGGTGTCCAGAGCTGGAGGGACCTGTAGGAGGAGCAGAGGCTATCAGCGGTCCAACACAACCAGAACCAGAACCTGAACAGGTAGCTGAGCAGAACTCCATGAATCAGGAAGGGGGAGACAAAAGGATCCAGAATCAAAGTAAAGGCTGTTCCTGAAGGTCCACCCTGACCTCTGACCCCCCCATCACTACACAGTGGACTTTATAGTGACTGTTATACTGAACCAGAACCAGCTGGTTCGGACAGATGATCACTGCTTTTCAAGGTTCATTGTGGGACACTCTTCTAAAAATGGCGACACCCTGCAGAGCTCTATGGAGGGGTCAGGGCGGAGCTTGGAGAGCAGGTGTGTTTTTTTACCTGTGAGAACTGCGGCAGCTTGAAAGGTGTCTGTGAGACGGGCAGAGGTCTGTTCCTCCTTAGCAGGCTGCTTTTGGTTTCTGCAAATTTACCCGCTTTATTCTGAAACAAGAAAATGTTTCCTTTAATCAAAGCTGCTGGAAGTTAAGGTCTAGTGCCCCCTAGTGGCTAAAGGTTCGTCCACATCCAGTGGCGGCTGGCCAATAGAGGGCGCCGCCCCACCCACACAATGACCTTTATTAAGACATAAAAAAAAACAAATTAAAATATTTGGAAATATATTGATGAATATTTATCTCAGATAAATATTTAATATTTGATGATGATGAGTAGAGCTTTTTAGTTTTTTCGCTGCCGTACAGCGTAAAAATCTGCCCATTGACTCTCGTCAAAACTTGTCCATACGCAGCAGCTCCTCTGCAATACAGAAGGATAGAAGAGCTCTATATGGCAAGAGGTGACGTCAGAAAAAATTAATCATCAGTCCAAAGACAGATGGACACAGTTCACTCAGTCTTTTTCCAGGACCTGGTTTAGCTCCAAGGCTAGGCTAACTGCATGCAGCGAGGCTAACTGCATGTAGCTAGGCTAATACATTTAGCTAGGCTAACTGCATGTAGCCAGGCTAATTGCATGGAGCGAGTCTAACTGCATGCAGCGAGGCTAACTGCATGTAGCCAGGCTAATTGCATGGAGCGAGTCTAACTGCATGCAGCGAGGCTAACTGCATGTAGCTAGGCTAATGCATGTAGCTAGGCTAACTGCATGTAGCCAGGCTAACTGCATGTAGCTAGGCTAATTGCATGTAGCTACGCTAACTGCATGCAGCTAGGGTGATTGCATGTAGCCAGGCTAACTGCATGTAGCTAGGCTAACTGCATGCAGCTAGGCTAACTGCATGTAGCCAGGCTAACTGCATGTAGCTAGGCTAATGCATGTAGCCAGGCTAACTGCATGTAGCTTGGTTAACTGCATGTAGCCAGGCTAATTGCATGTAGTTAGGCCAACTGCATGCAGCCAGGCTAACTGCATGTAGCCAGGCTAACTGCATGCAGCTAGGCTAATGCATGTAGCCAGGCTTACTGCATGTAGCTAGGCTAACTGCATGCAGCGAGGCTAACTGCATGTAGCTAGGCTAATGCATGTAGCCAGGCTAATTGCATTAAACTACGCTAACTGCATGCAGCTAGGGTAATTCTATGTAGCCAGTCTAACTGCATGTAGCTAGGCTAACTGCATGCAGCTAAGCTAAATGCATGTAGCCAGGCTAACTGCATGTAGCTAGGCTAATGCGTGTAGCCAGGCTAACTGCTTGTAGCTTGTCTAACTGCATGTAGCTAGGCTAATTGCATGTAGTTAGGCTAACTGCATGTAGCGAGGCTAACTGCATGTAGCTAGGTTAACTGCATGCAGCTAGGCTTACTGCATGTAGCCAGACTAATTGCATGTAGTTAGGCCAACTGCATGCAGCCAGGCTAACTGCATGTAGCCAGGCTAACTGCATGCAGCTAGGCTAATGCATGTAGCCAGGCTTACTGCATGTAGCTAGGCTAACTGCATGCAGCTAGGCTAACTGCATGTAGCTAGGCTAATGCATGTAGCTAGGCTAACTGCATGTAGCCAGGCTAACTGCATGTAGCTAGGCTAATTGCATGTAGCTACGCTAACTGCATGCAGCTAGGGTGATTGCATGTAGCCAGGCTAACTGCATGTAGCTAGGCTAACTGCATGCAGCTAGGCTAACTGCATGTAGCCAGGCTAACTGCATGTAGCTAGGCTAATGCATGTAGCCAGGCTAACTGCATGTAGCTTGGTTAACTGCATGTAGCCAGGCTAATTGCATGTAGTTAGGCCAACTGCATGCAGCCAGGCTAACTGCATGTAGCCAGGCTAACTGCATGCAGCTAGGCTAATGCATGTAGCCAGGCTTACTGCATGTAGCTAGGCTTACTGCATGCAGCGAGGCTAACTGCATGTAGCTAGGCTAATGCATGTAGCCAGGCTTACTGCATGTAGCTAGCGTAACTGCATGTAGCCAGGCTAACTGCATGTAGCTAGGCTAATTGCATTAAACTACACTAACTGCATGCAGCTAGGGTAATTCTATGTAGCCAGTCTAACTGCATGTAGCTAGGCTAACTGCATGCAGCTAAGCTAAATGCATGTAGCCAGGCTAACTGCATGTAGCTAGGCTAATGCGTGTAGCCAGGCTAACTGCTTGTAGCTTGTCTAACTGCATGTAGCTTGGCTAATTGCATGTAGTTAGGCTAACTGCATGTAGCGAGGCTAACTGCATGTAGCTAGGTTAACTGCATGCAGCTAGGCTTACTGCATGTAGCCAGGCTAACTGCATGTAGCTAGGCTAATGCATGTAGCCAGGCTAACTGCATGTAGCTTGGTTAACTGCATGTAGCCAGGCTAATTGCATGTAGTTAGGCCAACTGCATGCAGCCAGGCTAACTGCATGCAGCTAGGCTAATGCATGTAGCCAGGCTTACTGCATGTAGCTAGGCTAACTGCATGCAGCTAGGCTAATTGCATGCAGCGAGGCTAACTGCATGCAGCGAGGCTAACTGCATGTAGCTAGACTAATGCATGTAGCCAGGCTTACTGCATGTAGCTAGGCTAACTGCATGTAGCCAGGCTAACTGCATGTAGCTAGGCTAATTGCATGAAACTACGCTAACTGCATGCAGCTAGGGTAATTGCATGTAGCCAGGCTAACTGCATGTAGGTAGGCTAACTGCATGCAGCTAAGCTAAATGCATGTAGCCAGGCTAACTGCATGTAGCTAGGCTAATGCGTGTAGCCAGGCTAACTGCATGTAGCTTGGTTAACTGCATGTAGCTAGGCTAATTGCATGTAGTTAGGCCAACTGCATGTAGCCAGGCTAACTGCATGTAGCAAGGCTAACTGCATGTAGCGAGGCTAACTGCATGTAGCGAGGCTAACTGCATGTAGCCAGGCTAACTGCATGTAGCTATGCTAATTGCATGTAGTTAGGCCAACTGCATGTAGCCAGGCTAACTGCATGTAGCGAGGCTAACTGCATGTAGCCAGGCTAACTGCATGTGGCTAGGTTAACTGCATGTAGCGAGGCTAACTGCATGTAGCTAGGTTAACTGCGTGCAGCGAGGCTATTTCAAAGGTCAGGATGTGATCCAGCGTGGATAAAGACAGCTAGGACTGATTTAAAGAACTTTGTAGAAAAGAAGAACGAACAATCTGGGATTCACATGGAAAATAATAGAATCTAGTCTGCTTTTTCTACATGTTTGTTCATTTGGATAGTTGTTCTTAAACAAACCCATTCTCAGAAAATAAATATTTTTTATATGAGAATATCTAAAGCTGACTGATAGCTTCTCCATTATTAAACTGGTCGATTATTATTTTAGGTTTGTGACGCCATATTGGAGAATGGAAAACACAGATTTACCTTCACAGCCTCAGAAGGACAGAAAGTAAACCTGCTGGACATGAAGTCATGTTAGTTTTTATAAAGTGTTTTTATAATATTTTTTGTTGTTGGCATTCATATAAATATACTGGTGTGATTAGATAGTATACGTTTGATCGGTTTTAGTCTGTATTGAATATATAGCGCCCCCTGGAGGAAACTCCACCATCGTCCTCTGCTGTAGTCGGTGTTTAGGACCCAGAGTCAGTCTAAGAAGCATGTTTGGACTGAACTGTCCTCTGCTGCTAAACGCTGCTGTCCTCACAGCAGCAGATCGTGGTTCTGGGTGATCGGGTCAGTTCAGTCTCTCACCGTGGGTCTGTGGTTGCTGGTTTGATTCCTCTCCAGCTGTTTTTCCATCCAGCGGTGGGCGTACTGATTGGACAGGATGTCGGCCAGCGGCGTGGACGGCCTGATCAGATGTCCGTCAGCTGTTAACTACCAATCAGGCACCAACAATCAGTCACATGATCCTTTTCTCACCTGGTTTTGACTCCAAACCTGGTGTCCGGTACCACTGGCTGGTGCTGAAAGGTTCTGCTGTGTTGCTGCCTTGCTGTGTGGGTCTGGGTCTGTTGAACCCGGTTCTGGCTCAGCCTCTTGGACTTCACCAGTCCCGACTTGACGGCATCCCGGTTCAAAGACACAAAGTCTCGCTTCTGGGTGGACTCTTCCCGCCTGGTATGAACCTTCCAGCTGGATATGGCTGAAAACAGACACGGCATCAGAAGAACCAAAGAGTCAGAAGATCAAGGATCACATGGTTCTGAGGAAACCAGCTCCAATAGGTCCAGTGGGTCAGGTGGTCCAGTAGGTCTAATAGGTCCAGTAGGTTCTGGCTTACCTTCAGCCACGCCTCCATCGTTGATTGAGCTTCTGATTCCGTAGGTAAAATCTGGACCAGGAAGAGCTAAACCCCTGGACCGGGCCCTTCCCAGAGGCGCCTGGACACACAACAGACTGGAAACATCTTCATCATCTTCATCATCATCATCTACATCATCGCCATCACCAACATCATCATCATTACCACCATCATCACCATCACCATCATCATCTACTCCATCGCCATCATCACCATCATCATCTACATCATCATCACCATCATCTTCACCATCACCATCATCTTCATCATCTTCATCATCATCATCTACATCATCGCCATCACCAACATCATCATCATTACCACCATCATCACCATCATCATCTACTCCATCGCCATCATCTCCATCATCATCTACATCATCATCACCATCATCTTCACCATCACCATCATCTTCATCATCTTCATCATCATCATCTACATCATCGCCATCACCAACATCATCATCATCATTACCACCATCATCATCATCATCACCATCATCATCATTACCACCATCATCATCATCATCATAATCACCATCATCATCACCATCATCATCACCAACATCATCATAATCACCATCATCATCACCAACATCATCATCATTACCACCATCATCATCATCATCTTCATCATTACCATCATCATCTACTCCATCGCCATCATCTCCATCATCATCATCATCATAATCACCATCATCATCACCATCATCATCATCATCATCACCAACATCATCATAATCACCATCATCATCATCACCATCATCATCATTACCACCATCATCATCATCATCATAATCACCATCATCATCACCATCATCATCATCATCACCAACATCATCATAATCACCATCATCATCACCAACATCATCATCATTACCACCATCATCATCATCATCTTCATCATTACCATCATCATCTACTCCATCGCCATCATCTCCATCATCATCTACATCATCATCACCATCATCTTCACCATCACCATCATCTTCATCATCTTCATCATCATCATCTACATCATCGCCATCACCAACATCATCATCATCATTACCACCATCATCATCATCATCACCATCATCATCATTACCACCATCATCATCATCATCATAATCACCATCATCATCACCATCATCATCATCATCACCAACATCATCATAATCACCATCATCATCACCAACATCATCATCATAATCACCATCATCATCATCATAATCACCATCATCATCACCAACATCATCATCATTACCACCATCATCATCATCATCTTCATCATTACCATCATCATCACCATCATCTTCATCACCATCATCATAATCACCATCATCATCATCACCAACATCATCATCATCACCATCATCACCAACATCATCATCATCACCATCATCACCAACATCATCATCATTACCACCATCATCATCATCATCTTCATCACCATCATCATCATAATCACCATCATCATCATCACTAACATCATCATCATTACCACCATCATCATCATCTTCATCACCATCATCATCATAATCACCATCATCATCACTAACATCATCATCATTACCACCATCATCATCATCATCATTTTCATCACCATCATCATCATAATCACCATCATCATCACTAACATCATCATCATAATCACCATCATCATCATCATCATCACCAACATCATCATCATCACCATCATCATCATAATCACCAACATCATCATAATCACCATCATAATCACCAACATCATCATCATCACCATCATAATCACCAACATCATCATCATCACCATCATAATCACCAACATCATCATAATCACTATCATAATCACCAACATCATCATAATCACCATCATCATCATCATCATTTTCATCACCATCATCATCACTAACATCATCATCATAACCACCATCATCATCATCATCACCATCATAATCACCAACATCATCATAATCACCATCATAATCACCAACATCATCATCATCATTTTCATCACCATCATCATCATAATCACCATCATCATCATCACCAACATCATCATAATCACCATCATCATCATAATCACCATCATCATCACTAACATCATCGTCAATTACCACCATCATCATCATCATTTTCATCACCATCATCATCATAATCACCATCATCATCACTAACATCATCATCATAATCACCATCATCATCATCATCATCATCATCACCAACATCATCATCATCACCATCATCATCATAATCACCATCATAATCACCAACATCATCATAATCACCATCATCATCATCATCATCATCATCATTTTCATCACCATCATCATCACTAACATCATCATCATAATAACCATCATCATCATCATCACCATCATAATCACCAACATCATCATAATCACCATCATCATCACCAACATCATCATCATCATTTTCATCACCATCATCATCATAATCACCATCATCATCACTAACATCATCATCATAATCACCATCATAATCACCATCATCATCATAATCACCAACATCATCATAATCATCATAATCACCATCATCATCATCATCATCACCAACATCATCATAATCACCATCATCATCATAATCACCATCATCATCACCAACATCATCATCATTACCACCATCATCATCATCTTCATCATTACCATCATCATCACCATCATCATCACCATCATCTTCATCACCATCATCATCATAATCACCATCATCATCATAATCACCAACATCATCATAATCACCATCATCATTACCACCATCATCATCATCTTCATCATTACCATCATCATCACCATCATCTTCATCACCATCATCATCATAATCACCATCATCATCATCATCACCAACATCATCATAATCACCATCATCATCATCATCTACTTCATCATCATCACCATCATCATCACCAACATCATCATCATCATCTACATCATCATCTACATCACCACCATCATCATCATCACCATCATCATCATTACCACCATCATCATCACTACCATCATCACCATCATCACCATCATCACCATCATCTTCATCATCACCATCATCATCATCTACATCACCACCATCATCATCATCATCATCACCATCATCATCATTACCACCATCATCATCATCGCCATCATCATCACCATCATCATCATCACCATCATCATCATTACCACCATCATCATCACCATCATCATCACCATCATCACGATCATCTTCATCACCATCATCATCACCATCATTACCACCATCATCATCACCATCATCATCATTACCACCATCACCATCATCATCATTACCACCATCATCACGATCATCTTCATCACCTACATCATCACCATCATCTTCATCACCATCATCATCACCATCATCACCATCATCATCATCATCACCATCATCGTCATCATCGCCATCATCATCTTCATCACCATCTTCATCACCATCATCATCTACATCATCGTCATCATCGCCATCATCATCATCACCATCATCATCATCAATACCACCATCATCATCACTACCATCATCATCATCATCATCTTCATCATCACCAACATCATCATAATCACCATCATCATCACCATCATCTTCATCACCATCATCATCATAATCACCATCATCATCATCACCAACATCATCATAATCACCATCATCATCACCAACATCATCATCATCATCTACATCATCATCATCACCATCATCTTCATCACCATCATCATCATAATCACCATCATCATCATCACCACCAACATCATCATAATCACCATCATCATCACCAACATCATCATCTACATCATCATCACCATCATCATCACCAACATCATCATCATCATCTACATCACCACCATCATCATCATCACAATCATCATCATTACCACCATCATCATCACTACCATCATCACCATCATCTTCATCATCACCATCATCGCCATCATCATCATCACCATCATCATCATTACCACCATCATCACCATCTACATCACCATCATCATCATCACCATCATCATCATCGCCATCATCATCATCACCATCGTCATCACCATCATCATCATCATCACAATCATCTTCATCACCTACATCATCACCATCATCTTCATCACCATCATCATCATCATCATTACCACCATCATCATCACCATCATCATAATCACCATCATCATCATTACCATCATCATCACCATCATCATCATCACCAACATCATCATCATCATCTACATCACCACCATCATCATCATCACCATCATCATCATTACCACCATCATCATCACTACCATCATCACCATCATCACGATCATCTTCATCACCTACATCATCACCATCATCTTCATCACCATCATCGCCATCATCATCATCACCATCATCGTCGCCATCATCATCTTCATCACCATCTTCATCACCATCATCATCTACATCATCGTCATCATCGCCATCATCATCATCATCAATACCACCATCATCATCACTACCATCATCATCATCATCTTCATCATCACCAACATCATTACCACCATCATCATCATCACTACCATCATCACCACCATCATCATCATCACGATCATCTTCATCACCTACATCATCACCATTATCTTCATCACCATCATCATCATCATCACCATCATCATCATCATCACCATCATCTTCATCACCATCATCATCTTCATCATCACCATCATCATCTTCATCATCAACCATCATCTTCATCATCACGACCATCATAACCATCATCACATTTTCATCACCATCATCATCACCACCATCATCATCATCATCATCACCATCTTCATCATCACCATCATCATCATCATCATCGCCATCATCTTCATCACCATCATCATCTACATCATCGCCATCATCATCATCACCATCATCGTCATCATCGCCATCTACTTCATCATCATCATCACCATCATCATCACCATCATCATCTTCATCATCACTATCCTCATCATCATCACCATTATTACCATCTTCATCATCGCCATCACCATCATCATCACCATCATCACCATCACCATCATCACCATCTTCATCATCACCATCATCATCTTCATCACCATCATCACCATCATCATCATCCTGTGTGGAGGCTCTGATCATGAAGGTAACATTAAGAACCACGTTGTGAGGAGCTCAGTCTGTCTGATCCAGAACCAGAAGGCGACCCTGTTCTGATGGATCGGACCTGATGGTTTGAACTGGACCTCGATGATGTACAGTATGTTGCTCTGGATAACTGGGCTGGGTTCTGGCTCAGAAGCTCCTAGCGGGTCGAGGTTCCTGGCCCAGAAGCACAGGGCTTCACTGCCAAACCTTCTGATCTGGTTGTTCTGGTTCTGGACACGGATCAGAACCGGTTAAGTTCTGTAGAACCACAAGTTCAGTCGGACTAGAGCTCAGCAGAACCAGTTAGATGTTCTGGCTGCAGGAGTGAATCGGACCGGGCTGAACAGAATCCGGGCCTTTGGACCTGGATGGACCGGTTCCTGTTATGGGAACCAGTCCGAATCTCCAGCTGGTTCTGTTCTGCAGAACAAACATGGGCTATCTATGGTTCCTCTGGTTCTGATCCAAACCCTAACCTGTCATCATAGGCTCCGCCCACCAACAGGTGGAGGAAGCTGGACCCTGGGCTGGAACCAGCCGGTTATTTCCGGATCCGGTGAGCTTTACCTTTATCAGCAGAGGGTCCATCAGCATCGATTTTCTGACCACGCCCAGCCGCGGTGATGTCATACTTCCTCTGACGTCAGACATGCCAGCACGTAGAAAAAGTTCTGGGAGGAAACGGACTCGATTATTGTCGGATCCGAAGGGACATCAGGCCAATTCCACACAATGAACCGAACCGAACCTCAGTGTCTCTCTTTGTTCCGGTCCGAAACCAGCAGCTGAAAGAAGCGGAAGCTCACCTGGTTTCACCCGATCTCCGTTCCTTCGTCCTCGCGCCTGGAGTGAAGCGGTTGTCATGGCAACGGGACGCCGGAAGTAGCGCGGTTGTTAAGTTGTGAAAACGTTGCTGCGCATCTTTTATTTCCGATATAGAAATAAAGTGAAATGAATTTAACCTGCAGGGGGAGCCCGCGAGCTCCACCACATTCAGGAACACACAACCGGAAACAGTAAAGATCAAATCTGATTTCAGCGCAGAATATGGATTTAGATTTTATTAATAAAATGTTGAAGTTAAAATTTCATCTTTAGCTTCTGGATCCAAACCGGGAGAAAAACCAACTGAACAGAATCTAACTTTTTTTAAGCTTAATTTTTTTCCATATTTAGAGTCCATCATCATCATCATCATCATCATCATCATCATCCCAGTATAGCCATACTGGTTCCAGTCCGCCATCATGTTAACTTGTTTCCATAAATCGAACTATAGAAATAATAGAAAATCATACTCATGTCTACGAGTCGAACAATCTCCGAGGGCATTGAACGCAGCACCTCTGATGCGTCTTCTACTGCGTCACTTTAAAAAAGATCGTCTATTAAAGAAGTGACTGACTTCAGGCTCAGAGATCATCTAAAACTTTCCAAGAAACATAAAAACCTTCCTTAATTATTAGCTATATGAATATTTCTTATTTAGAATTTTCCTAAACATCCCGCTGGAAATGAGGAAAACCTGAGTTTAAAAGCGGATATTGAATCATATTGAATAATAAAATAAAATACCTCCAGAACTTCCGGCGATCCAACAGTCTGACAGGACGCTGGGAGAAGAACCGACCCGCTGATCTCTGTTTATTCCCTGGATTCTGATGGGCCGTTTGGTATTACGGGTTGAGTGAAGCCACCGGCCGCCATATTGGTACTCCCTAATTAGACCGGTCGCAATGTAAACAATCGTTGTGCTACAGCATCGAACAACAATAATGTTCTCATTTTCAGGGACTTAAGACTTAATAAAGATAAATTAATAACTTTGACACAGACTGGCTGTTTCATAGCATCAGTAGATTAACTTTAACTTAGAATAAATAATACAATCCATCACAATAAAATTAATGTGTTAAAGGAGCAGAATAATAAAGATGAGCCAAAAGTGCTAAACTGATGATGAACATGTGATATACATGGATTTATGACATTGTTATAGTAATTACATCTTACATGTCTGGTAATGGAAAAAAAATCAGAGGTGAAAAGGATAAATGATGCCTCCATCTCTCAGTTTAAACAACATCTCCTGCTCTTTGTTATAATTTCATAAAAACCAAAGCAGGGTTAAACTGTTTTAACCACATTAGTGAACCCAATTATTTTTGGATGAGATTCCACCTGTTCCAAAGGTATCACCATGACAACCAGAGACATATATGCTGCTGACTTTCATCGGTTGTTTTATCATATTTCCTTTTTCCTCCCACAGCAGCAGATAAGTATTTCATAAAACTCCCCAGGAGGCTGCTAACAGTCACCTTTGACCCCCAGGATCAGCCTCCTCCTCCTCCATCTCTGCAGGAAATTGGTCAGAGTGACACCTCTGTTCTCCGTTCTCCTCTCTGAATCTCCAGCAGCTCGTGACGCTGCGTTCATGTCTCCCCCGATCAGGCGTCTGGTTTCGGGCAGAACCTTTGTGGATCTCTGACAGCCGGAGAACACCGCAGATGTTCCGGCTGTGGCTCCAGGCGGCGGGCTTCCTCTGGCTCTGCCGCGGCTCTCTGGGCGCCTCCGGGCGGCTGTACTCGGAGGAGGATCCGCTGGTGATCCTGAGCAGCGACAGCCTGAAGCCCACCGTTACCAACTCGTCCTCGGCCTGGCTGCTCCAGTTCTACTCCTCCTGGTGCGGTCACTGCATCCAGTACTCCAGCACGTGGAGGGCGCTGGCCCACGACGTCAAAGGTACCCGGTCCAAACTGGCTGTTGTATTTCCGTGTTCAGCAGCTGGGCCAGACTCCGTCCACAATTAGTCACCTTACAAACTTTTCATTAAAACTGGAAACTAACAGGTGTTCTAGGAGTAACCGGACAAGAACCGGACCGGGAGGCAGGTTCTGGTCCATTCGGCGTTGGTTTGATTTCTATCCAGCTCTTATCTTAAATATTACTGAGCAATTGTCTCGCGGGGTTTTAGATCGGCAGCTTTGTTGTTAATGGAACCATGAAGCTTTAAACGGGCGTTTTTCCAAAGAGCTTCTGATTAGCTTTAGCTGCTGCTAGCAGAGATAACAGCTGCTGATTAGCTTTAGCTGCTGCTGCTAGCAGCGCCAACAGGTGTACTTCCGGTCAGCATCAGGTGACTGACAGGTGATCATCCAGATCAAAGTGGTGCTGCGGTTTCCTCCATGTTTGGGTTTCATGGTTCGGTTCTTTACCTGAACAGCCAGGCGGGTCACGTGACCTTTGCTCAGAGGTCCACCGTGGGAACCAGACCTTCAATTCAATTCAATTCAGTTTATTTATATAGCGCCAAATTCACAACACATGTCATCTCAAGGCACTTTACAGTTCAACCAGATCATACAGTCAAATTGATACAAAGTTTTCTATCTAAGGAAAACCAGTTGATTGCATTGACTCATTGACTCAAATACAATCCCCCACACTAAGCATGCTTGTAGCGACAGTGGAGAGGAAAAACTCCCTTTTAACAGGAAGAAACCTCCAGCAGAACCAGGCTCAGTGTGAGCGGCCATCTGCCGAGGCCGACTGGGGTTCAAGGAGACAGAAACAGACATAGAAAAAGCAGCTGTAAAAGGCGGCCCCGTCCAGGAAACACACAGCCAGGCAGACGAGCTCCAAGGCAGCTCCCATGCCAGAGGACGAAGAGAGCACATCCACTCAGTCACGGTCAGAGAAACAGGACCACACTGGAAAACAGGCCGATCTCCAACATCTACAAACAAGGGTGTTGATAGAAGCAGCACAGCTGATGTTTCTTTCCTGGATGACGTCACAGCCAAACAGGAACAGACGAGGCAAAGCTACTCTGAGGAAAAGCAGAGAGAGCAGAAGGTTAGAGATTGAACTAACAGATTCTGCAGAGTGGGAGAAAAGAGATAGAATGAAGCAGAATGATGAAAAAGGGGTCCCTATGTCCTCCAGCAGTCTAAGCCTATAGCAGCATAACTATAGAGATAGATCAGGATAACCTGAGCCACCCTAACTATAAGCTTTATCAAAAAGGAAAGTTTTAAGTCTAGCCTTAAAAGTAGACAGGGTGTTTGCCTCACGGACTAAAACTGGTAGTTGGTTCCACAGGAGAGGAGCCTGAGAACTAAAAGAACCTTCAGGTCCATCTGTCTCCACGAGTCTCTGGGGAATCAGGGAGGGGAACCAGCTGCCGTTCACGCCCCCTGCAGCCGCACACATCGGTCCCTGTGCAAACATGTTCCCATTGAGAGCAGCTGTTGGGGTCAGAGGTCATCATCTCATCCTGGAACAATTTCTGTGTCCCAGTGTCTAACCACTATATAATGGATACGCCGTCCTGCTCCAGAGGTCAGTGTTTGAACCTCTAGAGCAGGAGCCACACGGTCCTCTCTGGAACCAGTGTGACACCCATGATCTAGTGTGGTGGGGGGGGGAACTAGATGCCTCCTCAGGAGGCATCTAGTTCCTCCAGAATCCTCTCAATCATCTAATTACTGGATCCAGGGGAGTCAGACTAAGGGCTGCAGGTTAGCGGCCCCCAGGAACTGGAATGGCCCACCCCTGATCCACTCGATGAAAAAGTAGTGCAAATTTTTTCTTACAATGCACCTTTTGCACTTTTTTCCCCCTGAGCCAAGAGAAGCGAGTTCTTCAGGATCTGGAGGCAGCAGCTCAACAGCTGCTGACCTGATCAAGGCTGCACTTTAAAAAATGAAATAATCCAGAGAGCTGTTCTAAACTAAATTCCTGTTTGTTTACACTTGTGTAAACAAACAACTGAACCTCTGAGTTAGAGGGCGGGTTCTGGTTCTGGTTCTGATGGGTTCTGTCTGTGTCAGACTGGCAGGGCGCCATCGGACTGGCTGTGCTGGACTGCGCCCAGGAGGAGAACTTCGACGTCTGCAAAGAGTTCGGCATCAAGTTCTACCCGACCTTTAAGGTAGGACTGTGACCCGGCCCGGTTGAGGCTCCGCCCCCTGCTGGAGCGGCCCGGTAACGCCCCCCTCTGTCTTCTCTGCAGTATTTCCGGGCTCATGGGGAACCGACGGACAGAGGGACGATCTACAGAGGTGAGATGATCCCGTCCGGTTCTGTTCTGTACAACTCTGGGCTGAAACCCAGTTTGGACCACCTGGAGTTCTGATGGTACCAGAGTCATGGTTCTGGAGCGTCGGGTCCATTCGAACTGTTTAGTCTGGTCTTCGATTCTGTTTGGGTTCTGGTTTAGAAGAGAACCGGCAACAGAGATCAGAACCGCAGCATAAAATCCGACCTCTGCTGACCCACGTAGCTCAGCTCTGGTTTCATCAGAACCGGGCCGGGGAACTGGACCCTGACCCGGTTCTAATCCACTTTCTCAGGGTTCTGGTTCTGTTCTTGGTTGTTCTGGTAGTGGCAAAAGGCAGTTGCCACGGTAACCGTTCTCTGACTGTTCCCAGGAGCCGACAGGGAGGTCCGGTCCGTCCGCCAGCTGATGATCGACATCCTGCAGAACCACACCGCGCTGGACCGGCCCGAGAGCTGCCCTCCATTGGAGCCGTTCAGGTACCTCTGCCAGAACCAGAACCAGAACTCTGCTCATGATGTCACTGTTAACCCGTCTGTTTGTTCAGCTCCGCCCAGCTGCTCCCCTTGCTGGGCCAAAGGTCCGATCACTACACCGCCATCATCCTGGAGGAACCCGACTCGTTCGTGGGGCGTGAGGTCAGTTCGGGTCCACTTGGTTCTGGTTGGGTCACTCAGAGCGGATGATCTGAAGCTGCTGGTTGGTCCTGGAACCTGAAGCAGACTCTGACCCACTGACCTCCATCTGCTTCCTCAGGTGATCCTGGACCTGCTGCAGTTCTCAGGTGTTCTGGTGAGGAGAGCTCTGAGCTCTGATCTCCCCCTGCTGGACGCTCTGAACATCGCAGCCTTCCCCTCCATCTACCTGCTGCATCCAAACGGGAGCCACGCCCAGATGCACAGGTAGGTCCACCTGAAACATGGGGGGGGTCAACTTCCCCCTAGGCTGCTTCCTTGTGGTTCTACTCCCTTAAAGTCTTAAACATTTATATAAATGTCTTTATCAGATTTTATTGTCCCAAAAGATAGAAAATTTCAATCCTGTCTTAAAATCTGTGTTTTTTCCGTTATCTTCTGCAGGCCAGTTAGTTCTACGTCAGCCTGAACACCTAAATTCAGCCAATCATATATCAACGGTCATCTGTCAATCAAATGTTTTCAGTCATAGCATCTTGATTCATGTGTCGCAGCTAATATACGCAACGGTTGAAACCAGAATCCTTTCCTTTCCCATTGAGTTGCGTCCCAGTGTTCACGGGGATGGACGTCTGTGTCTTCGGCAGGCGTAGAGCTAACAGAACTGGCAGCGTTGCGAGGCGAGGGCTCAAACATGTACGGCTGGAAGCCTTCTACACCAAACCAAGCTTCTGCCGCCCTGGCGTCCTCTTCCACAACATCTTCGTCCCCGCTTTCCTCCTCTAAATAAAAAATGGATGACGGAGGAGACTCATCCACGACCTCCGACACTAAACTCTCCTCCTCTTGCATGTTTCCGCTGTCCATAGCGTTCCTTGACAGCGTCGTTTCTAAGTCACCAATTTAGTGCTACTTGGTCCCAATGGAATTTCCCATTGGGAACCTGCTAGCGCTAAGTTGCTAACTGGTTAGCAAGATGCTTCCCACAAACCGGCCACAACCAAAAAGCTTGCAAACCTTCCGCCTCAACAACCCCTCCCCCTTGATAATCGACCAATCACATTCCCTTTATTCACTCGTGTAAAGTCGGGCACCAATCAGGAGAAGACATTTTACACAAAAAACAAAAACTACAAAATATTTTATACACACTAATCATTTACAATTTAAAAGGACCTTAAATGAGGAAAAAACAAAAAAAAAAACTTTTGCAAAAAAGTAACAGATTTTATTACCAACTGTAGTTCTGCCTTCCACCAGCAGGCGGTGACATGTTCAGATGAAGCAAACGGTTCAATGCGGCTTCATCTCACCACCATTAGATGAAACCTTAGAGTCCGTGTTTCCAGACGAGGCTGATAGTTTTCATTAGTTTTTGTTTTTTTTGGTCCATTATGAGCCGATGGCGTCCCCTAACAGGTCCGCCTCCTCCTCATGCTTCTCCTCACGGTCCGCTTCCTCCTCATGCTTCTCCTCACGGTCCGCTTCCTCCTCATGCTTCTCCTCACGGTCCGCTTCCTCCTCATGCTTCTCCTCACGGTCCGCTTCCTCCTCATGCTTCTCCTCACGGTCCGCTTCCTCCTCATGCTTCTCCTCACGGTCTGCTTCCTCCTCATGCTTCTCCTCACGGTTCGCTTCCTCCTCATGCTTCTCCTCACGGTCCGCTTCCTCCTCATGCTTCTCCTCACGGTCTGCTTCCTCCTCATGCTTCTCCTCACGGTCCGCTTCCTCCTCATGCTTCTCCTCACGGTCTGCTTCCTCCTCATGCTTCTCCTCACGGTTCGCTTCCTCCTCATGCTTCTCCTCACGGTCCGCTTCCTCCTCATGCTTCTCCTCACGGTCTGCTTCCTCCTCATGCTTCTCCTCACGGTCTGCTTCCTCCTCATGCTTCTCCTCACGGTCCGCTTCCTCCTCATGCTTCTCCTCACGGTCCGCTTCCTCCTCATGCTTCTCCTCACGGTCTGCTTCCTCCTCATGCTTCTCCTCACGGTTCGCTTCCTCCTCATGCTTCTCCTCACGGTTCGCTTCCTCCTCATGCTTCTCCTCACGGTCTGCTTCCTCCTCATGCTTCTCCTCACGGTCCGCTTCCTCCTCATGCTTCTCCTCACGGTTCGCTTCCTCCTCATGCTTCTCCTCACGGTCCGCTTCCTCCTCATGCTTCTCCTCACGGTTCGCTTCCTCCTCATGCTTCTCCTCACGGTTCGCTTCCTCCTCATGCTTCTCCTCACGGTCCGCCTCCTCCTCATGCTTCTCCTCACGGTCCGCCTCCTCCTCATGCTTCTCCTCACGGTCTGCTTCCTCCTCATGCTTCTCCTCACGGTTCGCTTCCTCCTCATGCTTCTCCTCACGGTCTGCTTCCTCCTCATGCTTCTCCTCACGGTCCGCTTCCTCCTCATGCTTCTCCTCACGGTCCGCTTCCTCCTCATGCTTCTCCTCACGGTCCGCTTCCTCCTCATGCTTCTCCTCACGGCCTGCTTCCTCCTCATGCTTCTCCTCACGGTCCGCCTCCTCCTCATGCTTCTCCTCACGGCCTGCTTCCTCCTCATGCTTCTCCTCACGGTCCGCTTCCTCCTCATGCTTCTCCTCACGGTTCGCTTCCTCCTCATGCTTCTCCTCACGGTCTGCTTCCTCCTCATGCTTCTCCTCACGGCCTGCTTCCTCCTCATGCTTCTCCTCACGGTCCGCTTCCTCCTCATGCTTCTCCTCACGGTCTGCTTCCTCCTCATGCTTCTCCTCACGGCCTGCTTCCTCCTCATGCTTCTCCTCACGGTCCGCTTCCTCCTCATGCTTCTCCTCACGGTCCGCCTCCTCCTCATGCTTCTCCTCACGGTCCGCTTCCTCCTCATGCTTCTCCTCACGGTCCGCTTCCTCCTCATGCTTCTCCTCACGGTCCGCTTCCTCCTCATGCTTCTCCTCACGGTCCGCTTCCTCCTCATGCTTCTCCTCACGGTCCGCTTCCTCCTCATGCTTCTCCTCACGGTCCGCTTCCTCCTCATGCTTCTCCTCACGGTCCGCTTCCTCCTCATGCTTCTCCTCACGGTCCGCTTCCTCCTCATGCTTCTCCTCACGGTCCGCTTCCTCCTCATGCTTCTCCTCACGGTCCGCTTCCTCCTCATGCTTCTCCTCACGGTCCGCTTCCTCCTCATGCTTCTCCTCACGGTCCGCTTCCTCCTCGTGCTTCTCCTCACGGTCTGCTTCCTCCTCGTGCTTCTCCTCACGGTCCGCTTCCTCCTCGTGCTTCTCCTCACGGTCTGCTTCCTCCTCGTGCTTCTCCTCACGGTCCGCTTCCTCCTCGTGCTTCTCCTCACGGTCTGCTTCCTCCTCGTGCTTCTCCTCACGGTCCGCTTCCTCCTCATGCTTCTCCTCACGGTCCGCTTCCTCCTCATGCTTCTCCTCACGGTCCGCTTCCTCCTCATGCTTCTCCTCACGGCCTGCTTCCTCCTCATGCTTCTCCTCACGGTCCGCTTCCTCCTCATGCTTCTCCTCACGGTCTGCTTCCTCCTCATGCTTCTCCTCACGGTCCGCTTCCTCCTCATGCTTCTCCTCACGGTCCGCTTCCTCCTCATGCTTCTCCTCACGGTCTGCTTCCTCCTCATGCTTCTCCTCACGGTCTGCTTCCTCCTCATGCTTCTCCTCACGGTCCGCTTCCTCCTCATGCTTCTCCTCACGGTCCGCTTCCTCCTCATGCTTCTCCTCACGGTCCGCTTCCTCCTCATGCTTCTCCTCACGGTCCGCTTCCTCCTCATGCTTCTCCTCACGGTCCGCTTCCTCCTCATGCTTCTCCTCACGGTCTGCTTCCTCCTCATGCTTCTCCTCACGGTCCGCTTCCTCCTCATGCTTCTCCTCACGGTCCGCTTCCTCCTCATGCTTCTCCTCACGGTCCGCTTCCTCCTCATGCTTCTCCTCACGGTCCGCCTCCTCCTCATGCTTCTCCTCACGGCCTGCTTCCTCCTCATGCTTCTCCTCACGGTCCGCTTCCTCCTCATGCTTCTCCTCACGGTCCGCTTCCTCCTCATGCTTCTCCTCACGGCCTGCTTCCTCCTCATGCTTCTCCTCACGGTCCGCTTCCTCCTCATGCTTCTCCTCACGGTCCGCTTCCTCCTCATGCTTCTCCTCACGGTCCGCCTCCTCCTCATGCTTCTCCTCACGGCCTGCTTCCTCCTCATGCTTCTCCTCACGGTCCGCTTCCTCCTCATGCTTCTCCTCACGGTCCGCTTCCTCCTCATGCTTCTCCTCACGGTCCGCTTCCTCCTCATGCTTCTCCTCACGGTCCGCCTCCTCCTCATGCTTCTCCTCACGGCCTGCTTCCTCCTCATGCTTCTCCTCACGGCCTGCTTCCTCCTCATGCTTCTCCTCACGGTCCGCTTCCTCCTCATGCTTCTCCTCACGGTCCGCTTCCTCCTCATGCTTCTCCTCACGGCCTGCTTCCTCCTCATGCTTCTCCTCACGGTCCGCTTCCTCCTCATGCTTCTCCTCACGGTCCGCTTCCTCCTCATGCTTCTCCTCACGGTCTGCTTCCTCCTCATGCTTCTCCTCACGGCCTGCTTCCTCCTCATGCTTCTCCTCACGGTCCGCTTCCTCCTCATGCTTCTCCTCACGGTCCGCTTCCTCCTCATGCTTCTCCTCACGGTCTGCTTCCTCCTGCAGTGAGAAGAGGCTGCGCTTCTTCTTCTCCTCCCTGCTGAGGACTCTCCCAGGTGTTCAGCGGCGTCGCAGGTCCGAGGCGGCCCAGATGGGGGCGCTGCAGGACAGACAGCCCTCAGAACCATGGAGGGACTTTGACAGGTGAGGGTGGGGTCTGCGGCTCTGAGCCGGCGCCCCATCAGACACGGTGAGGTTAAACCCTGGGTGTCCCCGCAGGTCCAAGGTCTACACGGCTGACCTGGAGTCGGTGCTCCACTACCTGCTGAGGGTGGAGCTGGCCGCCCACAGCTCGCTGGAGGGGGAGGAGCTACATGTCTTCAAGGAGTTTGTCACTGTGGTTGCCAAGGTAACGGAGGTTTAGGCAGATGTTTTCTGGAAGGTTTAGAGTGGACCCTGCTGCTGGAGGACGTTCTGCTGACCTCTGCTAGAACCTCAGAACTTCCTCTCCATCCTGATCTAACCGCGCTCTAGATAGCCTAGTTCTACGTTATCAATCTAAGATGGCTGCCGTTCAGTCTGTCTGTCGGAGGGACGGTTGGTGCAATGCTTCCAGCTGGTTGGGTGAAGTCCCAGCTAGTTCCCGCCTTCCATACTATGCTTTCAGCCAATCAGAGCCACCATCAGACTAGGATTCATCTTCAGTTCCTCCAGCAGATAAATCAAACTTTTTTCATTTCCTGTCAGAAGAAAAGCATCAAAAGCACAAACTGCTTCTTTGATCCTTTTTAAATCAGAAATAGTTGCTATTGTAGCTAAAATGTGGCGTTATCCACAGGTGCGTCCTCCAGCGTAGCCATGTTTGCTGTGCCCCGCCAAGGCCCTTCGGACCATCGCCATGCCTACGTGGCGTGACGATGGTCCGACCCGCTGGTTGCTCGGAGACGGACGTATTAGCGGGAGTCTTTCAAGATGGATTTGTTGAGAGATGAAAAGTCGGAGGGTTATTGCTGATCAGCAGGTTCTGGAGAATCCTGGGTTCTGGTCCTGTTGGGCCTCTCCTGGGTGTTTGGTACCGTTCTGACCTGAGGGAGATCCGGTCCGGATCCTCTGTGGCGTTCCTCAGGGATCAGTTCTCTGGCCTTTGTTATTCTGGGATGGTTCCATCCTCTCCTGCTGCCGTGTTCCTCCTGAGGTTCACCGACCGCGTTAAACTGGGATTGATTCTGGTTCCCCTCCCGGTTCCCCCATCGATCCCTCATTCCCCCCCCCATGTCTCCTTCATGGTGTCCTGACGGTTCCCGGTTCCCCCCCCGCAGCTCTATCCGGGCCGAGGCTCCGTGGTGAAGCTGATGGAGACGCTCTCTGATTGGCTGCTCAGCCTGCCTCTGCAGCAGATCCCCTACCAGGCCGTCATGGACCTGGTGGACAACAAGATGAAGGTGAGCACCCCGCCCCCCCCTCTGCCACACACACAGGACTGCAGCTGACTCCCTCCTGCACCTGGTTCAGATTTCAGGTGTGTTCCTGGGGGCGGAGCTTCGCTGGGTGGGCTGCCAGGGCAGCAGGCCGGGGCTCCGAGGTTACCCGTGTTCCCTCTGGACTCTGTTCCATGTTCTGACTGTCCAGCACGAAGCCACGCCCACCGCCTTGGACGGCACAGGTACAGAGCGCCCAGAGGTTAGCCAGCTGGATGCCTTCCAGGTGAGCTCACCTGCTGTCTGATGTCATGCAGGTCTGGAGGCCCAGGCTGCCCCGGTGCTGCAGGTGATGCGTCGCTACATCCGGACGTTCTTCGGCTGCAGGGAATGCGCCCGGCACTTTGAGCAGGCGGCCGCCGCGGGGATGGAGCAGGTGAAGAGTCGGGAGGAGGAGGTGCTGTGGCTGTGGAACCAGCACAACCGGGTCAACGCCAGACTGGCAGGTAAACCAACCCACGCCGAGTCGGTCCAAACGGTTCTGCTCCGCAGAAGTAAATGAATAACATTTAAATTAACAGATAAAATAAAAAAATGATAAAGTTGGAGTTTTGTGATTTTAAGACATGTAATGACAGATCAGCCGCCACTGGGGGGCGACATTGAGGCCCAGTCCCGACTTGTGAAAAGTGAGAAATCTCTTCCCTGTTGCTGTAAAAAATATGTTTAAACTGCGACAGGAAAAACTTTTTATTCACATATTTTCTGTAAAATCTGAAATATTTTCATAATTAGCGCCAAAAACAAACGTTTCCTTCAGCGAAGCACCGGAGCTCATTTTTAAAGCCCAAGCTACGTCAGAGAGGCGTAAAATTCCAACCTAAATATGAGGAGGAAACCGTTTTATTCTAAACAAAGAACATCTATGGAGGGAAGGTCTGACTGGAGCAAAATGAAAATAAGAGAACACGAGTCCGTACTCAGGTTCTAGTGAACTGAGGACCGGTCCTGGTCTTAGTTCTCTTCTGATAACCGAGACTCAGCGGCGCCATCTTGGCGTTTTCCTTTCCTAACTGTTGGAATATTGTGATAAATCATAAAAATCTGAAATGTTTCTTCCTCAGGCTCTCTGAGTGACGACCCGCTGTTCCCCAAAGCCCCGTGGCCAAGCCCCGCCCTCTGCCCCGCCTGCCATGAGGAGAACAACGGCGTCCATGTTTGGAACCAAGACAACGTCCTCCAGTTCCTGCGACACCACTACGGAGCCGCCAACCTGTCCCCCCGGTACTCCCTGCTCCCCCCGCCGCTCCCTGCTGCTCCCGGTCCAACCAGGGCGCCGCAGCAGGAGCCTCCAGCTGCAGCAGGGGGAGGTGGGAGGGCGAGGGAGCAGAAGGAGGAGGTAGTGAGCGGAGGAGGCGGCGGTGGAGTTTGGATCCTGGCTCTGGGCTTCAACAGCGTGGACATGAGTCTGTGTGTGGTTCTGTACGTCTGCTCCTGCCTCGTCCTCATGCTCCTCTTCTTCTTCTTCAAAGTCCGATCCAGGAGGTGGAAGACTCGCCACTCCCGGCTCCACGTCTGACCCGGAACAGATGGTGGCCGTTATCGTTCTGGATCCGGATCCGGATCAGTGAGCCCGTCCTCCTTGAAGTGGTCGGGTCAGAACCGGACCGGATCCCACCGGTTCTGGAGGTTTTAGAGACTTTAGATGTTCTGTTAGTTTCTCTTTTTATTTATTTTCCTCTGTGATCACATCTGGCCCGAACCGGTCCGAACCGGTCCTGAACTGGATCTGAACCGGACCTGAACCGGATCTGAACCGGACCCTAACCGGACCTGAACCGGATCTGAACCGGATCTGAACCGGACCTGAACCAGACCTGAACCGGATCTGAACCGGACTCTGTACCGGCATCCTTCTCAGAACAGAGGCGTGATTTGAAACCAGCAGATCTGAGCTGGATGACTTGGTGCCGAGTGTTTAACCTGCTGATAGACGGGTCGACTCGGACCTGCTAGTGGACTCCTGTGGAAGAGGTCTGGGTAGAACCGGGACCCTGCTTAACGAGTGTCGGGTGATAAACGATGAAAACATGAAGGCTGTGGTGGATCTGGCGCCCTCTGGTGGATCAGCCAGAACTGGTTCTGTCCAGCGGTGCAGTTTTTACTCAGCGGCTCCCCCTGCTGTTTCAGCTGTGAATCTCTGGTCCGTCCAGATTGTATTTTTCTGATAAAATATTTCAAAAATTAACGATGTTTGAATAAATGTTGCTGCAGCTCCAAACCGACTCGTCTTCATCCCTCAGAACCAGAATCAGAACCTGCTGCTGGTCTCTGCTTCCAGAACCAGAGACCAGCTGGACTTGTTGGTGACTAGTCAGCGAGTCGCCAACCGGCCATTTAAGGAAATAAGAAGGCTTTGTTCAGCGGGGGGGGGGGGATTTTACTGAGGTTTGTCTGGAATTAATCAGTTTTATTTAGTTGGGTTTAGGTCTGGACTTTGACTAGGCCATCCTAACATCTCCATGGAAACCATTCATCACATCTCCATGGAAACCATTCATCACATCTCTGGGTCTGGTGGAATTAAAGGTCCGTTTATAGAAAACATTTCAGTGAGAAAATCCAAGTCAGACTTTCAGCTCTTTTCCAGTCTGCTGGGAGTTTATTCCAGATTAATGGCGCATAGATGCTGCTGCTCCATGTTTGGTTCTGATCCAATAAACCTGAGGGAATTTCTCCAACATGAGATCAATACAGTTTAATTATTCAATATCAATTATTATAATCATAAAGCCCTTCCAGGGAGGGGGCAATGGTTGGTTTATTCTTTAATAAAATGCTGAGTCAGTGAATCCGTCTCCTTTATTTTACTGCATGGCTGAACGTTTTCCAGCAGGTATGAGGTCATTATTCAGAATAAATTAAATGTTGGTTTATCAAGAAGGAGGAAAAACTAAAATTAATAATTTGAAAACTGTTCAAAGTGTCAATAACATTTTGTGTTAACGGCTTTTTGGTTTCCAGCTTCTTTAGTTCTGATGTTTTAAGTTTTTATATTTTTAAATCAGTGTTTCCTAACAGCTGATTGGCTGAAGCGTTTCTAAGGTTCAGATCTATCCTGAAAGCCGACCTGCCCCAGAAACAAACCTTCTACTGGGAAGCTTTTCATCTCAGGATGAGATAAAGAAGGAAATAAATGTAATAAAGTCGGTCTAATAAATCCCTATCAGAGCGGATACAACCAGGGGCGGATTTAGGAAGGCTGGGGCCCCAGGCAAAGACAGGCAGGGGCCCCTCTGAATGGAGACAACATCAAACAGCCCCATTCTCCAGATAGAGAAATGTTAATAGAATAGACATCCATTATCTGTTCTAGGTTGTGTCCCTCTCTTCGTGTCCCTTTTCTTCTTGTTTTCCTCTCTATGTTTTGTACTCAGCTGACTTTTCATGCTGTCTCTAAAGGAATGAAAGATTTTTTCCAAGCACTAAGCTCACTTAGCTGATTGCTCCTTCCTGTGTTTCCAAAAAGGCCAAAGTAAATAACCCAGTCCTTCTTTTCACTGTAGACAAGCCATGATCTGCTTATCTGTTCTCCATTTTTCATTTGGATGAAATAATAGCTGCATGAATCATGACAGCAGACAAGATAGAGGAGAGCAGGAGGCGGGGTTACCAATCTACTCGCTCTGGAGAGCAGAGTTCGCTGCTTTTAGATGTTGTCTCCAAAGTCTCCAGTAGCAGAAAAAAGTCTCTAGATTTGGCGCTAGGAGCTTTTTAGAAATCAAAGTGCTAGAGGGGTCTGAAAAGTGGCTAAATATAGCGACTAAAGCGCTAAGTTGGCAACACTGCTCTTTGCATGGTTTGTTTTCAAATGGTTTGGTGCTGTCTGTTTGGACCTTTCTGAACATGTGCAGCAAATGGACTGATCCAATATGGTGGACACTGAGGGGGGGGGCTGAGACACACTTAATATTATCAGCGTTCTGATGGCATTTTAGAGAAAGGATTTTTATCAGAAACATAATTAATGTGCAGAAATGAGGAATAGTTGTATTAACCATACATAGAAACAGAGTTTTATGGGGCCCCCAGGAACCTGGAAAATGTTTCCCAGCAAATTTTGCAGCAATTGCTTAAAAAAAGATTTTTCTTCTAAACTTGATTCTTTGGACTCTAATGAAAAAGCAGAACTTAGCGAGCTGCAGCTCAGACTGGATGGGATCTATAAAAGCAGAGCTGATCACATAGATAATGGTGGAGTAGAACTCTGCATGCTTCTTTAGACCGGAGAGGCAACAGTCAAAAATAACCATTAAACCGTCTCCTTCTATGCAGCTGGCGACCAATTGTTAAGCCATGATTGCAGCATTTTAGTGATAATATTAGGAAATAGAATTAAATCTATTATAATTCAATCATTGATGAAAGCCAGTCTGGTTCTAAGAAAAAAAGGCTACATTTCTAATAATCTAAATTTTAAATAATCTGGATTATTCTGAACTCATGCAGGTTAATAGTTTAATGAAATTCATGCTGACTAAACTTAAAAGTTTAGGTTTTGGTGATTTTTTCTATAGATGTGTTCAGACTCCGTATGCAGAAGGTTATAGCAGCATTACCTTTTGGTTCATCTCCTAGATCTAGTAGATGTGTTCCACTGTCTGTATATCTATTTCATAGAGACTGCAGGTCTAATTATTTCCATTAAGCGGTTGGCTGATGATGCAGCTTCCTCTGGCTCCTCCCCTTTATGGTGGATTTATTATGGGTGCATAAACTCTCACATAAATTCTTACATATCTGGGCAACAATATCACTGATATTATGAACAGAAATGTTATTAGCTTTAAACCAATCCTGGAAAAATCCAAACAGATATTTAATATCTGGTTAAAGATTTCTGTGCTTAAGAGGTGGAGTTCTGCTCTCCAAGGTTTATCCCGTCTTCCCTGAACCTCCCGTCTCTATCTGGATAATTCAGTTTGTAAATCTGAGTTCTTATGCAAAAACAAAACACATTATTTATGTAAATCTGTCTTAAAGCTGGAGGCTTAAACTTGGCTGATTCCTTTAATAGCTTTATGCTGGTTAAGATTCTCAGTCATTCCAAAAAAAGTTCAAATCAATCCACTGGACTTTGTTTCCAAGTCTGAAGACATTTTTCTTCCATCCAGGAAGATTTTTAATTCAAAAAGCTTGTTTTTGGTTAGAAAACATTCCTATTGAAACTGGAAAACCAGCTCCAGGCCTTAATAATGGGAGTTGATGAGGTCATTATTGGCCTGTAATACCTGATCCTAGGCCTTTCCTCTGAAAGGTGGTCGTTAAAGTGCGATTTTTTCAATCGTTACTCGCAGCTACAACTCAAACTGTACGATGAAACTGCAGGGTTTAAAAGTTTAAAAGCCATGTTTGTTCTCTCACTGCGACCCGACGCTCTGATGCGATCTACCTGCTCACACTGTACGTCTAAAAACCAGGTGGGACTCAGCTCCGCAGTGAGATGGCGCTACTGGGACTCGTCTATCTGGAAGCCAAACCAGTAGCAGAGGAACATGAAGCTCACTAGAGTGAAACGCGCTGCCTTGGATATTTGGGCAATTTAGTGCTGAAAGCCCTAAAAAGAAAAGGAGACGACGTATTTGGACAAAGACATGGCTGAGCTAACGTGGCTACTACGGTCTGTCAGTTTGACAGGAAGAACTCCATTTCACTCATTGCCCCCCCGCCATGTTGCTGGGTTTTCCTTTTGAGAAGAAGAAAAAGAATCCTTGTTTGCCCACTGAGAGATTTACCCACGACCACCTTAAGATGGCCGACTGGATTTCAAACATGTTTGATTTTCTCCCGACCTTCTGATTCCTGATGGGGGGGGGGGGGGGTCGTTAGAGGCTGATCGCCCCTCGTTACCCCCTGGTCACTACACCACACCATCAGGCTGGAAGTAGACCTGACTGAAAAAATTGTCCCACAACTGGAGAATCAGCCCGAAAAGGACAATTTGAATAATCAACATTTTAAATTGAAAAATCTTCCTGGATGGGAAGAAAAACGTCTTTAAACTTGAAAAACAAAGTCCAGTGGATTGATTTTAAACTTTAAGTTTTTTTTAATTAATACCTTTAAAATAAAATGGATCAAAAAGCCCAACTCAATCTGGAACTTTATTTATACTCCTCTGACCTGGGCAGCCCGGAGTTTCTTTAACCATCCTTATATTATTCCTGAAATCCCCGCTAAACTCTCCACCCTGAACCAACAGGGACGTCTAGCATCGTTCCTTATCTAGAAACGTTTCTCCCAGATGTTTCCTTTGTAACGATTCCACCATGATGAACAAAAACAGCTCATTATTCTCCAGGAATCATTGGCCTCTGCTACCGTCCAATCAGCTGTTAAATAACAGGTCATCCTCGTTGCCATGGTGACAGGGTAGGATGCAGTGTTGTGTTTAAAGCTGAAGTCTGTAAGTTTTTAAAAATCATTTTTTGGCATATTGGCTAAAACTGTCCCTATGTCCAGACAGCAGTACATGTGATATGTAACCTGTGAAAAAAACTGCTTCAATTGGTCCCGCCTACTGCCTGTATTTCAATCTGGAAAGAATAATTCGGGACGAGACAAAACAACCAATCACAGCCAGAGGAGCTCGTCTGCCTGGCTGTGTGTTTCCTGGACGGGGCCGCCTGTGGAGCTGGTTGACAGTTGCCTTTTGTATCTATGCTTCTTTTTCTATGTCTGCTTCTGTCTCCTTGAACCCCAGTGGGCCTCAGCAGATGGCCGCTCACACTGAGCCTGGTTCTGCTGGAGGTTTCTTCCTGTTCAAAGGGAGTTTTTCCTCTCCACTGTCGCTACAAGCATGCTTAGTGTGAGGGATTGCTGAAGAGTCAATGAGTCGATGCAATCAGCTGGTTTTCCTTAGAAAACTTTGAATCAATCTGACTGGATGATCTGGTTGATCTGGATCTATAAAGTGACCTGAGATGACCTGATTTGAATTGGCGCTATAGAAATAAACTGAATAGAATTGATCCTGCTAAAGTGTAAAATGTTCTTTGGAGATCACTTCATAAAAATAAACTCTACTAAAAGTCTCTTCCGGCGGACTCTTCGTTCCGGGCCGCCGTTGCTACCCGGGACATAATGCGGACGGACAGTTGCCATGGGACGCAGACGCTGCTGCGGTAGCTTAAAGCTAACGGAGCTGAACTTTGTTGAAAGGCAGAAGAAACGTCATTAAAACGTCAGAGTCCAGTTTCCGCTCGCATAGTTGCGTCAGCGGGGCGGTAAATGATGTCAGCAGTGACGTTTTCACGGTGAAGGACTACAAAAGGATAAGCCGCGAGGCTCCGCTGTTGACCTGTACGGGAGCCGGGAGGTTCATCCGCAGCAGGACGCCTCTCCCCCAGGCCAGGTTCAGCCCCTCTGGTTCGGTTCTGGTTCGGATCATGTCGGACTGTGACCCAGCTGCAGAGGATCCAGGTTCTACTGGGCCTCCTACCCGACCTGCTCTGGCAGCCAAGGCTCTGTCGGAACCGTTCGGGCGGCTTCGGTACCGGGACACCTCCCTGCTGATCTGGCAGCAGCAGCAGCTGGGGGCGGTACCGCCCTCCACCTACCTGACCCGCAGCCAGTCCGCCTGGTACAGCAGCTATGGGAACCAGGCGGTTCTGGTCCGGAACCGCGGGGCCCTGCGTGGTTCCGAAGGACAGTCCCGGATCTGCAGCATCATGTAGAACTGCTGCGGTTCCGGATGGGCAGAACCCACCTGAAGGTTCTGACCTGAAGATCCACTGGATCCGGGATCTAAACAGAACTTTCTGGTTTAGGAAGGTTCCGGTCCAAAGTCCTGGGGTTCTATTGGACTATGAGCCGGTTTAGTGGTTCTGTTGGACCTCTCTTTCCTGTGTGTTTGGACCAGAACCCTCTAGATCTAAAACAGGATGACTGAACCGCCATAGATCTATGTGACACAGAGTGAAAGATGTCACAGAACATTTGTCCAACACAGAAAGTTCAGTGGAAGGAAAAACTGCCCCAGGAACCGCTTCAGGTTGGTCCAGATCCAGGCCAGTGCTCAGAGGTCCAGAGTAGGACCGGACCAGAACCCACCAGACTGAACGTTCCAGTCAGCAATGATTTCAGCTGGATCTGGTCCACTGGGTGTTCTGATGGCACCACCCACCCAGTCTTTATGGAGCTGCTGATGCAGAACCTGGTACCAGAGGCTGGTCCACTGAGCATGGTGGGCCGGACCAGAACCTCATAATCTATGGAGTCAAAGGAAAATGAGAAATAGCTGGGCTTCTGTTGGACCTCATCAGAACCACAGGCTGCTCTCCTCTATGCCTGCAGAACCACCATGGCTCAGAGGAGCCCAAACCCGGTTCTGGATGCCTACGGATCGACATTTCAAAAATATTCTTTACTGTTTAAAGTCTGTTATTGATCCAAAGGTTCTGATGTTCTGAACTTTGGGTTTTCCTTCTGAGACAGAATCAGGAAATAAAGGCTGAACTATTTGACTCTAAGCTGTGTCTGAATGTCACTATAGAGTGCTCTATATAACCCTAACCCCTACATAGGGCACTATAGAGTGCTCTATATAACCCTAGCCCCTACATAGGGCACTATAGAGTGCTCTGTATAACCCTAACCCCTACATAGGGCACTATAGAGTGCTCTATATAACCCTAGCCCCATACATAGGGCACTATAGAGTGCTCTATATAACCCTGGCCCCATACATAGGGCACTATAGAGTGCTCTATATAACCCTGGCCCCTACATAGGGCACTATAGAGTGCTCTATATAACCCTAACCCCTACATAGGGCACTATAGAGTGCTCTATATAACCCTAACCCCTACATAGGGCACTATAGAGTGCTCTATATAACCCTAGCCCCTACATAGGGCACTATAGAGTGCTCTATATAACCCTAAGCCCTACATAGGGCACTATAGAGTGCTCTATATAACCCTGGCCCCTACATAGGGCACTATAGAGTGCTCTATATAACCCTAACCCCATACATAGGGCACTATAGAGTGCTCTATATAACCCTAACCCCTACATAGGGCACTATAGAGTGCTCTATATAACCCTAACCCCTACATAGGGCACTATAGAGTGCTCGATATAACCCTGGCCCCTACATAGGGCACTATAGAGTGCTCTATATAACCCTAGCCCCATACATAGGGCACTATAGAGTGCTCTATATAACCCTAGCCCCATACATAGGGCACTATAGAGTGCTCTATATAACCCTAACCCAATACATAGGGCACTATAGAGTGCTCTATATAACCCTAACCCCATACATAGGGCACTATAGAGTGCTCTATATAACCCTAACCCCCGCATAGGGCACTATAGAGTGCTCTATATAACCCTAACCCCTACATAGGGCACTATAGAGTGCTCTATATAACCCTAACCCCTACATAGGGCACTATAGAGTGCTCTATATAACCCTAGCCCCTACATAGGGCACTATAGAGTGCTCTATATAACCCTAACCCCTACATAGGGCACTATAGAGTGCTCTATATAACCCTAACCCCTATATTGGGCACTATAGAGTGCCCTATATAAACCTAACCCCTACATAGGGCACTATAGAGTGCTCTATATAACCCTAGCCCCTACATAGGGCACTATAGAGTGCTCTATATAACCCTAACCCCTACATAGGGCACTATAGAGTGCTCTATATAACCCTAACCCCTACATAGGGCACTATAGAGTGCTCTATATAACCCTAGCCCCTACATAGGGCACTATAGAGTGCTCTATATAACCCTAACCCCTACATAGGGCACTATAGAGTGCTCTATATAACCCTAGCCCCATACATAGGGCACTATAGAGTGCTCTATATAACCCTAGCCCCATACATAGGGCACTATAGAGTGCTCTATATAACCCTAACCCCTACATAGGGCACTATAGAGTGCTCTATATAACCCTAACCCCATACATAGGGCACTATAGAGTGCTCTATATAACCCTAACCCCTACATAGGGCACTATAGAGTGCCCTATATAACCCTAACCCCTACACAGTGCCCTACATAACCCTAACCCCTCTATAGTGCCCTACATAACCCTAACCCCTACATAGGGCACTATAGAGTGCCCTATATAAACCTAACCCCTACATAGGGCACTATATAGATTGTCTGTGCCACTTTATACTAGCATCTGAACATCTGGTGGATGAAAAAACTTTAATCAAAATTTCCCACAATGCACCTTGAAAGGTCAGGATTATCCACCGTCAGTAGATGAGCAGATATATCCCAGAATGCTTTGTGAAGATTCTCAGTCATAAAAATCAATCCTCTGGACTTATTTTCCAAGTTTGAAGAAGTTTTGAGGAAGCTTCTTCAATTCAAAATGAAATAACGTGCATTTCTAGCGAAATAGTTCCAGGATTTCATCAACCCTATCGAACTTGGAGACAAAGTCCAGTGGATTGTTTAACTTTTTGGAATATCCCAGAATGCTTTGCAACAGCTCTCCTTGGAAAGCATTCTGGGATTTGTTGTGTTTGTGAGAACAAAGATGGCGGAGGCACCGTGCAGAGGAAAAAGCAGTGATCATCTGAACGGCCAGTGAACTGAGTTCACTATAGAGTCCCCGCTCTATATAGTGATGGAGGGATTTAGGGCGGACAGTGGGATAGTCTAGGCGTCATAGATCTATGCAACTTTTCATCATGTTCTAAAGCCGGGCGTACACTGTATGATTTTTTTCCCTTTTCAGGACGATTCTCCAGACGTGTGAGAATTTCATCCTGATGGTGCGTGGTGTAGTGAACGGGGGGGGGTAACGAGGGGCGATCAGCCTCTAACGACCCCCTCCCACCAGGAATCAGAAGGTCGGGAGAAAATCAAACTTTTGGAATTCAGTCGGCCGTGCTCAGAAACCAGTCTGCATGTGGTCTGCATCTTGCAGATAAGCCCCGCCCCTTCTGCAGACCGGAGGCCTCTGATTGGTCAAATCTACATCCGCTCTACTCTATGCGTATTTCCTGTTTGGTTCCTTACTGACTTGTTTTGTTTGTCTGACCGCCATTGTGGAAAACGACTGGTGAAGATGGAGCAGCTAGCAGAGCGAGGTGAGAACGCTGGGACCCTTTTTCCACCTGGACCCCCCGCTCTTTTTGGCCCTCATGTCCCTCCGTTGTCCCACAGACTTGCCCCCATTTCTTCACCGCCTCGGCCGTATGTAGGCCCACAGCTAGTTCCTCTGGCGTTGAATGACATAGCGCAGACCACGCTTCAATATTGCGCAGAAATCAAACATATCTGCGACACGCTGCTGCGGGACGATGACCAGGCTTTAAATCTCGCTGTTGAAGCAGAGCTACAAGCCGATTTACCAGAACATCCAGCACTGCGCATCAGCAAACCAGGGAGTTCTCCTTCTTCGTCCAAACAGCGCCATCTCTCGGCGCCGAGTCTGACGTGTGGTTTCTGGACGTACAGAGTGAGAACATTGAGAGCTATGAAGTATTAAACCCTGCTGCGGTTTCATTGTACAGTTTGAACTGTAGCTGGTTGAAAATATCGCACAGCGGACGCCCGGCTTTGGTTCTACCCAGAGTTCTGAGAGGAACCCAAAGTCCGGGTTCCTCTCAGACCTGCTGGATGTAGAACTTCAGCTGAATCAAAGTTTCCAAGCAGGCCTCAGAAGGGGCTCCTTGGTCAAGGTGTGTAGGGGGCGGGGCCTGTGACAGGCAGTGAGCCAATCAGAGCCGAGTCTGTGGGTCAGTTTATGTGTTTATTTATGAAAACAAACAAAGTCAGAAAATAAGGATCCTGTTTGAGTCAATCCATCAAATAATCCACCTGATGGTGGCGGGTTGGTCGCCGGCGCTGGAGCTCCGCCTACCACAGCTACGTACAGCTACTATACAGCTCAAACATGGAGAAGAACGAACGGCCGGAGTGCATGCAGATACAGAAAATCACTTCTTCCTTTTCTTATAAAATACAAAAATTAACTATCAGCATCAAAGCTCCACCATCAACTAAAACCAAAGGGGAGGGTTACTGTGGCAACGAGCCGTCTGTCACACCTGGGGGAGACCACTGCTGAGCCGTCTGGGGGCCGTCTCCATGACAACCCCACAGGCCCAGGAAGGCTGTGAACTTTGGTTCAATATTTAAAAAAAGTAAAAATGAAAGATAAAAATACTTTAAACCGAAGAGTTGAACTGAACTGACTGCACACAGATGACCTCCAGGGGGCGCCACAGGGGGGAGGAACAGAGTTCTGGCTCAGCCAATCAGAAACTGCCACTAATGGAGACAGGACAGGCTGCAGCCTGAAAGGCAAAACCCAGGGCTCCGCCCAGCTCTCTCCTCATTGGCTGCCCGGGGCTCCGCCCAGCTCTCTCCTCATTGGCTGCCCGGGGCTCCGCCCTGTTCTCTCCTCATTGGCTGCTCGGGGCTCCGCCCAGCTCTCTCCTCATTGGCTGCCCGGGGCTCCGCCCAGCTCTCTCCTCATTGGCTGCTCGGGGCTCCGCCCACCTCTCTCCTCATTGGCTGCTCGGGGCTCCGCCCACCTCTCTCCTCATTGGCTGCTCAGATATTCCTGATCCATTCCGTTTGGGTCCAGCGGGTGGCGCCGTTTATTATTCTGATGATCAGGTCCACAGATCAGACGCTTGCAGGGTCCGTTTGGTCAGATCTGCTGCTGCCACCAGAACCAGCATCGGGTCATGCTGGTACCAGACCACCGCCTCTGCTTTCTTCTGGTTCTGAAAACCTCATCAGGCTGGAGCCCAAATGTGAGGAAACCAAACGGGTCACGACACCAACAGTCTTTTAGCTGTAGTCTCTGAACGGAGGGACCGGGCCGGACCGGTCGGTATCATCAGACGGAGGGACTGGGCCGGACCGGTCGGTACCATCAGACGGAGGGACTGGGCCGCACCGGTCGGTACCATCAGGTGTGGGTGGGTTGTCTCTGGGTCAGAGTTCAGACAGGACAGCGGTACAAATACATCGTTATATCCAGAACTTTATAAGACACAAACGAGTTCAGCACACGACCCCAAAACTTAAACAGGAGCAAAAAGGAAATGTAGTGTTAGGAAAACGGTTCGTCTCGCTGCCGCCTGGGTTACCATGGCAACAGTGACCCGAGACTGACAGAAAGGGGTGGGTTCTGGTTGAAGGCCCGGCAGAGGGCAGGAGACAAACTGGATCCTGGTTCTGTTCTGCAGAGCCTCAGAGGAACGTGTTGCAGAGAGGCGATCCCTCCGGATTTCTGATGCGTGGTTCGGACCTTGGCTGTGACATCACACAGCCAATCAGATCGCCCCTCTGCAGCATCTTGACACCGAGCTCCTCCTTTTCCCCATCATGCCACAGCTGGGATCATCAGCCCCGCCCATTTGGCTGGCGTCCTCTCATGAAGCTCTGGGGATGGTTCTGGAATGTGTTAGGAGCTCAAAGGTCAGGGGTCACTGCCGGCCGGACATGAGGAAGAGGAGGGAGTCTGGTTTCTAACTCCTCCTCTTCCTCAGAATGTCTGTTTTTCTTCATGATGAAACAGAAACACTAGCTAAAAAAACATGTCAGCCTATTTACATACAGTCTCCATGTCGAGGGGGGGAGGGGGGGATTGGTGTGTGTGTGGGGTGGGGGGTTGGGGGGGGGGTCAGAGCAGTCCTGTCTGTCGCCTCCATCACAGCCTGAACCGCAGCTTTGTTATCAGTCTGTGTCGGAGGAAGAGGAGGTTCCTGTCGAGGAGCTATCATCAGAGGAAGAGGAGGAGCTGCCACTCAAACGACTGGCCCCGCCTCCTGAGGCTCCGCCTCCAGCTGCTTTTTCTGAAAGAGAGAGAAAACGATTAATGACGACGTCACGATCATGTGATCTGGTGAGGTCATCATGGTTCGAGTTTGAGTGGAAAATAATTCTGAAATATTCATGAGGAAGAAACCGTCCCTCCGTCCTCCTCCGCCCACCGTCCCCTCGTCCTCCTCTGCCCACCGTCCCCTCGTCCTCCTCCGCCCACCGTCCTCCTCCGCCCACCGTCCCCTCGTCCTCCTCCGCTCACCGTCCCCTCGTCCTCCTCCGCCCACCGTCCCCTCGTCCTCCTCCGCCCACCGTCCTCCTCCGCCCACCGTCCCCTCGTCCTCCTCCGCTCACCGTCCCCTCGTCCTCCTCCGCCCACCGTCCTCCTCCGCCCACCGTCCCCTCGTCCTCCTCCGCCCACCGTCCCCTCGTCCTCCTCCGCCCACCGTCCCCTCGTCCTCCTCCGCCCCCTCGTCCTCCTCCGTCCCCTCGTCCTCCTCCGCCCACCGTCCCCTCGTCCTCCTCCGCCCACCGTCCCCTCGTCCTCCTCCGCCCCCCTCGTCCTCCTCCGCCCCCTCGTCCTCCTCCGCCCCCTCGTCCTCCTCCGCCCCCTCGTCCTCCTCCGCCCACCGTCCCACCGTCCTCCTCCGCCCCCTCGTCCTCCTCCGCCCACCATCTCCTCGACCTCCTCCGCCCACCGTCCTCCTCCGCCCCCTCGTCCTCCTCCGCCCACCATCTCCTCGACCTCCTCCGCCCACCGTCCTCCTCCGCCCACCGTCCTCCTCCGCCCACCGTCCCACCGTCCTCCTCCGCCCACCGTCCTCCTCCGCCCACCGTCCTCCTCCGCCCACCGACCTCCTCCGCCCACCGTCCTCCTCCGCCCCCTCGTCCTCCTCCGCCCACCATCTCCTCGACCTCCTCCGCCCACCGTCCTCCTCCGCCCACCGTCCTCCTCCGCCCACCGTCCCACCGTCCTCCTCCGCCCACCGTCCTCCTCCGCCCACCGTCCTCCTCCGCCCACCGTCCTCCTCCGCCCACCGTCCTCCTCCACCCACCGTAATCCCCAGCAGGTAAAGATCAATGCTGATAGAAGCTCTGATAATGATCTAATTTATAGACACCATTTCCACCTTTGTTTTTCTAATTTAGGACAATTTCTTTTTTCATTCTGTATTTTTTTTGTACACCAAGGAGGCTTTTTTATTTTGGATTTTATTGAATATTGTGTTTTTGTTTAGTTTCCTGTTTGGTTGCTAGGATCTTCTTAAAGGTTTAATTCTGACACCCAGAGCCTTCATGTGTCAGAAAAGCTTTAAACTGGTTAAAATAAAATGGTTTATAAACCGAAAGTTTGAATGAATTTACTTTATGCAGACTATTGATTTTGAAGGTAGTTTAAACATACGGTGATAATAGCCGAGATTTATGGTGATTTTTCAGCCCTACCTGGACCGCATCATCAAGTAGGAGGAGCTTCAGCTGAATTTAAAAACATCACATGTGCTGCTGCTGTTTCAGAGATTCAGGTCAACCAGACGGCAGCTAACCATTTTCAGAGCTGCTTCACTTCTTCATGTGTTTTTCAGATAGAATCATCTTAAATTACGACCGATGACATCATCATCCCAGCAGACGTTAGCGCCGCGCTAGTTTCCTGATATAAAGCTGTTGCATCACATCAGTCATTCCTGAATAGAACGGTGACCTTATTCAGTGGAATGATTGTTTATTATTTGTGGCGTGCTTTGGCGGCGCAGTGGTTAGCACGCACAACCCATGGCGCATGTCTGTCACCCTCTCTTATACCCAGTGTCCTGTCAGCCTGCTGTCCAGCCACTAGTGCCGTAAAAAAAAAAAAAAAAAAAACAACACAAACATAAAAAAAATGATTGTTTAATATTTAGTTAATAAAAAGCCTTCCAGACCCTGTGCTTTGGACCTAGTTACCCCTGGCAACCCCACTTCATTTCCTGTCAGCTTTTCACAATAAAAGCACAGGTGAACCTTGCTGTTAAATTGTTGTCTATGAAAAAGTTTTAAATCTCCTTGTGAAGATGAGTTTTTGGAAAAGACCCAAAGGTTCTGAAACTAAGATCCTCTTTGGTTCATCGGGAGCTGCTTCTGGGTGACGGTCGGATTCGGCGGGACTTCCTGTAGATCTACAGTAGATCTGCAGCTAACGATTATCTTGCTAATCGATTAATCTGTCAATTATTGTTTTGATTAATAATCGGATAACCAAAGGTTCCTTAAAGAAGATTTATGAAATTAATCCAGGTGAATCTACTGCAGGAGTTCTGGATTATAGAGCAGATTGACTTTTATCTTAAATGTAAAATGTTAATATATATTTTAAAATGTTTTATATATTTCCTGCTGTAAGTGGGTCGCTCTGTCAGTTAAAGGCACGTTTTATAGTCTCTATACTCCGGTTAAAGATTAATCCATTAATGAATTAGTTGACGATTATTTAAAAAATCTGATTAAAGGTTTCAGCCCAAACCTACACCCTGTCTACTTTTAAGGCTAGGCTTAAAACTTTCCTTTTTGATAAAGCTTCTAGTTAGAGTGGCTCAGGTTATCCTGATCTATCTCTATAGTTCTGCTGCTATAGGCTTAGACTGCTGGAGGACATGGGGACCCCTTTTTTCTCCAGTAAAACTCTTTTATCGGGCCATTTATGTTACGGATCATTCCATCTTAGAAAGCTACGATTGGTGAATTTGATGCAGGACACTTCTTGAGTTCAGCTGGGTTTATTTCTCTGCCGTCTGATTTAACTTTAACGAAAACAGCTCCAATCTGCCAACAGTGAGGTCCAGCCAATCATCTGGGAGTACTCACGCAGTAACTTCCTCTGCTTCTTCTGCAGACAGGATTTGACGTAGCGCTCCAGCTCCCGCAGCGTGGAGGGTTTGAGCGTCTCGAAGTCGATCTCGATCTCGTCGGGGTTGGAGTCTCTCAGCGACGGTTCTCTGGACTGGATGATGTGGACGACCCGGCCCAACTTCTCCCCCGGCAGACGGTTGATGTCCAGGCTCAGCTGCCGCTTCTCATCGTACGACATGGGCAGAGACGACTCCTCGCCGTCGTCTCCATTGGCCGATCCGCCTCCCGATGTCTTGTTGGCTTTCTTCGGTTGCCTGGAAACAGAGAGCAGCTCTGATTGGTCCACAGTTCTTCCGCGGCGGCCGGCAGGAAAACGGTGGGAGAAGCCGTACCTGGTGGCTGTGACGGTGCTGTTGGCTTTCCTGGCTGGTGCTTTCTTCTGATTGGCTGGTTTGGGTTGCTGGGCAGCGGCCTTAGGCTTCTTCTCTTCTTCTATCTTGGCTTTGTTGCCTTTGTCCTTGTCCTTCTTCTTTTCTTTGTCTTTCTTCTCTTTCTTCTTCTTTGGCTTGCTGACGGGCGCCTGCGACAGGACGGCCAGCTGCTCGTGCACAGCCTTCAGCTGAAGGAATAGACTGATAATCACAACCTGCGGCATCTGATCACAACCAGCCAGGCCTTGAACTGCTCAGCTACTGATCAATGTACGGCTACACATCAACATGATTCTGACAAAAGGAGGAGAAAACCAGAATGTTCTTGACCTGTGATTGGTCGGCAGCACCAACCTGCTCCTGTAGCTCGGCCAGTCGCGTGGCACGCTCCTCCTCGGAGTCGGAGGATTCGTCGGAGGAGGAGTTGTTGCTGCTGTCGGAGGAGGCGGTGCTTTTACTGACCACCGGGGTGGTGGAAGGGACGGAGACCTCCAGGCCCTCATCGGGGATCTTAGCGAAACGCATCTCGAACACGTCCTGAACACACACACACACACACACAGGTGAGTGGAGGCGGCGGTGGGCCAGAGGGGGCGCCGTGACGAGACGTACCTGCAGTTTGCGGGCCATGGCCACCACCTCGTGGTCTGGGGGGTTGTACTTGTAACAGTTGGAGAACATTAACCTGACATCGGTGGCGAAGCTCTGCGGGTCGCTGTACTCTCCTTTGTCCATTTTTTTCTGCAGACACACAAACGCATCGTCAGCGCTGGAGCTACAGGCTCCGCCCCCAATGGAGGCCGCCAAACAGAATCCTAACACAGGCGGTGAAACGTTAGCGCCTCAGAGCGCGGTAGAACCTGATGGCTGTCAGCCATATTCTATGATCTGTGGATCTATGCTCTGGTTAAGATGTTTTTCTCTTTCTTCACCTAAACGAAGCGGTTCTACCAGAACCTCAGAGGAGAACCTAAAGCAGAAATCTGTACTTTAGAACAGAACGAGAATCATACGGTAACTCCCCTCAGACAAACTGCATCGCATCGGTTTCTGAAGGATCAAATCTCTTCTGGAGGCTCAACATATTATTCCCTTTATTTGCTATTATTTGACATTTCAATATAAATCATCCGTCTGGAACACTGACTGAACTCTGCTATTTAACAAAGTGAGAAAAAAAAGTTTCCGCTTATTTTATTCTTTTTATTCAGATCTGAGGTCAGAGGAGGACAAATGGAACATTTTAAAAATGACTCATTGAGATTTAAGACTTTTTTCTACTTGTAGCAAAAGAACAGTTGTTGTTGACACAAAGTTAAAAGCAGTGTAGCTTAATCAGGCTAACTGAGTGAGCTAAAAGAGGCTAACCTGTTAGCTACTGCTAGCTACAGCGCTACCCAGCTCTCCCCCTTTATATCACGGTCTAACAGTTACTTTGTTCACCAGAAACTGATTTTTTCACTTTTGTTATCGATCAGGTAAACCTTCATCTGTCATTAGACACGCTAACGCTACAGATGCTCCTGACTCGCCACACGGACGCTGCGTGATGTTATTATGGTTGTCTGGGAAACCCCAGTGTTTTACATCATGTGGCAACGTTCAGCCAATCACGTAGCGTGATGTCACAGACAGGAAGCAGGACCAGAGCAGATCTGGGAGCTACAGCGGTTTAACCCATTAGGTTCCAGTTTAACCCATTAGGTTCCAGTTTAACCCATTAAGGTTCCAGTTAAACCCATTAAGGTTCCAGTTTAACCCATTAGGTTCCAGTTCCTTTCCCTGTTCTGGCCGTTCAGGTCGCCATAGAAACCAGACAGGTTCCAGTATTCATCCTGGAAATGTGCTCTGACAGCAGAACCAGACCTGAACAGAACCCTGAGGGGAGGGGCTTACCCGGACCGTGCTGAGGTCCATGGGGTGTTTGATGATGTCATGGTAGTCGTGCAGCTCCAGCGCCTCGGCGTCCACAGGCTTGTAGAAGGGCCAGGCGTAGGCGGCGTGCTTCTTGGACAGCATCTCCTTCAGGATGGCGTCGCAGTGCTTCATCTGCTCGCCCAGCTTCCCGCCCTTCCTGGCTCCCGCCCCCACCCCTCCCACAGCAGGGTCGCCTCCTGCCACCTCCTCTACCGTCTCACGGCGGGTCTTGGCAGGGCGGGCGGCGGCCTCCCGCCGCGATGAGGCCAGTTTGGCCGGTTTGGGGTCCTGAGGGGACGGCGAGTCTGCGCGTCCTGCAGAGATGGCCGACGTGGTGGGAGTGGTGGTGTCAGCTTTCCTCTTCACGCCTTTCTTCTGCTGGACAAACAAACACAGAGAGATGAGACACACCCACTGAGAAACCGGCCTGATCGCTGCCTGCAGGGGATGCTGTTACCTTGACGACAGGCTGCGCAGACGGCATCATGGTTGCCGGGGGTTGCGGGGCCGGCACAGGGGGCGTGGCAGGCACAGGCGTGGGAGTGGTGGAGATGATGGGCGTCTGCGATGGGGAGGGGTAGGAGGCAGGAGGGGAGGCCGAGGACTCCGCCTGCTGACTCACTGAGGAGGACAGACACACAGAGAGGTTAGAACCTGAGGAGGTGCAGCTTGTGATGGCGGATGTCCCCTCGCCAGCGCCATCTCACCTGTGGTGGCGGCCGGCTGTTTGCTCTTGTTCTTCCCTTTGGGCGCCGGCGGCAGCAGAGCAACCTCCTCCTGCGGCATTTGGGCCACCTTCTGTAGGAAGATCTTCTCCAGGGCCTGGGCCATGAGCACGATGTCGTCTGTAGGCTGCAGTAACACACTGGCTGTAACATCACTGGCTTGAGGCTAACATTGGGCTAACGTCACGCTAACGTTGGGTTAGTGTCGGGCTAAAGTCACGCTAACGTCGGGTTAGCGTCATGCTAAGTTCAGGCTAACATCGGGCTAAAGTCAGGCTAACGTCGGGCTGAAGTCAGGCTAACGTCGGGCTGAAGTCAGGCTAACGTCGGGCTGAAGTCAGGCTAACGTCGGGTTAGCGTCATGCTAACATCAGGCTAAAGTCAGGCTAACGTTGGGCTGAAGTCAGGCTAACATCAGGCTAACGTCGGGCTAAAGTCAGGCTAACGTCACGCTAACGTCGGGGTAACATCTGGGTAATGCCACACTAACATCGGGGTAACGTCACTCTAACATCGGGCTTACGTCACGCTAACATTGGGGTAACATCTGGGTAAAGCCACGCTAACATCGGGGTAACGTCACTCTAACATCGGGCTTACGTCACGCTAACATTGGGGTAACATCTGTGTAAAGCCACGCTAACATCGGGGTAACGTCATGCTAACATCGGGGTAACATCAGGATAACGTTGAGCTAAAGTCAGGTGCGTGTCGGACGGCATACCTTGTTGTAGATGTAACAGTTGGTAAACATGGTGTTAAAGTCCTGCATGGCCTCACTGGCGCTCCAGTAATAGTTGTTCTCCAGGCGTTTCTTGATGGTCCCCATGTCCATGGGGTTCTTGATGACCTTATGGTAGTCCTGCAGACAGAGGTGTGAGTTGAAGGCCTGGCTCTATGCTAGCCAGGCTAACGGTAGCGAGCGTCCACCTACCCACAGACAGAGCTTAATGGCGTCCACCGGCTGGTAGAAGGGCCAGGCGAACTGATGCTTCCACAGCGTCTTCACCACCACGTTCTGCATGTACTGGAGCTGGTTGGTCTTCCTGTGACACAAACACACACGGGTCACACACAGCGCCGCCGTCACGCACAGCGCCGCCGTCACGCACAGCGCTGCCGTCACGCACAGCGCCGCCGCCACGCACAGTGCCGCCGCCACGCACAGCGCCTTTCATCCAGCTGAGCCTTACCTGCCAGGTTTGTTGGGGTTGGACACCTCTGGGGGGGGCGGGTTGGTGATGGGAGGGGGGCTGGCGGGCGCAGCCTCAGGGGCGTCCGACATGGTGGACGATGGAGGCACAGCAATGCACCGTGGGAATGCAGCGTCTGACGCGGTGAGAAAACGTGGCAGCCCAAATGAGGGGGGAGGGGGGCGGGGGTTCAGGTGTTTTCAGTTCAGGCGCTGCAGGTGGAGACGCTTCGGCTCAGACGATCCCCCGTAGAGACCAACTCCCATCGCAGGACCTGCAACAGACAGACCGTTAGCCCCGCCCCCGCTGACATCATCTCTCCTAACAGTGGACTGAGACGTCATGTTTAGCAGGAGACCTGCAGAGGACTTTATGATGTCACTTCTATGAGCACTGAGCCGACCAATCACAGCCTGGAGCTGTTCACTGATCGTTCTGACTCAAGTTCTTATTTCCTCATTGGATGATTTTTCTAGACCTGTTGATTAATATCAGCCGGTCTAGAAAAATAAAACTTTACTGTTTTAAACAGCGCGGGGGTGGGGCAAAAATGTTTATCCTTTTAATTATGACGCTCACAGATGTCACAGATGTCACAGATGCGGAGCTAAAAGATAATCCTGTGGCGGCGCTTGGTGACTCATGACCTTGGACCCGTCTGATGGAGCTCCTGCCCCGGTAGCACCTCTGGAGGTCTGCAGGAGAAGGAGGAGTGATTCTCTAACTGCAGAAAACTGATGGAAGCTTTTATTTTGAAGTTTCAGTAACTCAGCCCCTGAGCCTTCAGTTCCCACACCGACCCAGGAAGCCCAACGGTCAGGGAACGCACCACGGAACCAATGTGGCGCAGAGCAGCCAAGTAGATGCTAACCGGACCCAGCAGCTCCACCAGAACCCCCCCCTTTCCTGAAGTAACCTTTCTGGACTGCAGTGGGAGAACTGGGAGGCGTACAGCAGTGCTGCTATATCAGCAGAACCCGGGTCTGAAGCTCACGATGTTCCAGAACAAGCCGGAACAAGACCAGGGACTCTCCAACCGAGCCAACACTTCAGCAGAACCAACAGGAAACTCCTGAAAGGACATGCTTGATGAGGTTCTGGTCCAGATCCAAAACCTCAGATGGAACCTCTGGTGGACAGAAGAAGGAGCTGTGTCGGGTCAGAAGCAGCAGGAACAACATCTGGGAGGAACTTTCTAGAACCAAATGTTGGATCGGCTGGTAATGAAGACGTTCCTCTCTATCGGGTTCTTCAGGCTCGGATCGGATCTGCTGAGCCCAGGCCCGGTTTACTGGGAGCTAAACTGGGAAAGCAAAGCAGACAGACTGGTCTCCTTAGAGCTCAACAGAACCGGGTTTGGACTCAAAGCTGAATGGAAAACATCCCATCTAGATTTAATCCCCAGAACTTCTACAGTCACAGAAACTGGTTCTGAGGTTCTTTTACTGGAGGTGCACCAGTTGGGCGATTCCAGGAACCAGTTTCTGGATCCAAACTGCCGGTTCTGATCTTCAACGGTGTAACAGGAGCGACGCTGCAGCAGGTTCTAGGATGGAGGCAGAGGTTCTGCAGCCCTCAGATTGAATGCCATGCTCGGGTCGGCGGTTACCAGAACCGCTCCGACCCGATCAAAACCGACTTCCAGCTGAGACGTATTCTTTAAGTTTTAACTGAACAATCTTGAAAATATCCTTTTAATTTGACCCTTTATGACTAAAACATGGTTATAGATGATCAGACCGACGCCTCGATCATTCAGGCCGACCATCCATCAGTCCGTTTTCCTGAATCCACTTCAGGTCAAAGTTCTGTTCTGCGTCTGTGAAGTCCAGCGCGTGCGTCCATGTTGAACGGGTCCGACCAGCAACCAGCTCACCTCACCACCAATGGAAACTCCAGGAAAGGTGAATAAAGGAAAAAATGACCTTGGTCTGACTGAAAGCTACGAGCAGAAGGGAGCTGCAGTTCTGCATTTGGCCACAGGTGGCGCCATCATTAGAAAAGTCCATCATGACTCTTTAAAGCTGAAACATCTGGGTTCATGAGAACCTCTGGAATAAAGACGAGCGACTCCTTTTGGTCGTTTATCAGAACTAAACGCTGAATATTTCTAATGTTTTAGATCAGTTTAGTCGTCCAAAGGAAACCTGAGCTGGAAACAAACACCAAGCTCCTTAAACCAACAAACATGCGATGCCTTCACAGCGAGTTAGAAAACCAGGAAAACTAGAAAAACACTACAATCAGCAGAATCCAGATCAGTTCAGGCTCATTTTAGACGGCCAAACATAAAGACATTTCATCCCAGCGCTGCGTGTCCCGTGACATCATCAATGACCCCTCACCCCCCCACCATGGACTGTTCTCCCTGCTGCCCTCTGGGAAGAGGCTTCCCAGCATTCAATGCAGGACCAGCAGGTTCTGCAGCAGCTTCTTCCCCACCGCCATCACACTGATGAGAAAACTATAAATCATGTCAGAGGGTTTATACACGAAGGAGTAACTCTAATTGACTGCTTTTAAATGCTCTTAGAAATAATTTGAATGCCATCAACAACAACCCATGACTCTCATATATACCTATATATATCTATATATATTTGTTATAATGCAGTAAAATCCTTCGTCATCTTTACCATGGACAGGCTGCAGCCATGTCACATATTCCTCGTTTTCCAGCCCAAAATTGAAATTTTCCGATTCTCTAGCCTTTTCTCCGCCTCGAGCTTCTTTTCCGAACATTTTTACGATCAACCGGAAGCAGATCTACGCAAATATTGCGATATAATATATCTGAAAGTGTTTTATTAATCATATATATTTTTTAAATAAAGCATTTTGAATACAACAATTATCACATTTAATGAATTGTAATGCCAATTAAGGCCTTAATTTGAAATTATAATTTAATGACCCGCTGAAAGCCTGTTTCACACTGATAACACCAAACCAAAACTCTGCACATCTGCTCTATATATATTAATGCTCTGAGCTTCCAGATCAATGCCTTTTATTCCATGTTTTTCCTCCCACACTGTTTACATTTGATCACTGCTGAACTTTAAGATTTTGAAATGAAAGCTGAACTAAATTAAATGAAGTTTTGGTTAATCTTCGTTATTCAGACTTTACAACCTGAAACAGAGCATGACATCGATGTGGTTCTATTAAACTCCAAGGGACCGATGCGCTGCCCTCAGGCTGGACGGAACCGCAGGAAATCCTATTAGTTCCAATTTGGACCCAAGATTAAGCTATTGGGCTTTTTCAGGAGCAGTTCTGCTCATTAGGCCATCAGAACCTCCTGCTTCCTGCACAGACCTTAACAAATGCACAGTCAATGATTTTCAAAGGCCTGGAAGCCCTTGCACCCTGTGCAATGCCCTGACCCCCCCACTGTCCAGTATTAATGGTACTTTATCATTTCCTCCCATTCTGCACAGCCAGCGACATTAAAATCCCCCCATAATCCAGGATCTGAGGTGTTTACTGGAGTCTGAGCTTCATCAATATAGTGAAGCATTTCTGGAGGCCTCTGCCTGGACTCATCATCACTTTATTCCCTCCAGCTGTAAACATTAGCATCCAGAAATGGACCCAGTCCGAACCTGCAGCTGGATTAGAACCACTCAAAGCCAATTAACCAAACCCCACCAGCTCCTCTGATACCGGGGAACCTGGCTGAGCCCGAACCGCACCTCCAGGAGCCCCGCAGGCTGGGCCGGGCAGCCGGGTTCTGCTGCAGCCTGTTCCCGGGGAGCCCAGCTGCCCGCTCGCCTCTGCCGTTATGCGGCTAATGACCGAGCTAGCAGCTAGCGGCCGTTCGCCCCGCAGATAGTCCTCCTAACGGCGGATCCGCTGCGCTCCTCCGCCCCGCCGCTGCCCTGCAGCCCGCAGCCGTTAGAGCCGCAGCGGCCGCAGCTGGGACGCTGTTCCGATCGTCCTTTGGACCGAAACCTCCTCCTACCGAGCCAGAAAAGATGGCGGGCAAGCCTCGGCTAGCAGCTCGCTCCTAGCAGACCGAGCGGAGCTCCTTACCGGGGAGCCAGGGCCCGCTCGGTGGGAGGGGGCGGAGTGGCAGGGTGTGTGTGGTGGGGACACATCGACCCTATGTGGGTTTAGGAGGTGTTTGGTACCGGAGTTATTGGGCCAATTCTCCCATATCTGCTTCTCCTCCCGCTCCGTGCTGCTAGCCTGCTAGCTGTTAGCCTGTTCGCTGAGCTTTGTCTGAAGGCGCCGAGCGGCCAGCAGCCTCCGAAACACCGCGACCCGAAACATCCGCTCCTCCCCGCCCCTAACCCAGCCTCCAGAACCCCCCCAGCCCGGTTTACTTTGTTCTCTGGTGCCCCGGGTTGGGGCCAGCGGGGATCAAAGCTTCTCTCGGGGTTTTTATTTAAGGGCCAAGTACATATAGTGGTTTTCACGTCCCGTCGCATGCCCCAAACCCCAAACCGCATATGCGTTTTTGTTTGATTCTTTCACTTTAAGAAGCTGTGATTGCTCTGATTTAAATTTTGATTGGTCAGAAAGGGGTTCCGGGGTTGGGGTTTTTTTTTTGGCTGAAAGAATGGGCGATCTGGCTGTTTTGCGGGTTGATGTTGGGGGTTCAATTCCCCGGGAAAAAAAACCCCTTTCCCCACATGCAACTGAGCCCCGGAGTAGCCATTTCGTGCAATGATGATTTTTTAAAAAATTACAGGGGGGAATTTTGGGCCACTACCCCAGTGGCACATTTATTTTTATCACATCCTTCTTCTGTTTGCATCTTTTTCAGATACAAAATTTATAAATATTCCAAAAATTTTCCCCACTCAATTTTACTACACGAATTAAAAGATAAAATACTTTGTTTTAAAAAACAATATTTCCCCGGAATTTCTGAGCCTTTTTTAAAGAATCTTTATGTTTTTTTGTAGTTTTTTTTTTTTTAAAACCTTCTTTTTCTTCTTATTTTTCCTTGTTCAAGATCTGTATATTTGTTTTATAGCAAAATATTTTCATAAGAACAAAAAAGAAAACAGCCAGACTAGAGATTTTTTATTTTTATTTTGCAAATAAAGTTGTAACATTCTGGGAATAAAGTCATAATATGGGAATAAAGTCATAATATGAGAAGAAAGTCATAAAATTATAAGAATAAAGTCGTTATATTACAAATAAAGTCTAACTTCGAGATAAAGTATAATATAAAAAAAGTCTAATATTATGAAATAAATTTAACTTAGGAAAAAAATGTAAATGAGAATAAAGTCGTAATTTTATGAAATAAATCAAATATTATAAAATAAAGTCTTAATAGGGGAATAAAGTCGAAATATAGAAAACAAAAAAATTATAAAAAAAAAGTCTTTTATTCCCAATAAATTAACTTTCGGTAAATAAAATTTGGGAAAATAAAATAAAAAAAAATCAAAAAATTTTAAATAAAGCTTAATTACCAGAATAAAGCGAAACATTATAAATAAATTTTAAATTAGGGGAAAATAAAGTCTAAATGAGAAAAAGTCAAAAAAATTTAAAAAATAAATCGTTAATTACCATAAAAAAGTCGAAAACTTTTGAAATAAATTTTAATTTATAGAATTTAATCGTAACTTTAGTGATTAAAATCTAATATGGAATAAATCGTAATATTATGATAATAAAGTCGAAATTATAAATAAAGTCGTAAATTCTGAAATAAAGCTAATAGGGGGAAAATAATTCATAATATAAAGAAAGTCATAAAATTATAAGAATAAAGTCGTTATATTACCATAATAAAGTCGTTACATTCTGAGAATAAATAAAATAGGGGAAAAAAATCAAATATAGAAAAAATTCATTAAAAATAAGAAAAAAGTCGTTTATATTACCAAATAAAAGGTTACATTCTGAGAAAAAGTTGTAATATTATAGAATAAAGGTAAATTATTGAATAAATTAATAGGGAAATAAAGTTTAATATTATGAAAAAAAAGTGTAATTTATAAAATAAAGTGAATTTTGAAAGAAATAAAAAATTTATGGGGTAAAGCTTTCATTGCCAAATAAAGTCTTAACATTCTAAAATTTTTTGGGAATATTAAGAATAAATTGGTAACATTAGTAATAAAACGAAAATAGAAATAAAGTCAAAATTTATGAGAAAAAAGTCGTAACATTAGGGGAATAATCATAATATGAAAAAAGTCAAAAAATTTAAAAATAAAGTGTTTTTTACCAAATAAAGTCTAACATTCTAAAAAAAATTTCCAAAATAGGGGAATAAAGTGTAATATGAGAAAAAGTCAAAAAATTAAAAGCAATCGTTATATTCCCAGAAAAAAGTCGTAACTTTCTGTGAAAAAAGTCATTATGGGAATAAAGTCAAATAAAAAGGGAAAGCAAAAAAATTATAAGAAAAAATGGGTTATATTACCAGAATAAAGTCAAAACTTTCGGGGAAATAAAATATAATATGGAAAAAGTCGAATATGAGAAAAAAGCATAAAATTAAGAATAAAGCGTTATATTCCCATAAAAAAGTCGTTACTTTCTGAAATAAAGGTAATATTATAAAAAAATTCGAAAATTTATAGAAAAAAGTCGAAATTAGAAAGAAATCTTTTAAAAATTATAAGAATAAAGTCGTTACATTGCCAGAATAAAGTCGTAACATTCTGAGAATAAAGTTGTAATATATAATAAAGTCTAACTTTTATTATTAAATCGTAATATAAAATAAATCGTAATATTATAAATAAATCGTAATTTTATAAAAATAAAGTGTAATTGAAAAGAAATTTTAAAAATTATAAAATAAAGTCTTATATTACCAGAATAAAGTCAAATTATGAGAATAAATTGTAATATTATAAAAAAGTCGTAACTTTTTGTGAATAAAAATTCAATATGAAAAAAGTCATAATATTATAGAAAAAGTCGTAACATTATGAATTATTCTTAATATTAGGAATAAATGTAAATTTGGGGGGAATAAGCTAATAGGGAAGGAAAAAATCATAAAATTATAAGAAAAAGTCTTTTTTACCAAATAAACAAAACTTCTGAAAAAATCATAAATAAAATAAATCGAATATTATGAAATAAAGTCGAAACATTATGTGTTAAAATCTTTTAAAGAGAATAAAGCGTAATATTTAATAAATCGTATATTAAGAATAAAGCTAATATGGAATAAAGTCTAAAATAGAAAAAGCTAAAATTATAAAATAAATCTTATATTACCAAATAAATGACATTCTGAATAAAGTAAAAATATGGGAAAAATCATAATATGAAAGAAAGCAAAAAATTTATAAAATAAAGTCTTTATTTTACCAAATAAAGTCGAACTTTATAAATAAATTTTATGGGAAAAAAAGTCTTAATATGAAAAAAAGTAAAAAAAAATTATAAGAATAAGTCGTTTTTTCCCCAAATAAAGTCAACTTCTGAAAAAAATTGTAATATTATAAATAAAGTCGTAACTTTATTATTTAAAAAATCGTAATAAAAAAAAATGAAAATTTATGAAAAAAGTCGTAATATTAAAATAAAGTTTAACATTCTGGAAAAAAAGTCATAATAGGGGAAAAATTTTCATAATTGAGAAGGGAAAGTCATAAAATTAAAAGAATAAAATCGTTTTTTACCAAATAAAGTCGTACATTTTGAGAAAAAAGCATAATAGGGGAATAAAGTATAATTGGAAAAGAAAGGTCATAAATTATAAGAATAAAGTCGTTATATTCCCTAAAAGGTTACATCGGAAAAAATTTGTAATATAAGAATAAATCGTACTTTATAAAAAATCTAATTAAAAAAGTCGTAAATTAGGGAAATAAAGTCGTAATATTTAAATAAAGCTAATATAAAAAAATCAAAAATTATAAAATAAAGTGTTCTTGCCAAAAAATCGTAACATTCTGAAAAAAATTGTAATTTTAGAAATAAATGAACTTTATTGAAAAAAATGAATATGAAATAAAGTCAAAATATATAGAAAAAAAGCCCGTAAACTTGGGGGAATAAATATAATATGGAAAAAACATAAAATTTATAAAATAAAGTCGTTATATTACCAAAATAAAGTCTAACTTTCTAGAAAAAAGTATAATAGGGAAAAAAGTCTAATATAAAGAAATCAAAAAATTTATAAGAATAAAGTCGTTATATTACCAAAAAAAGTCTAACATTCTGGAAAAAATCTAAATAGGGGAAATAAAGTCGTAATATGAGAAAAAGTCATAAAATTAAAAATAAAGTTTAATTCCAAAAAAGTCGTTACATTCTGAGAATAAAGTCATAAAGGAAATAAAGCGAAATATGGAAAAAGTCATAATATTAAAAAAAAGTCGTAACTTTTGGGGAAATAAAGTATAATATGAAAGAAAGTATAAAATTTAAATAAAATCGTTTTATTACCAAATAAAGCAAAACATTCTGAGAAAAAGTCATAATTTGGAAATAATGAAATATAAAGAAAGTCAAAAATTTAAAAAAAATCTTATATTACCGAATAAAGCGTAACATTCGGAAATAAAGTCATAAAGGGAATAAAGTCAAATAATGAAAAAAGTCAAAATTAAAAGAATAAACGTTATATTACCTTAAAAAAAGTCTTTACAATCTGAAATAAATTTTTAATATTATAGAATAAAGTCAAAATTATTTGAAAAATAAAGTCAAATTAAAGAAAGTCATAAAATTAAAAAAAAAAGTCTTACTTTGCCAAAAAATTCGTAAATTCGGAAAAAAGTTTATATTATGAGAATAAAGTTAACATTTGTATTAAAATCGTAATATAAAAAGTCTAATATTTAGAATAAATCGTAAATTATGAGAATAAAGTCTTTAAATTGAGAAAAAGTCATAAAATTTAAGAATAAATCGTTATATTCCCAAAATAAAGTCGTAATTATAGAATAAAGTTGTAATTTATGAAAATAAAGTCGTAACTTTAGTAATAAAAACTAATATAAATAAGTAAAATATTATGAAATAAATCGAAAACATTATGAGAATTATGTCTTAATTTATAGAAAAAAAGTCGAAACATTAGGGGAAAAAGTAAAATATAGAAAAAAGTCAAAATTAAAAATAAAGTCTTTATATTACCAGAAAAAATCAAAAACATTCGAAATAAAGTCTAATAAAAATAAAGCGAAAATATGAAAGAAAGTCATAAAATTTAAAATAAATCGTAATATTATAAAAAAAGGTCGAAACCTTTCTGAGATAAAGTAAAAATATGGAATAAAGTCATAATATGGAAGAAAGCAAAAAATTTTTAAGAATAAAGTCTTTATTCCAAAAAAAAGCAAAACCTTCTGAAAAAAGTTGAAAATTTTATGAAAAAAGTGTAAATTATGTGAAAAAATCGTAATATAAATAAATCGAAATATTATAAATAAAGTCGTAAATTTATAAATAAAGTGTAATATGGAAGAAATCTAAAAAAAAATAAATTTTTACATTGCCAAAATAAACTAACATTTCGGAAATAAATTGTAATATTATAGAAAAAAAGTGTAATATGAGAATAAAGTCTAATATTATGAAAAAAAATCGTAACATTATGAAATTATGTCTTAAAAATTTGAGAAAAAAAGTCGAAACATTATGTAAAAAAAATTTTAATATAAATAAAGTTGAAATTTTTAACAGAATAAAGTCGTAACATTGTGAGAATTATGTCTTAATATTATGAGAATAAATTTGTAACTTTATGTTAATATAAACGTAATAGGAGAATAAAGTCGTAACATTGTGGGAATAAAGTCGTAATATGAAAATAAATTCGTAATACCAGAATAAATTCGTAATATTACCAGAGTAAAGTCATCATACACCGTTTCAGAAAGAAAGCTTGGAGCTCCGCCCAGCAGATGAAGCCTGACCAGCTCCACCAATCAGCAACCACTTTGACATCCTGCCCAGTTTGATCTATCCATCCATTTTCTGACATGCTGAATCCCAAGTGGGGTGGCGGGGGGTGCTATCAGTGGGTGAGAGGTGGGGTCCAACACAGTCAGAAATTTATATCAGTGGCCAGATACATCCAATAATTAGATCAATGCTAGTTTGTTTATTATTAATAATAGTTTAACCTTATTGATCTCACTCTGGAGAAATTCCCTCTCTGCATTTAACCCCTCCCATTGGGGAGCAGTGGGCTGCCATTGTGTGGCCCGGGGAGCAGGGTGGGGTTAAGAGTCTTGCTCAGAGACCCAGAGTGGCAGTCAGTGGGAGTGGGACTCGAACTCACAGCCTCTGGATTCCAGCTCTATGCCCTAACCCTTCCTGTAGAACACACCATTAAATGCCCATTAATGAATATCCTAGTGCAAATAAAACTAAATAACCAACCATAAAATATTATTCACTCCTTTTATCTGATTATTACAGTCTGAAAAATGGATAGAACAATAACCAAACTTTTTAAGTTAGAAATAATAAGTAATAATTTAATTAATTTATTTATTTACCTATTTATTTGTAATTTATTTATTTTTTATTTTTTTTTTCTCTTCCTCGGTGGGGGGGAGCGGTTGCGGGCGGGTCGGTGTCTGGTGTCCGCTGTCGCATTGTGGGGGCCCCTTTTTTTTTTTTTTTTTTTTTTTTTTTTTTTTTTTTTCTTCTCTTTTTTTCTTTGGGGGGTTTGGCATGTCTGTTTTCTCGGGGGGCCGGCGGGCCTGCGGGGGGGGGGTCCTGCTGGCGGCGCGCCGCTGGTGTGTGGGGGTCCGGGCGGCTCCGGCGGGGGGTAGTGTTGGGGGGCCGGTCTGGGCGGGCTGGCTGCGCTGGCTGGGTATTCGGGTGGGTTTTCCCTCCTGGAGGCATGGCGGGGCTGCTCTGTTCCCACTGATCGCGGCGGGTGGGGCTGCGGGGCGGGTGTGGGCCTGGGGTGGCTATGACCGGCGCGTGGTGGGGGGCCGGGGCGGCGGAGCTGCTCTGGCCGCGTGTCGGGGCCTGGTGCGGGCTGCGGGGGGGGGTGGCGGACGTGGCTGGGCTGCTTTGGCTTCGTCCGGTGGGGGGGCGGCGCGGTTCGCTCCGCTCTGGCTTTGTGCTGCCCCTCGGGCTGCTGGGGGGGGTGGTTGCGCCGGCTGCGGTCTGCTCCTCTTGCGGTTTTGCGCCGGGCGGCTTTTCTGCTCTCGGGCTGATTCTGTGCGCGGTGTGTTTCGTTGCGCGCTGTTGGCATCGGTCTTGGTGGGGGGGGGCTGCGCTTTTGGCCGGGGGGGCGTTTTGGGGGGGGGTCCCGCGGCGCTCGTGGCCGGTTCGCGGCGGATGCGCATGGGCCCCGGCCGGGGGCGGGGCCGTCTTAGTGTTTTCCTGGGTGGTGCGGTCGCGGTGGGTGTTGCGGCCGGTCGCCGGGGCTTGGTGCGGGGGGGGCGGGGCGTGTTTCGGTGCTCTGTGGGGCTGGGGCGTTTCGGTCGGCGCCGTGGGGGGGCTGGTGTTCGGCGCCCGGCCCTACTTCGGGGTGGCCGGCTGCCGGCGGGGCCCGCGGACTCGTCCCCGCGGCTCCCCGGGGCGCCGGCATGGCGGTGGCTGGGGGGCTTCCTCGTGGCTGTCTCTCCTCCTGCCTTGGTGGGGTCTGATTTCCGGGGCTGGCCCCGCCTTGGTGCCTTCGCTTCTGGGGTCCCCTTGGGCGCCTGGGGCTTTGGGTCTCCCGGCGCTGGACTCAGTGCTCTGGGGGGTGTGCCTCTCCGGCTCTCCACAACCACTATTGAGCATTTTTTTCTATGGTTAAAACTTTACATGCACAAGTTCACCCTCACAAACAACTACAGGTGCTAGGCTTCAGGTACTTAGAGATTCACTTCCAAACAGAAACCCCACATTCATATCTTCAGGTAACACAGAGTACATGTCAGACTTAATAATATTACTTTAGTGATAGTTTCAAGGTGTTTGCTTTATTGTATATCTCGTACCATGTTTTTTGGTTGTGCTGTTCTTTTTTTTTTTTTTCTCCATCTCATTGCAGGTGTTGAAGCAGACTGAAAATGTTTTGTCATTGTCTCCTTCCTATCTCCTCTTTCTTTCATCTTTTGTCCTGTTTTTTTCTTTTTCTTTTTCCTTCTTCTTCTTCTGTTTTTCTGCTCTACTTACATTGCAGTGTCCATATGAACTGTAAAACTCCCTGCATAATTATAATAAAGCAATTTATATACATGAAACAAGTGGAGCGGTATGGCAATTGCGATACCGCTCCACTTGTGAAAGTAAAATCTGTTGGGCTCCTTTTGGCATCAAGACAATTATTCTTATTGCCACCTTGCCAGACAGGACACTGTAGAAAAAAAAAAAAAAAAAAAAAAAAAAAAAAAAAGAAATAATAAGTAATAACAAGATAAGTCTTTTTTTTAAATATTGCATTTTTTCTTGGATTGAGGAGTTTCTTATTTTACATTTAAAATAAGAAAACACAATTGCATTGTCTTCTTTCAAGTGCATTTTATCTAATTATCTTATTTAAGAGCAGAAATGCTCATTCTATTTTATTTCTAGATCGTTTTTCCAGTGTACGATGATTTTACCTGTAGCACTTTGAGTTTTTTCTTAAATGCATTACAAATTAAATGTATGATCATCATTATTAGTATTATTATTACTCACACAGTAGAGGAAGCAGAAAAATCTGCTTTAAGTCGTTGGTCTGAAGGAGAGGAGTTCTTTCATGTGGAAGCTTTCAGATCAAAACTGGGATATTTTATTGTTTTAATGTGACTAAATGATCTAAAGGTGTTTCTGTCAAACCTTTAAATTGTAAATATAAAACCCAGACTGGTCCATCAGATTTACGGCGTGATTCCTGCCTCCAAAGATGGCGTCTCCACTGCTCTGGGGTCCAGTGGTGCAGTGTTTCCCTGCACGGCGTTGCACTCGCTGAGGTTTGGCGTGGGTGGAGCTGCTCCACCCCATGAAGCTCTCTGTCCTGCAGCTGACCTGAAGGACACCTGAAGCTTGGAGGTGTGTGACGATTGGCTCTGCACAACGTTGGTGACCTCTTTGCACGATGAGCTTCAGGATCCACTGATCTGCTCCGTCAGCGAACAAGGCCGACTCTGCGTTGACTAGATTGATCTCACAGTGGAGACATTTACCATCAGCTCAATAGTCAAAGGAGAAGAAGAAGGTGCCAAAGGAAGGAAAAGGTGCATGATGGGATATATAGAGTATAAACAGTGCGTCCACATAGGACAGCTTTTTAAAATTAATTTTCTATAGTAGGGTGTTTACATGGCTGTTTATATATATAGTTATTGTCAAATATAGAGAAACAGGTTATTGCACAGGGTGTTAAATAGTAGTTCTCTAATGTTCTTTAGCGCTGATGATTGGGTTTTTCATTTGCTCCTGCTCACCTCTCTAACTGGTCCAGCGGCTGTTTCCACCTTGTTCCTCTGGTATTTATCAGCGGCAGGTGATTCGAGCAGTTTGGTGAGATGAACTCTAGTGTTCTGAATCTTGTTCTGTTTTCCTGATTGCGATCAGTTTTTTGCGCTGTGGATCCTGAGTTCCGCTTTGCTCCTGTCTGCTCTGTTAAGGCCTGGTTATCCTCCTGCAGCAGCTTGTCGCAGATATGTTTGATTTCTGCCCAACATTGAAGCGTGGTCTGCGCTGTTATTCCACGCCACAACGCCAGAGGGCCAATCAGGAACTAGCTGTGGGTCTAGATACGGGTGAGGAAGTTGGGGCAAGTCTGTGGGACAACGGAGGGACATGAGGGCCAAAAAGAGCGGGGGTCCAGGTGGAAAAAGGGTCCCAGCGTTCTCACCTCGCTCTGCTAGCTGCTCCATCTTCACCAGTCGTTTTCCACCATGGCGGTCAGGAACCAAACAGAAAATACGCATAGAGTAGAGCGGATGTAGATTTGACCAATCAGAGGCCTCCTGTCTGCGGTCACCTATAATTTGGGAGAGGTGCAGCAGAGTGTCTGCGGAGGGGGAGACACCTACGCAGACCACCTGGTTCCTGTGTATCAATCAGCCTTTAGTCTGATCTGTTCTGGACTGATTCCTGGATTCTACCCGCTTCTGAACTTTGACCTGTCTTCTGACTCCGGCTTTGGATTTCCCCTTAAGGAAACTTGCTGCTCGGCGTCGGCTGGCAGCTGCTCTGCTCTCTCTTTCTAGGAACTCTGGGGGCGGCGCCCGCCGTAAGCTGGGGAATAACCTCCCGTTTAGAACGCTCCAAGTCGTGATCAGCCCGACTATCCAGTCACTGACCTGTACTTCCTATCGCTGCAGAGATTAGCCGTGCAGCTGATGAGCAGACCCGCATTCTTGTTTGTTTAAATAAACGCTTTGAACTTTCCCACTGCCTGCCTCGCCTTGACTTCTGGGTGCAACATTATACATCGCACAAGTTATTGCCATTGTAGTGACTCGGCTGAATTGGTGTCTCTCCCAAACATTTTCCATTTTCTGATGATACAGCTGAGCGAGGAAGTTTCAGGGCTGGATTTGTTGAACATGTGGCGTCCTATCACCGCTCCACACTGGACCTCACTGAGCTCCTGGGAGCGAGCCCTCCGGTCACCACTGTCTGGGCGGTAGGTATGATGGAGGTGATTCTATACATCTGTGGCCATAGAAGAGGTTAGAACACCTGATTGATATGATTTGGACGGATGAACATAAACTTCTGGCAGTATAGGGTATGTTCTCTTGGATTATATGCGGTCTGTCTAAGACGTCATCATATGACGGAGTTAGCGTGGAGATTAGCACCAAGCTACGCTCAGGCACCGCTCTAATGGGAGCGGGAACATAACCTGTCCCTGTTTCATGATCTCCAAGCTGGAATTGTTTTATCTTTAAATGTTTTTGCCAAATTCAGAGACTCTTCAGATGTCATATCAAACAGAAACAGAATCAGTAAACTTGATCATCAATCAGCTTTATTGTCATCATCAGAGAGAGTATAGTCATCATCATCATCATCATCTTCGTCAGGCATGTTGCTATGGGCCTGTGTGCAGGACTGCAGGGGGCCAAGCAGACAGCCAGGTGGAAAGACAGGAGCAGAGAGGTAGACAGGTGGACAGACAGGAAGTGAGATAGAGGGGAAGACAGGTGAGCAGGATGTTAGGTTGATGAACAGATCAGACAGGTAGACGGTTAGAGAAGAGAGACAAGAGTATAGACAAGGTGACAGGAGGAAAACAGCTGGACAGACAGACAGGGGGACAGATAGACAGGGGGACAAACAGTCACAGGGACAGACAGACAGACAGGTGGATAGACAGACAGGGGGCCAGACAGACAGGGGGACAGACAGACAGGGGGACAGACAGACAGGGGGACAGACAGACAAGGGGACAGACAGACAGGGGAATAGACAGACAGGGGGACAGACAGACAAGGGGACAGACAGGTGGATAGGAAGACAGAGGGACAGACAGGCGAACTTAGAGGTAGACAGGTAGGTAGCAGGGAAGATGGAGGACGAGGAGGACAGGGAGGGGGTAGACGGGGAAGTGGAGCCAGGTAGCTATTGTTTTATTTACAGACAGGTAGGCAGATGCATTAAAAAGCTTATTGGCTGTCTTCAGAAGGCTCCTCCCCCCTCATATCTGTGTCAGCCAATCCCCTGTGAGAGGAGGCCGGTTCTGCAGGTTGAGGGGACGGGTGTGAAGAGGAGGAGGAAGAGGAGGAGGAGAGGGAGGAGGGCAGGGAGTGGGCGAGGTCTTGGGGTTGTTCAGTCTGCGACCTCCCATCACCGTCTCCCTCTCCTTCCATCAGACCTTCCTCCTCCCGCCCTCCTTCTCCTCCACGTGACCCGGCAAACTGCAGGTGAGGCAGGTGGGCCTCCTTCTCCTTCTCTCCCACCAGCTCCTTCTCACGGCGTTCCACGTACAGCGGAGCCTCCAGGCCGAGGTAGGAGGCGCTGAGCTGCCGCAGGTCCAACTCGAAGGGGCTTCCATTGGGCCGATCTCCTCCTCCCCTCTTCCCCTTACGGGGGTGGGAGGATGCTGAGGATGGGAGGCCATCAGGGAGGAGAGACTGGATCTTTGGGAGCCAGCGTTTACGAACTCTGCGGGCGTTCGTGCACATGTCAGCTGCAATGACGTTCATCTCACTTTCCTTGAAGTTGGGAGCAAAGTTCTGACAGTACACTGAGGAAGAGGAGGAGGAAGGCATGCTTCAGAGTGTGGAACAAGAAAGCAAACCCGCAGCAGCTGGGGCGAACAAACTTACATTTGACTGTGTTCAACACTCGGTTGTCCAGAGGTTTCCGACTCGGATCGTTGGTGGAGGAGCGGATCCCTGTTCCACAGCTGTTGGCCAGAGTGTTTCTATGGAAACCAGAATAATCAATCAGTTTGTCTGTGATCAAGCAGTTTTTTAATGTTACTGAAAGAATATTGAGAAAAAGAACAGTCTGATGAATTCAGGTGAGATGAGGTATCTGTGGCCTCTGGTCCATGACCCTAATGTTCTGCAGAATCTGTTAGTTCAATCTCTAACGTTCTGCTCTCTCTGCTTTTTCTCATAGTAGCTTCATCTGGTCTGTTCCTGTTTGGCTGTGACTCCATGTTAGAATAATTGCATATAAATCTATCTGTGTAGTGTTATAATGCATTAGCCTGGGTGCCATTCCGAACTTAGTCCCGCCCACAAGGTTTGAGGTCGGGAAGTTCGGTCTGGCATTGCTCCATAGTAGCGCGAGTATTATCGCACACCCTCTGGCGATCCAATCAAATTGTCAGGGCGGGCTTTATACGATGATGGACAGATGATCAACAGTAACGTAATCAACCAAGTGACCAAAGCGCGCTTGGGTGACAACAACAATGGCTGCCGCCGGAGAGTTGAGGTGAGTAGATTCTGCTATTAGGTCTGTTCTAGAAGATATCGACAGCAAATTAATTTTAAAAGAGGAACAGAGAAACGCGATCAAGGCTCATCTTCTTATTCTAGGCGTGCAACTGCACGCTTTGATTTTTGTTGACAACAACTATGCGTGGCTTAACATACGTCACGCACTCCGTTGCTCTTATTGGTTGTAGGTCTATCCAATTGAGTGCAGAGGCATTTTTTTCCTGGTTCGTTGGAAACACGCCCCATAATCACAGCTCTATGGAGCAGCATCAGACTCATTCTGACTAGAATTGAGTTGGACTACGTCAGGCTAATAATGCATAAAGCTGTGTGCTATGTGCATGTGTTCATAGCCATCTGTTGGAATTATGTATAATGTGTGACATATTACTGTTCCAGAGAGGTGTTGCACAAGGAGTATAGGTCAACTCTCAGGAAGTATTGCTCAAGCTTAACGAATCAGGAGGTTCTCGGACTATTTGACCGCAAGACATTTAAATGCAAATTGACCTGTTCACTGAAGCTGCAAATTGAATTGTATTTATTGTTTTCTATTCCTTTAGCGCAACCTCAGCTTGTGTAACTAGGGACCCCCCCCCCTCTGACTTTAATAAATGGCGAGGAGAAAGCTGAAGATTGGCAGAGTGGGTTAGAGATTTGTAAACTCCGCAGTCTCTTCCTACTCTCCTCGCGAGTAAAAATAAATTAATTGTCCCTGTGCCTTCTTTCTTTCCCTTTATGTATGTATGATGTTTTAGGTGCTTAGACCTGACACTCCATCCTGGAGAGAAATATCAGCTGTGCTGCTGCCATCAACACCTTTGTTTCTAGATGTTGGAGCTTGGCCTGTTTTCCAGTGGTTGACAGTTGCCTTTTGTATCTATGCTTCTTTTTCTATGTCTGCTTCTGTCTCCTTGAACCCCAGTGGGCCTCAGCAGATGGCCGCTCACACTGAGCCTGGTTCTGCTGGAGGTTTCTTCCTGTTCAAAGGGAGTTTTTCCTCTCCACTGTCGCTACAAGCATGCTTAGTGTGAGGGATTGCTGAAGAGTCAATGAGTCGATGCAATCAGCTGGTTTTCCTTAGATAGAAAACTGAATCAATCTGACTGGATGATCTGGTGAACTGGAAAGTGACCTGAGATGACATCATGTGAATTGGAGCTATAGAAAGAAACTGAATAGAATGAAGCTCCTTGGTGAATAGTTCTAATATAGGACAGCCATAGCCGTGTGGCAGCCCAGAACCTGCTGCCTCTTGTAAAGGAAAATAAACCATTCTTGCTGAGATGCCAGGTAACATCTCACCTGTCGAAGAAGGTGGCCAGCAGCCTCCTGAGCAGCACCTTGTGTTTGACCCCAGCACAAAGGTGGCAGTTCATGAGTTGACCTCTTGTCATGAACACACCTGAGCCTGAAAATACCACAGCATTTTACCAGGTCACATGACCCAATACCTTTCTCTTGGCTCTGCTACCATGACAATCCACATGAAACCTACCTGCCACCAGCTCCACCTTCTCCCCAGGATCTCCCTCCGTGTAGAGCGACGGATGGCAGCGATAGCCGATCTGACTCACCAGACTGGCCGGCAGGGCCATGTTATCCCGGCCAACCAGCACACAGGGCCGCCGCTCATTGGCCAATGGGAGGGGTAGCAACTCCAGCTTTTCTTGAACTAAACCAATGAAAAGTCAAGAGTGGAAAAACTTAATAAGACTAAAAATTCACCTGAAAGACACTGAATAAAACACAGGTGTCAAAGTGGTTCCAGAAAGGTCCGTGTGGCTGCAGGTTTCCTTTCCTACCAAGCAATAGCACACCAGACTCCATTCATCTCATCAAGTCATCATGTTCAGATTGAACTCACTTGATGAGATGACTGGAGTCTGGTGTGCTATTGCTTGGTAGGAAAGGAAACCTGCAGCCACACGGACCTTTCTGGAACCAGTTTGACACCCATGGAAAAAAAACCTTCCTATGATGTCTGCGGCCCCAGAGCAGGAGGATCTAATGTCCGGCTCCTTTAGTCAACGGTCCTTAAGAGTTAAAGGCTGGTTATTCTCCAGCAGCAGTGTGTCGCAGTTTGCCTGTTGCAGGTATGATGCAGATATTTTTCATCTATGCCCAATATAGAAGCGTGGTCTGCGCTCTGTTATTCCACGCCACAACGCCAGAGGGCCAATGAGGAACTAGCTAGCATGGTGGGCGTCCGTGTTTGGGTTTGACGAGCTTGTTCGCTGCCTACAACCCTTCCTCCAACGCCGGACGACACACAGTTCACCCGTGAGAGTTCCCCAAAGACTGGCCGTGGCGCTGCATGTTTTGGCTTCGGGTGCAAACCAACAGACGGTCGCACAGAGCTACAAACTAGCGCCCTGCACAGCGTCTGGGATAGAGTCCGAGGTGAGCCAGGCGCTGTGGACGGCGCTACAGCCAGAGTTTCTGCCATTAGGGGCCAACCAGGAGATACGCATAGTGTAGAGCGGATGGAGATCTGACCAATCAGAGGCCTCCTGTCTGCAGCACTGTCTGCAGTCACCTGCAAATTTTGGAGAGGTGTCTGCAGAAGGGGGGGTATATCTGCATTAACTGCGACACACACGCAGGCGACCTGGTTTCTGAGGATAAACCAGACTGTAGACCCATTAATGATAAAGCTATTGGCCTTAAAGATCCGTTTGACCTTAACTGGGGTGTCCATGCTCCCCCCCTGCCACTCAGCTCTGCAGAGGCTTTGTAACAAGATGCTCTGTTTCAGGTGTGTTGGAAAAGGGATGCATTGAAATGTTGCAGGACAGCAGCTCTAGAGGACTGGGCTCGCCCCCACCCTGGGATTAAAGGATACCGTGCAGACTTATGCTACTTTCACACCTAAAGCAGCAGAGGCAGCAGAAGCAGCTAGTTTCCATGCAAAGTAGATAGTTGACGCACATCAAGGCGCAGCAAAAGGTCCTGAAGCCTCATTTGCTTCAGAAGCAGCAGCTGCTGGAGTTGGAAACATTGACCTTTAGCTGCTGGACATCAACTAATGAGAGAAGCTGATCTGGGAGCTGGCAGGGAGTCAGACGCAGCACTGCTGATGCAGAGCGCTATGATCACTCCTCTGAAACAGTTTATTAACGCCTAAATTAACTTCAAATGTAGAAACCTGCCGGCAGAATATGTTGGCTTTTATTATCCTGCTGCCTGCAGTTTGTAGCACAGACCTGAAAAACGCTAACATCTACTTCCAGCCGCCACCAACAGGAGGGGAAAACCCTGGAGAGGCGAGCGGGCCTGAGGCAGCTGCTGCTGGGGATTCCCAGTGACAGCGCAGCGCCGGTATGTGGGGGTCTGAGAGGCTCCCACAGAGAAATAATCTTTGAAGGCAGGATGGTAATCTGGATGAACTGACTGCACAGACCATGTTTTCAGGAGGACTTTCTCACTTCAACATAGATTCTAACTACTTTCTACCCGCTGATCACAGCTAATATAGCTGCCATTGATCCAGGCAGAGAAAGGATAGAGTAGCTCCGCCCACCGCGCATCAGACCCACTTTACCCCCGAGCAGCAAAGATGCTTCAGCTGTGCGTCTGAACTAAACTTGAACGAGCATCAAAAATGAAGCAGCAGGCGCGTTTTAGCTGCTCCTGCTGCGTACGCTCTGAACGTAGCATCAGACTGTTGGTCAGAGACGGCCCTGATGGTTCTGGTCGTTAGCATCCAGATGCTAGGCGCGGCCCATGGAACTCACTGAAGGGGTTTCCGGTGTGGCAGTAGATATGTTGGTAGAGTCCAGGATGGACGGTGCTGCCGTAGTAATCCTCTTCCAGCTCCTCCTCAGTCGGGGGGTGGGAGGGAGGGGAGTCAGCGGGGATGCTGGATCCTCCTGGACTGGAGCGCCCCCCGCCTGCCATCAGGTATGACTGCAGTCCTGGAACCAAACCTCCACCTGCACTCAGGTAGCACAGAGTGCTGCCCCTGGAGGACTGCAGCTCCGCGACCATGTCCGCTCTGATGGACACAGAAGAAGAGCTGACGGTTTCTGGTTGACGCACATTAAAACAGAGAAACAACCAAAGAGTATCGACAGAAATCCTCTGTGTTCAAGCTAATGGGACCACGCCATGCTCCACCGGTTGGCAGCGTGTTAGGTCTGTGTGTTCTCTCCATCTTCCTGTCTATAAACAGCAGATTCAAGCAGCTGTGAGTGAGTGGCTGTCTGTCCTTTGCGTCTCTGAACTGTCCTGCTTTATGCTTAGTTTACTAAAGGAGAGCGTCACAGAGGGAGGGTCTAAGCTAAACTGATAAATAAAACCAAGAGCTCACCTGGCCTCCTCTCCCCCCCCTCCGCTCTCCTCGGCTGGGGGAGTCTCCGATCTCTCCTGTTTGATCCTGCTGACGGCCAGGAGCAGCGCCTCCGGGCTCAGAGATGGCTGATCGGGACTGACCTCCTGCAGCTGGGGGGGCGTGTCCTGCTGATGCTGCACCACCGGGGCGTCGAACCCCCCGAGTTCATCCGCTGAGGTCGTCTGAGTTAAAACAGCATTGAAAGGTAACGATGTTCATCTATAAGACAGCTGCTAGTTTTACCAGCATCCATTAGATGTTAATCTCTGTTTAAATTCCTCTGATTAAAACGGAAACTTTGATAAAAAGGCAAATATTAAATCCTTAAGCAAATTCAAACCCCAGTCTGCACTGGGAGGACAGAAATTTAACATTTTATATATTAAAAAATAGTTTCTCCATCATTAAACTGGTAGATTATTATTTTAGGTTTGTGATATTGGAGCATGGAAAACACAGATTTACCTTCACAGCCTCAGAAGGACAGAAAGTAAACCTGGACAAGAAATTATGTTTGTTTTTATAAAGTGTTTTTTTATGTTTTTTGTTGTTAGCATTCATATAAATATACTGGTGTGATTAGATAGTACTGGTTTGACTGGTTTTTGTTTTACGTCTATTTTGAATTTATAGCGCCCCCTGGAGAAAACTTCCCCAGCTGCCACTGGTCAGACCCCATCTCTAAAGGAGGAGGGATGTCTATCATTCCTTGGCGCCATGGAGCCGGTGGGCGTTACCGCATCAACAGGAGGGCCCTCTAATAGAGACAGAAGACACCTGGATGATGGCGGCTGAGTGAACACGGGGTGAGGGGGGGAAAGGGTCACCAGCAGCCTCATCTCCAAACCATCTGAGGTCCATCATCCGACTGAGACTGAGAGGATTCCACTGGAAGACCTCTCAGAGCGCCACTGACCCTCCCTGGAGGGGACGTCCCCGCAGACTCAGAACAGGAAGCTCAGAGAAATGAGCAGACCACCTTAGGCCCGGTTCCCCTCCCTCAGAAGTGTGCCGCAGTCAGCTTGTCGCAGATATTTTTGATTTATGCCGAATATTGAAGCGTGGTCTGCGCCGTGTTATTCCACGCCACCACGCCAGAGGGAAAATCACTGTTAGAAAAATGCAAATGTTATCCGTTTATTTTAAGTTACAGGCTTTGGCCTGTTAGGAATGTTCTGTTGTTTTAACTTAAAGGGGAGAACAAATGGTTGGGCCATTTGGTGATGCGTGGTTGCAGCTGACTGATCATCACCTGCAATAAAACTGCACAAAGAACTGTCGTGCTTTATCATGTGTAAACCTCTAACCCCTCCTGTTCCTCCTGAAGTCTGATAATAAGGGCAGAGGACAGAGAGGTCCCAGCAGAGCTGACTGCAGACATTCAGGGAGGGAGAATTCTCCGTCTGCATCTTCTCTCCTTTCCTAGAAAAGTAACTGGTGTGTTTGTGTTGGTCTCATTTCTAGGATAATATGTGGTTATTATTATTTGACCCCATCAACCAGGAACTAGCTGTGGGTCTAGATGCGGCCGAGGCGGGGGGGAAATGGGGGCAAGTTTGGGGGACAACGGAGGGACGTGAGGGCCAAAAAGAGCGGGGGTCCAGGTGCAAGAAGGGTCCCAGCGTTCTCACGCACCTCGCTCTGCTAGCTGCTCCATCTTCATTCATTTTCCACAATGGCGGTCAGACAAGCAAAGCCAGCCGGTAAGGAACCAAACAGGAAATAGTGTAGAGCGGATGGAGAATTGACCAATCAGAGGCTTCCTGTCTGCGGTCTCCTACAGTTTTTGAGAGGAGCAGCACAGTGTCTGCGGAAGGGGCGGGGCATAACTGCGTTCACTGCGACACATGCAGACCACCTGGTTTCTGAGTATAATGCAGCCTTCAGACTCTACAGGTCAAAGGTCAGGACCCTGAAGCTGCATGGAAGCCTCTAGAAACAAGATGGCGGCAGGACTTGGCATGTGGATGAAGGACCAGACTTCTGAGACACAGTCCCCTGGACAGAGGAGACCGCGGCTCAGATGTTGGACCATGATAAAACTATGTTTGAGGAAACTGAACAGATCAGCCTGTCCAGCCAGGTGGTGGAGGAGTGATGCTGTGGGCTGGTTCTGCAGGACCAGGAAACAGTGCAGTTTTCAAAGACTCATGGGGTGAACACAGGGGGGATTCCTACCTACAAGCTCTGCCTCACCTGAGAGTCACAGCACAGCGGAGAGGAAGAGGAGGAGGCCTTCATCATCATCAACTCCATTCCTCGCTCCACTATGTTCTGGATCTGGAGGTAGCCGGCGGTGTACATGAGCACCAGCTGCTCGCTGGCTGCCATGCTGAGGCGTCCGGTGTAGCAGAAGGACAGAATCTGCTGGAAACATGTCGGCGTCACAGAGGAAGGAAGTTCAAACACCACCCGGGACGAGGAGGACGAGGAGGGGCAGGAGGCGGGGTCAGCCGCAGAGCTGAACAGGTCTCTGAAGTAGAGCGAGGAGGCTGCCAGGACGGCCCGGTGCGCCTTGAAGGACTGGCCCTGAACCAGGATGGAGACGTCGCAGTAATGGCCAAGCAGCCGCTGCTCATTCAGGCTGCCCAGCACGCTGCTGCCAAAGTCAGGGATCTCCACCTGCAGTACCCCCTCCGCCATGATGGACGACGTCGTCTGGCTGGAGCTCAAACGGGAGCTAAGCGAGCGAGGGGTTCCAGCTGTGAGGAGATTAGGTTCCAGGAATGCTGCTTAATATTCCTGCAGGAGGATCCAGATCCATGAGGCCAGAGCTGAGGAAGGGTCAGGTCTAAGCTGCAGGGACAGTGGGGGGGCAGGTGGAGGCGGGTCCTAGAGAAAGCAGAGAAAGAAGCAGTCAAAGCTCCGGTTTCATATCTGCTGCTTCAGGATCCAATCAAACTAAGCTCCCTCATCGTTCCTGTCGCCTTCACACTAAACTCAGCAGTGAATAAATTAAGGCTGGACTAAAGCAGCGGACGGCCCTCTGCTGCCAGGCTGTTTGGGTTCAGGAGTTACACCAGAACAATGCCAGGAGTGGAGCTGCCAGGTGCATCACAAACACTCGTCTCACTGTTCATGGATGATGGGGAGCGAGGTCTTCTGAAGGGTTAGGAACAGCGAAACACCCGGGGGGGAGCGGAGGCTGAGCGAATATTCAGAGGAAGTTTCTGGTTCTCTGGACTTCAGCTGATCGACTATCGCTGTATTGTTTTCCACATCGGTGAACCAATCTAATTCTTTTAGATCAATGTAGAGTTATCTAAAGCAGTGGGTTTCCAGGTAGTTCCTGCATGCATTAGGGAGCTCCTTGCCTCAACACACCTGCTTCAGATAACTGGGTGACTATCAATTCAATTCTATTCAGTGTATTTCTATAGCTCCAATTCCCATCATGTCATCTCAGGTCACTTTCCAGTTCACCAGATCATCCAGTCAGATTGATTCAAAGTTTTCTATCTAAGGAAAACCAGCTGATTGCATCGACTCATTGACTCTTCAGCAATCCCTCACACTAAGCATGCTTGTAGCGACAGTGGAGAGGAAAAACTCCCTTTGAACAGGAAGAAACCTCCAGCAGAACCAGGCTCAGTGTGAGCGGCCATCTGCTGAGGCCGACCAGATGATGCTACAAACAGAACGTTAGAGATTGAACTAACAGATTCTGCAGAGTGGGAGAATGGGCAAGGCAAGGCAAGGCAAGGCAAGGCAAATTTATTTGTATAGCACAATTCAATACAAAGACAATGCAAAGTGCTTTACATGATTAAAATATAGGAAAATAAAACAGAATCAAAGCAAGTAGGAAAAAATAAAATAAAATAAAAAATGCAGAAACAAAAAAGAACATTGAAAACAGTTGGACTAAAGAAAATCAAAAAGTTGAACTAATGATGTTTCAGTTGAACTGTTTAACTAGAACAGTGGAAGGCAATCCTAAACAAATGTGTTTTTAGTCTTGATTTAAAGGAACTCAGGCTTTCCGCACTTTTACAGTTTTCTGGAAGTTTGTTCCAGATAAGTGGAGCATAGGAACTAAATGCTGCTTCTCCATGTTTAGTTCTGGTTCTAGGTCTGCAGAGCAGGCTGGAGCCAGAAGACCTGAGTGGTCTGGAGGGTTGATACTCTGATAGCAAGTCTGTGATGTATTTAGGTGCTAAGCCATTCAGAGATTTATAGACTAACAGAAGGATTTTAAAGTCTATTCTCTGAGATACAGGGAGCCAGTGTAAGGACTTTAGAACTGGGGTGATGTGCTCTACTTTCTTAGTCTTAGTGAGGACACGGGCAGCAGCGTTCTGGATCAGCTGCAGCTGTCTGATCCACTTTTTAGGCAGACCTGTGAAAACACCGTTGCAGTAATCAATTCGACTAAAAATAAACGCATGGATTAGTTTTTCCAGATCATGCTGAGACATTAGTCCTTTAATCCTGGAAATGTTCTTCAGGTGATAGAAAGCCCACCTTGTAATTGTCTTTAAATGCTTTTGGAGGTTCAAGTCTGAATCCAGCACTACACCTAGACTTCGGGCCTGATCAGTGGTTACTAGCTGAAGCGACTGAAGCTGTGTGCTAACTTTAGATCTCTCCTCTATTGGTCCAAAGATTATTACTTCAGTTTGGTTTTTATTCAGTTGTAGGAAATGATGGCACATCCAGGCATTGATTTCTTCTAAGCATTTCCTCAGTGCTTGAATTGGTTCATAGTCACCTGGTGACATGGTGATGTAAAGCTGTGTGTCGTCTGCATAGTTATGGTAGCTGATGTTGTTGTTTTTTATGAACTGAGCCAGAGGGAGCATGTAGATATTGAATAGGAGGGGACCCAGGATGGACCCTTGGGGAACCCCACATGTGATTTCTGTCATCTCTGATGTAAAGTTGCCTACTGACACAAAAAAGTCCCTGTCCTTTAGGTAGGATTTAAACCAGTTGAGAGCTGTACCAGAGAGGCCGACCCAGTTTTCCAGGCGCTCTAACAGGATGGAGTGATCTACAGTATCGAATGCTGCACTGAGGTCCAATAGTACCAGAACTGTGGTTCTTCCGCAGTCTGTATTTATACGGATGTCATTAAACACCTTGATAAGGGCGGTCTCTGTACTGTGGTGAGAAACCTGACTGGAACACGTCAAAGCGGCTGGTCATATCTAAGAAAGTGTTTAACTGTTGAAACACTGCTTTTTCAATAATCTTACTGATAAAGGGGAGGTTTGATATGGGCCTGTAGTTCTGGAGAAGTAGTTTGTCTAAACTGTTCTTTTTCAGCAGTGGTTTGATATTTGCTGTTTTTAGGGAAAACACCTGACAGAAGGGACGTGTTTATTATCTGAGTCAAATCAGACGCTATGACAGGCAAAACTTTCTTAAAGAAAGCTGTGGGTAGAACATCAAGGCAGCAGGAGGAGGAACTGAGCTGCTGAATGATTTCCTCTAAGCTTTTGTAGTTTATTTGGCTGAATTGGGACATTTGGTCAAGATCAATTCCAGTTGGAGACAACTTTGGTACTGAACTTGATATGGATGTATAAACTGATCCTCTGATCTTTAGGATTTTCTCAGTAAAGAAATTAGCAAATTCAAATGATAGAGATAGAATGAAGCAGAATGATGAAAAAGGGGTCCCTATGTCCTCCAGCAGTCTAAGCGTATAGCAGCAGAACTATAGAGACAGCTCAGGATAACCTGAGCCACTCTAACTAGAAGCTTTATCAAAAAGGAAAGTTTTAAGCCTAGCCTTAAAAGTAGACAGGGTGTCTGCCTCACGGACTAAAACTGGTAGTTGGTTCCACAGGAGAGGAGCCTGATAACTAAAAGATCTGCCTCCCATTCTACTTTTACAAATTCTAGGAACCACTAGTAAACCTGCAGATTGAGAGCAAAGTGCTCTATCAGGCCCTGCAGCCTTTGGTGGCTGCTGCAAAGGAATGACTGATATAATATGACTAATAACTAATGGACTCCGGTGTGTTAAAGCAGAGATGAACCTAACAGGTGCAGAACACTGACCCTGAAGAACTGGATTCTGACAGCTGCTGTCTAACTAGCCTCTCCAGCCAGACGGATACCATGTCTACACGGCCTATCAGGCTGGTAGAGACCTGGTAGAGCTTGATTTGAAAGGCGGGACTAAAGGGGTTGGTGTCATCAGGTGACTATGGATGCAACGCGCTCTGTTTTTGTTTGTAGTCTATGAAACATGTCAAGCTGTCGAATCCAGAGAACCATTTCTGCTGGTTTTCACTAAAAATCTGAGGATTTAAGGTCTGCTCTCTGTTACGTTCTTAATTTTCACGGTAACGTTGCTCTATTGCGGTTGCCAGCTAGTTGTCATGCTAGCAGAAGAGTTATGGGTAATTCTGGCTCTAAGAGTGATGCATCTCAAAGTCCCGCCTACTGCGCTGGAATTGGTCAGGCCTGATCGGACCGGAGTCAGCCAGACCGCTGTACGCTAGGTCTAATTCAGTCTGGCTCTCGAGGCTATTGTCTAACAGGACCTTAGCTGTTATTTTCCTCAAACAGTTCGAGTGTCTAAAACTTTGACTGTGGGATGTTGATATCATAGTTTGCTCACATTTTGGTTGGTTGTGACTCCCCCCTACCTGTACCTGTCATAGGCCCTGCTAGCTCAGCTTGGCTCATATGGTCTGGTAGACCCTATCCTCTATTGTTCTTGTGCTAAGGTCTACTCTTCTGCCTGGATTAAAGTCTCTGGGTTCAGTCTGGTCCTTTCTAGCCAATGCTAGGACTTTTTGCACTTCTTGGTATCAGCTCCTGTCTAAATGGACCTTGGAGAAGTGTCTCTCCATGAGGATTCATCCTGGTTCTCTTCTTGTAGTTACTGCTCTTCTTTGCAGATGTGTTCTGGGTACTGACCTCAACCCTTTCCTGTCCTCTAACCCCCCCCTACTATTAGGCTCTTTGTCTGGACATCTTTGTCTCGATCTCCTGCTCTGGCCGGGCTGCTGTATCAGCAGGTCGGTGAGATGTTGCTGAAACTTTGGCTACCCTTCAGCTGGCTTCAAAGGACCTACCTTTCTCAGTAAATGCCAAGTTGTTGTGGAGATTAGGTTCTCCTGTGCTATCCCTTGCAATCTTTTAGCTTCTGGTGGTTCCCCATCTTTTAGCCCCTCTTATCCTGTCAGAATGGCATCATGATGTCCTTGCTTTGGTGAATCAGTGAGCACAAAGGCTGATGTTTCATGTAGGTGATAAATAACTGCAGCACTTCTTAAAACTTTAGAGGCAGCAACAATATCCATCCCCTCAGACCAGGACAAACCAGCTTTGTGGAAAAAAAACTAGAGAAACTCTGAAGGACACGAAAGAGGCTCTAATAAGAGCACAAAAGCAAAAGGTGTCAGGGTCTACCCTCCAGACAGGAGCCCAGAGACAAGCTGTGCAAAGATTGGCCTGAAACAGCAGGTAACAGCTGTGGTCCAAGTGGTGGCAGGTAACAATTACAGGGAGCACCTGGAAGAATGGCCTAAAATCTGTGCATTGGTGGTACATCCTCAGGTCAGGGTGGGATACATCACCATGAGCGACTATGATGAAGATAAGGTCCTGTGGGACTTCCAGATCCAGACCAAACACTGATGAGGTTCTACTAACCGGACATTGCTCTGGTAGACACTGGGTCCATTTGTGGGATGAAGTGATCTAAGGCCACCATCACGAAGGAATCTACCCCCCCCCCCCCTTCTGTAGAAGATATAAATAGTTCTATTCTTCTGGCATCATTATGTTTTGTCTTGGTGAGCCCCCTGGTGCTAAAAGTTAGCATTAATCTGAATACTCTGATCTATGGGTGTTCCAGGAGAGGCTCTGCAGGCTCCCTTCCTGCCAGAATGATGCATCTCAACCCAACAGCACTTTGTTGTGGAAACTAAGGGGACCTACCTGGCTGGCTGGGCGTTTCTCCCTCACTGTCCACTTCAGGGTCCGCTACAGTGTCCTGATGTCCAGCAGACTCTCCTATAGCCCCCTGCAGTTATGAGCCACACTGGATGGTTCCCAGAGAGTTACATTCAGTGTTGTCATAGTCCAGCAGAGAGACAGGCAGACAGGCTGCAGAGAGAAAACAATGTAAACAGAGACAGAGGAGTTAAAAGACCAACAGACAGCAGACGATGGATGGCAGACTCCTCCTCACCTCCTTCTGCTCCTCTTCCTCCTTTCCTTCTCAATGCAGCAGGCGGGATGGCTCGCTGGGAGAGGTTTCTTCTTCTCCTCGTTCAGTCAGTGCATCGTCTGGTGTGTCACAGAAGGGGAGGTAGAGGGAGGGGGAGTCATCTGAGGACAAGCAGGGAGCTAATGCGGCTAACTGCCCTGCAGAGGGTGAGAGGGGGGAGAGACACCACAGCTCATCGCTGCAGGGACCAAAACACTGCAAGGTTGACAATCATAGAGGGAGAACCCCCCCACCCACTAGCAACCCACCCACCCACACGTGTCGTCTCACACACTGATCACTGCATGTGTGAGTGTGTGAGGCATGACTTGGCCGAATGCACAGCGCTGCATTGCAGTGCTGAGGCAGAGTTGGCATCCTGAGCAGAGAGCGTGCACACTGCGACTCCCCCCACCCCCACGCACACAGCACAGCGTCTCACACGAGTCTGAAAACTCCTTACAGGCAGGTGAGGCTGGACGGGTGAGGCATGATGGGTGAGGCATGACGGGTGAGGCGTGATGGGTGAGGCATGATGGGTCAGCAGTGATGGGTGAAGCATGCTGGGTGAGGCATGACGGGTTAGGTGTGATGGGTGAGGCATGATGGGTGAGGCATGATGGGTGAGGCATGATGGGTGAGGCGTGATGGGTGAGGCATGATGGGTTAGGAGTGATGGGTGAGGTGTGATGGGTGAGGCGTGATGGGTGAGGCATGACGGGTTAGGTGTGATCGGTGAGGCATGACGGGTTAGGTGTGATGGGTGAGGCATGACGGGTGAGGCGTGATGGGTGAGGCATGATGGGTGAGGCATGATGGGTGAGGCGTGATGGGTTAGGAGTGATGGGTGAGGTGTGATGGGTGAGGCGTGATGGGTGAGGCATGACGGGTTAGGTGTGATGGGTGAGGCGTGATGGGTGAGGCGTGATGGGTGAGGCATGACGGGTTAGGTGTGATGGGTGAGGCATGACGGGTTAGGTGTGATGGGTGAGGCATGACGGGTGATGGGTGAGGCATGATGGGTAAGGCATGATGGGTTAGGAGTGATGGGTGAGGAGTGATGGGTGAGGCATGACGGGTTAGGTGTGATGGGTGAGGCGTGATGGGTGAGGCGTGATGGGTGAGGCATGACGGGTGAGGCATGATGGGTCAGGAGTGATGGGTGAGGCATGATGGGTGAGGCATGACGTGTTAGGTGTGATGGGTGAGGCGTGATGGGTGAGGCGTGATGGGTGAGGCATGATGGGTGAGGAGTGATGGGTGAGGCGTGATGGGTGAGGCGTGATGGGTGAGGCATGACGGGTTAGGTGTGATGGGTTAGGCGTGATGGGTGAGGCATGATGGGTTAGGCGTGATGGGTGAGGCATGACGGGTTAGGGCTGATGGGTGAAGCATGACGGGTGAGGCGGGATGGGTGAGGCATGACGGGTTAGGCGTGATGGGTGAGGCATGGCGGGTGAGGCGGGATGGGTGAGGCATGACGGGTTAGGGCTGATGGGTGAAGCATGACGGGTGAGGCGGGATGGGTGAGGCATGACGGGTTAGGGCTGATGGGTGAGGCATGACGGGTGAGGTGGGATGGGTGAGGCATGATGGGTTAGTTGTGATGGGTGAGGCGTGATGGGTGAGGCGGGATGGGTGAGGCATGACGGGTTAGGGCTGATGGGTGAAGCATGACGGGTGAGGCGGGATGGGTGAGGCATGACGGGTTAGTTGTGATGGGTGAGGCGTGATGGGTGAGGCGGGATGGGTGAGGCATGACGGGTTAGGGCTGATGGGTGAGGCATGATGGGTGAGACGGGATGGGTGAGGCATGACGGGTTAGTTGTGATGGGTGAGGCGTGATGGGTGAGGCATGATGGGTGAGGCATGACAGGTGAGGCATGATGGGTCAGGAGTGATGGGTGAGGCGGGATGGGTGAGGCGTGATGGGTGAGGCATGACGGGTTAGGTGTGATGGGTGAGGCATGACGGGTGAGGCGGGATGGGTGAGGCGTGATGGGTGACGCATGACAAGTGAGGCATGATGGGTCAGGAGTGATGGGTGAGGCATGATGGGTGAGGCATGATGGGTCAGGAGTGATGGGTGAGGCGTGATGGGTGAGGCGTGATGGGTGAGGCATGACGGGTTAGGTGTGATGGGTGAGGCGTGATGGGTGAGGCATGACGGGTCAGGAGTGATGGGTGAGGCATGACGGGTTAGGTGTGATGGGTGAGGCATGACGGGTGAGGCGTGATGGGTGAGGCGTGATGGGTTAGGGCTGATGGGTGAAGCATGACGGGTGAGGCGGGATGGGTGAGGCATGACGGGTTAGGGCTGATGGGTGAGGCATGACGGGTGAGGCGGGATGGGTGAGGCATGATGGGTTAGTTGTGATGGGTGAGGCGTGACGGGTGAGGCGGGATGGGTGAGGCATGACGGGTTAGGGCTGATGGGTGAAGCATGACGGGTGAGGCGGGATGGGTGAGGCATGACGGGTTAGTTGTGATGGGTGAGGCGTGATGGGTGAGGCGGGATGGGTGAGGCATGACGGGTTAGGGCTGATGGGTGAGGCATGACGGGTGAGGCGGGATGGGTGAGGCATGATGGGTTAGTTGTGATGGGTGAGGCATGATGGGTGAGGCATGATGGGTGAGGCATGACAGGTGAGGCATGATGGGTCAGGAGTGACGGGTTAGGTGTGATGGGTGAGGCGTGATGGGTGAGTGATGATGGGTTAGGCGTGATGGGTGAGGCATGACGGGTGAGAGATGATGGGTTAGGCATGATGGGTGAGGCATGACAGGTGAGGCATGATGGGTCAGGAGTGACGGGTTAGGTGTGATGGGTGAGGCGTGATGGGTGAGAGATGATGGGTTAGGCGTGATGGGTGAGGCATGATGGGTGAGGCATGATGGGTGAGGCATGACAGGTGAGGCATGATGGGTCAGGAGTGACGGGTTAGGTGTGATGGGTGAGGCGTGATGGGTGAGGCATGATGGGTGAGGCATGACGTGTTAGGTGTGATGGGTGAGGCGTGATGGGTAAGGCATGATGGGTGAGGAGTGATGGGTGAGGCGTGATGGGTGAGGCGTGATGGGTGAGGCATGACGGGTTAGAAGTGATGGGTTAGGCGTGATGGGTGAGGCATGACGGGTGAGGCGGGATGGGTGAGGCATGACGGGTTAGGGCTGATGGGTGAAGCATGACGGGTGAGGCGGGATGGGTGAGGCATGACGGGTTAGGGCTGATGGGTGAGGCATGACGGGTGAGGCGGGATGGGTGAGGCATGATGGGTTAGTTGTGATGGGTGAGGCGTGATGGGTGAGGCGGGATGGGTGAGGCATGACGGGTTAGGGCTGATGGGTGAAGCATGACAGGTGAGGCGGGATGGGTGAGGCATGACGGGTTAGTTGTGATGGGTGAGGCGTGATGGGTGAGGCGGGATGGGTGAGGCATGACGGGTTAGGGCTGATGGGTGAGGCATGACGGGTGAGGCGGGATGGGTGAGGCATGACGGGTTAGTTGTGATGGGTGAGGCGTGATGGGTGAGGCATGATGGGTGAGGCATGATGGGTCAGGAGTGATGGGTGAGGCGGGATGGGTGAGGCGTGATGGGTGAGGCATGACGGGTTAGGTGTGATGGGTGAGGCATGACGGGTGAGGCGGGATGGGTGAGGCGTGATGGGTGACGCATGACAAGTGAGGCATGATGGGTCAGGAGTGATGGGTGAGGCATGATGGGTGAGGCATGATGGGTCAGGAGTGATGGGTGAGGCGTGATGGGTGAGGCGTGATGGGTGAGGCATGATGGGTTAGGTGTGATGGGTGAGGCGTGATGGGTGAGGCATGATGGGTCAGGAGTGATGGGTGAGGCGTGATGGGTGAGGCATGATGGGTTAGGTGTGATGGGTGAGGCGTGATGGGTGAGGCATGATGGGTCAGGAGTGATGGGTGAGGCGTGATGGGTGAGGCGTGATGGGTGAGGCATGATGGGTGAGGCATGATGGGTCAGGAGTGATGGGTGAGGCGTGATGGGTGAGGCATGATGGGTGAGGCACAACGGGTTAGGTGTGATGGGTGAGGCATGACGGGTCAGGAGTGATGGGTGAAGCGTGATGGGTGAGAGATGACGGTTAGGCGTGATGGGTGAGGCATGACGGGTGAGGCAGGATGGGTGAGGCATGACGGGTGAGGTGTGATGGGTGAGGCGTGATGGGTGAGAGATGACGGGTGAGGCGGGATGGGTGAGGCATGACAGGTGAGGCATGATGGGTCAGGAGTGATGGGTGAAGCGTGACGGGTGAGAGATGACGGGTTAGGAGTGATGGGTGAGGCATGATGGGTGAGGCGGGATGGGTGAGGCATGACAGGTGAGGCATGATGGGTCAGGAGTGATGGGTGAAGCGTGACGGGTGAGAGATGACGGGTTAGGAGTGATGGGTGAGGCGTGATGGGTGAGAGATGACGGGTTAGGCGTGATGGGTGAGGCATGACGGGTGAGGCGGGATGGGTGAGGCATGACAGGTGAGGCATGATGGGTCAGGAGTGATGGGTGAAGCGTGACGGGTGAGAGATGACGGGTTAGGAGTGATGGGTGAGGCATGATGGGTGAGACATGACGGGTGAGAGATGACGGGTCAGGCATGATGCGTGAGGCATGACGAGTGAGGCGGGATGGGTGAGGCGTGATGGGTGAGGCATGATGGGTGAGGCGTGATGGGTGAGGCATGACGGGTTAGGCGTGATGGGTGAGGCATGATGGGTGAGACATGACGGGTGAGAGATGACGGGTCAGGCATGATGGGTGAGGCGTGACGGGTGAGAGATGACGGGTTAGGAGTGATGGGTGAGGCATGACGATTGAAAATGAAGACAGAGTCAGCGAGGGAGCTGGCTCCCTGGGAGTGCAGTAAGCACCCCAGTCCTTTGGTTGAGCTGGCACCGCCTATCTCCCGTAGGGGGGGTGGACTGTGCTGGACACCCCCTTTTGGTACTCCCAGTTTTAATGAAACCACATTCCAGCAGGTGCAGGGAGGATCAGGGTCTTCTCACACCCCTGTTCCTCAGCTGCCGCCCGGAGTCTGGGGCCTGGAGGCAGAGCGAGCCGCCTCGTGCGTGGTCTTGGCAGGGGGCTGCTGCGGGGCCTGGGGGGCCTGCCGGTGGCGGGGCTGTCACTTCTGCTCTCACCTAAGAATGTTGGAGATAGGGGCGTGTAGGGGACGATGTGGCTGGGTGAATTATTTAGGGGGGGTGCTGTGGTTGGGTGGCCCGACCCCGGGGGGGTTTGCTGGGGGTGGTCTGGTCCGGGTGCGGGGTGGTGGGCCAGGCTCGAAGCAGGAAGGAGATGGGTTGGTGTGGCGGTGTCGCCGCTCCCCTCACCCCCATCCGGATTTTAGGTTCACTTATTGGGTCATCTGTTAATCCCGGGACCAACCACCGGTGCCGCCGGGTTTTTGTGTCCGCGCTTACTAATTTTTTTTTTCTTCTGTGGTGTGAGCGGGGGCACTAGGTTGGGAAGGTGTGATTGAGCCTGTGAGTTCTTTTTCTTCTCTCTCTCCCAGGTTGGGGTCTGAACTGCTCCTTCTACCAAACACACCTCCGTTTCTGCTAAGTGCGGAGTCCATTCCCCCCTCCTGCTCTCCCTCCGCTGGCTGGCGTCAGGGGTCGCCGGTGCACTGGTAGAGCTCGGGGTTTGGGGGTGGATGCCCGGGTGGCTACTGGCTCATTCCTTGCAGCCTCTCCGTGGGGGCCCGGCCAGCCGGGGCTCAGCTGGGTCTCCTGTTGGGGGAAGGGCCTCCCCAGATTCACTTCGGGGTGGCTAGCTGCCGGCGGAGCCCGCGGACTTGTCTCCTCGGCTCCTGGGGGCTCTGGCATTGCGGTGGCTGGGGGACTTCCTAGGGGCTGCCTCTCCTCCTCCCTTGATGGAGGTCGGATTTCCGGGGCTGGCCCCTGCTTGGTGCCTTCGCTCTTGGGGTCCTTTTGGGCGCCTGGGGCTTTGGGTCTCCCAGCGCTGAACTCAGTGTTCTGGGGGGGCGCCTCTTCGGCTCTCCACAACCACTATTGAGCATTTTTCCTTTGGATAAACTTTACATGCACAAGTTCACCCTCACAATCAACTACAGGTGCTTAGTTCCAGGTACTCAGAGATTCACTTCCAATCAGAAAGCCCACATTCATATCTTCAGGTAACACAGAGTACATGTCAGATAAAATAATACTACTTATATATTGCCACATCGCCAGACAGGACACTGTAAAAAAAAAGAGACATGAGGCGTGACGGGTGACGATGGAGGTGAATGAAGATGAATGAAGGTGGAGGGAGGTTTATGAAGGACAATGGAGGTCAGTGAAGGTCAGTGAAGGTCAATGAAGGTCAATGAAGGACAATGGAGGTCAGTGAAGGTCAGTGAAGGTCAATGAAGGACAATGGAGGTCAGTGAAGGTCAGTGGAGGTCAATGAAGGTTAATGAAGGACAATGGAGGTCAGTGAAGGTCAGTGAAGGTCAATGAAGGACAATGAAGGACAATGGAGGTCAGTGAAGGTCAGTGAAGATCAATGAAGGACAATGAAGGACAATGGAGGTTGATGGTCTGAATATCTTTTATCAAGGCACATGTAGAAACTTTTTCGAAAATCTTAGGCCCCCTCCACACGAAGTCAAAACGAACACGAAACGCTAATATTTTCCAGAACGTTTGTCGTAAAGACGGAGACGTAAAATAAATGTGATCGTCCACACGAATGCATGAAAACGCTGCAAAATGTATGCCAGGCCTGTAAGTGGCGCTGTGGTGCCAAAGCAAAAATAGGCGACGGAATGTTGGGCATGCGCACTAATATTTATCCATGGTTGCCCTGCGGGTCCATTTTGGTGGTTCAGTCAGATTCAGGTGCTGAACTATGTGGTGGATATTGCTCTGTTCTTCCTGGAGATATTCCAGAAGAAGAAGATTCTGTTGTAAGCCCGACAGCAGGGTGAGTAGCATGAGCAGCAACCATTCAACACAGTACGGCGCCATTGTTGTTGTGATACTGTGTCGCGCATGCGTGTTTAGAGGCGACGCTATGACGCATGCGTGTAAAAAAAAAATGCGGTTAGAGCTTAAAGATGGAAACGCGAAAACGGCGTTTCAAAATCTTCCCACTCTGAAGGCTGAATAAAAAAAAGATCGTTTACAGACCCCCGAAACGCCGGCTTCGTGTGGATGAGAGGCTGGTTTGGTGAAAAATTTGTGCGTTTAGGCCAGGGTTCGACTTCGTGTGGACGGGGCCTGAGAATCATTTATTATAAACGATGATAAAATCTGCTAAACCACAAAAACTAAGAAGAAATCTTCCAGCAGCTGAGCGCCTCCTGCTGTTTTACCCTCAGATCTCCTTAAAGCGCTGCCTGTTGGAGCATCTGATTTAACTTTTTACACATCCTTTTTTTTCAGTGACAGGTCTGCCTTCAGGATTGATCTGGATCCCAGAAAAAATACACTCCCTCCTAAATCAGCTGTTAGGAAAAAATTAATTAGCTACATTGTTAAGATTGACTTCTAGGCATGGGCGGATCTACAGGGGGGCAAGGGGGGGGCAGCTGACCCCCCAATATAGAGCCTTGCCCCCCCAGCTGCCCCCCTAACTTTGATGATCCAAAAGCTGTACCTGTAAAAACAACCTGCCACTATGTTCACAGGCTTCTCAAAACAATACATTTACCAAAAGGTTGCAATTCAGTTTTTTATTTTTAATGTATTATTTGCCACCGTCCCTCAAATACTTAGCTACGCCCCTGATTCAAACGTGCAGAGCGCAGTTCGCGCTCAGTCTGTCTGACACACACACACACACACACAGTCTGCAGCATCGCGGTGGCTCTGTAGTGTGCAAACCAACTGGAGAGACTGAGCTGTCCCAGGGCATCTGAAGGTGAAGTGACTTTTACCAGGTGTAGTTTAAACACACGTTTCACTTAAAAGTTACATTTGTAGTCAATATCTGCTAAAGACGATTAGCAAAAACAGCGAGTGTGTCGGTCAAATCCTTCCCTCGGGATTTGTAAGAGCACTCTTCCCTTTGATTAATGTTAAGAAAAAAACAGCTTAATAAAAAAATACAATATATTTTTTGTATCCACAACGTTAACTGATTTACTGATGGTAACCGTCATGCCGCCGTTACGTTACAACACGCAGGCTACAGTGTTGATTTGATTAGCTGAGCAGTCCTATAAATCCAATTCCTCTCAGATATCGCAGCAATGAAACCAGGTCATAACTGGGGAAATAACAAATACAATAGAATTAAGTAGTCTAAACATAACGTGTGTGAATGTGATAAATCTTTCTCATTTATATTTGTTATATAGGCTATACTACAATACCTATACCTATATATGTATATATATATTTATATATATATATATATATATATATATATATATATATATATATATATATATATATAAATATATATATACATATATATATATATATATATATATATATATATATATATACCTATATATATATATATATATAGGTATTGTAGTATATGCTACTTAACTTATAAGTTCCATGGCCCTACAGTGTAGGCTAATGAAATACAAGGATAACCAGAGGTTTTCACATATTGACTTTTGCATGCAAATATTACTTCATAGCCATGAAAAGGAAGGCTAAAAGTGGGGATATAACCAGCTTTTTTGCAAAGAAAATTCCAACAAGTACACAAGAGGAAGAGCGCAAGGGAAATGAGGGAGAAGGCAGTAAACTGGAGAGCCCAGGAGGGTCAGTGCAGGAAAAGACTGAAGGAGACACAGAAATAAGTGATGAAGAAGAGGAAATACATGAAGGAGACACAGAAATAAGTGACGAAGAAGAGGAAATACATGAAGGAGACACAGAAATAAGTGACGAAGAAGAGGAAATACATGAAGGAGACACAGAAATAAGTGACGAAGAAGAGGAAATACATGAAGGAGACACAGAAATGAGTGAAGGAAATGAGGAAATAAGTGCAGGAGCTGAGGAAAAAGAAGAATCACTGAGAGATGAAGAGGAGGCTCCAGATTCAGAGAGAGGAACAGACGCAGGGAATGATCAGGAGGAGGAGGAAGATGACAGAGAGGAAGAGGGTAGACCTGAAATTCTCCCTGGACCACATGGTATGTTTTTATTCTTCTTCTATATAAATTGCCATACAGAGGGATAATATATGTAATGCCACATGTGCATTAGCTATGTCCATGTACTGTTCAATTGCATTAGATAATCATATTTGGCACTCTTTGTTTTTTAAGATATATCAAAATGCAAAGGTGATGCAGCAGTGCAGCCTGATTTAAAGACATTTCCAAAGACACAACATGGAGCCGCAAAAAGAAGCTTCCACAGGGAGTGGTGCAGTTCTTGGCCATGGCTTGAATATTCCATGTCTAAAGATGCAGCATTCTGCTTTGCATGCAGACATTTTGCACATTTGAAAAACAGTGTATTCACTTCAGAAAATGGCTATTCTAACTGGAAGAAGGCCACTTCCAAAGACAGTGGGTTTAGTGTACATTCCAGAGCAGACACACATGTGAATGCAATGATTGCATGGAGTGAGTTTAAAAGAATGGCCAAGAAAAACACAACTGTCTTGGGAATGATGGGAGATGAAAATCAGAAACAAGTAATCGAAAATCAAAAGTACATCAAAACTTTAGCTGAAACCTTGCTGTTGACAGCCACTCAGAATATTTCCCAACGTGGCCATGATGAATCAGAAAACTCAAAAAACAGAGGAAATTTCCTTGAGATTTTAGATCTTGTGAGTAAACATGATGCCTTAGTGAAAAAGCGGCTGTGTCAGGGTCCCAGAAATGCTAAATACACAAGCAAAAGCACACAAAATGAGATTTTGGAGTGTTTAGCAGAAATGGTGAGAGAGGAAATTATTAAAGAGGTTAAAGAAAGTGTGCACTTTTCTATTTTAGCTGATGAGACTAAAGACATTCAAAAAAAGGAGCAGCTATCTCTGGTCGTACGATATTATTACAATGGTGTGGTTCAGGAGAGCTTCCTTGAGTACCAGAATTTAGAGCACGCAGTAAGTTTGACAGAGAAATTTATTTCATGTCTAGAAAAGTATGGACTGGAATACAAAGAGAATCTGGTAGGCCAAGGCTATGATGGGGCTGCAGTCATGAGTGGCAGGTGCTCTGGGCTCCAAACAAGGGTTAAAGAAGTTGCCAAACATGCATTTTATGTTCACTGCAGGGCACATTGTTTGAATCTTGTCATTGTGGACAGTGTAAAAAATGTCCCAGAAGCTGCTTGTTTTTTCACTTTGCTGGAAAGACTGTACACATTCATGTCAGGCTCATATGTTCACATTAAGTGGATGGATGTTCAAAAAGAAATGTTCAGTGGTGTGCCACCACGAGAACTTCCTAGGCTAAGTGACACTAGAAGGGCCTGTCGCTATGCTGCATGTAGAAACCTTATGGACAGGCTGCCTGCAGTAATAAGAGTGCTGGATGAAATTTCAGATGAGGCTAATCCACAGAGAGCTGTAGACGCAAGAGGACTTTGTTCTCAAATGGATTTTAATTTCATAGGGCTCCTTGCAGTCTTCAGAAAAGTTCTAGGTGAAACTAAGATTTTATCTGAGATGCTCCAGTCAACTAATGTGGACCTTACCAAAGCAGCTGACCTTACTGAAACCCTCAGACAGACATTGGAAGATTATCGTAAAGAGGAGAGCTTTAGTTACCTGTGGAGTACAGCACATGCAATGGTTGTAACATTTCTACTATTGTCAAATCCAAAAGAACCAAACACACATCTAGGATACTACATGATACTCTTGTAACATCTACACTTGGACAGCAAACACACATTGACAGCAAAGATGCCTTTAGAATAGGTATATTCATTCCCATCATAGACTCAATGATCAGTGAAGTGGACAGGCGCTTTTCTAACTCTAGCAGTAAAATTATGAGGGGTATAGAAGCTTTAAACCCATCCAACAATGACTTTTTAAATGAAGAATTAGTTTTGTTACTGGCTGAGGAATACGGCTCTGACTGGCAAGACTTAAAAACTGAGATACACCAGGCAAAAAGACTTCTTGAAAGAAGCAGAGCAAACGGTAAAGTAAACCCGTCCAGTCTGACGGAGTTTGTGACATTCTTGGTGCCTTTTAAAGAGGTTTTCTTTGAACTTTTTCGCCTGTGCAAGATTGCTATTGTTTTGCCAGTTAGTACTGCTGGGTGTGAGCGAAGCTTTTCCACTTTAAAGCTTGTAAAAACTCACCTGCGCTCAACCATGGCAGATGACCGTTTGAGAAATCTGGCTGTTCTCAGTATTGAGAAACAGCGTGCAAAAGCACTAGATTTAGATAAGTTTGTAAAACGTTTTGCTGCTAAGCACAACAACCGTCGCCTTAAGCTTTCTTAAAGAAATGGCTGACCATGGGTCATTTGTGGTTTCAGGGCATAAGTTTTTAGGTAGAGTATTGTCCGCTGTTTCATACTTGTAGTCCAATGCATCTTGGACACAATTATTATAACAAATAAATTAAAGGGATTTTGCTTGTTAGACTTTTACTTTTTAAAAGATGCAGGGTTTTTTTGTTCGATCACTGCACTTTGCTTATTCTGTTGTGAATTTAAAAGAAAAACTTTGTAGTGTGTAAGGGCATGATTAAACAACAACTACTGTAGTTTAAAAGTGTTTTGTGTTTATTTGGTTAAAGCAGCTCACATATAAGGATTCCCATGTACCGTCTACTTCTGCCACCCTGCCAAGACCTCTTGCCACCCCTTTGCCCCCCCATGGAAAATTTTCTAGATCCGCCACTGCTTCTAGGTTTCTATCCCTTTTATATAATTCATTAGCTTTTATTAGTTCCTGCTCCCGGTGGTTGGCTCCTTTATTCCACCCTGGATTCTCATCACTGTAGTCTCTGTTCACTTCACAATTGAAAAATAAATATGAAAAAACAGTAGTGAGAAGGCATCCATTCTTTGCTGCTGTATGTGACAACTCTCACGGTTGCTAGGCAACATGGCTTAAGGGCGATGAAAGCTGCAGAAGGCTGGACCTGTTTGAACCCACAGCCAAAACTCTTCCGGTCTCTATTTTTTTTCACAGACCGACCAAGGACTGAATCCAGGTAGGCCGGGTCTTTGGAGGATCCAGTCCACGTAGACCCGGTTCTTGGAGGATGTAGAATCTGGAATCTAACACAGCCCCTGAGAACTAACCTACGGTGATTTTTCATTTCATCGCTTTATGAATGAGAGGGAAATGTAAACTGATTATGTTAGAAAGAGCGTGGGAGCATGCATGCTGCCTTAGCGGATTCCCATGAAGGGTCCGCCATATTAAGTACCATCCCAAACCACATAGTGGGTAGGGCAAGTGGAACGTTCAGCCCTTAAATAGTGAGTCTGCATCAGTTGCAGTTCTCGCTGGAATTCGGCAGCAGGTGTAACAGCGTCCTGATGGAGGAGGAAACACGTTCCGCAAAACGTAAGTTCCGCTTGTTTGCTGTGTCTTCGTCACACTGACAGAAAATCCACTGATCTCTATTTATTCCCTGGATTCTGATTGGCCGTTGGTAGAACAGGGTTGAAGTGAACCCACTGGCCGCCATATTGGTACTCCCTCGACCCCCAGCGGACAGAGTGACCGCTTCCCCCCGTCTGCCTTACCGGCCCACAGCCCCCCTCCTGAGGAGGGGCGGCTCATGGTTCTCTTTTTTTGTTGAGTTTTTACGACGCTATTGGCTCTTTTTTTTACAGTAGTCACAGGAAGGTGGATATGAGAGAGGGGGACAGCAAAGGACCACAGGTCGGATTCAAACCTGGATCTGCCCCTTTAAGGACCAAGGCCTCCATACATGGGTCGTGCCTATCCACTGCACCACCTGCACACCCGGATTCACCTGTTTTATGGTGGAAGTTTAGAATTGTGAGATTTGCAGAGAAAGGATGTTTCCATGGGGTTTGAACTGTTCTGTATGTCCATTTCACCCACTGAACTGTCGTTATTCAACTATGGCAATGGAAACTCTGCATTCTGTGACCCCTTTAAGTCTGTGTTCGGATTCATGGGCTGCATCCTCCAAGGACCCGGCCTACCTGGACTGGATCCTACGAAGTCCTTAAAATTAGGAGACAGGAAGAGTTTTGGCTGTGAATTCAAACAGGTCCAGCCTTTTGCGACTTTCACCACTGTACGCTCTGTCGCCTAGCAACTGTGATAGTTGACACACAAAACAGGAAAAGGAATGAATACCGAGTATCAGACATCATATCAACACAGGAAGTGATCAGACATCATATGAAGACAGGAAGTGATCAGACATCATATGAAGACAGGAAGTGATCAGACATCATATGAAGACAGGAAGTCATCCGACATCATATGAAGACAGGAAGTGATCCGACATCATATGAAGACAGGAAGTGATCAGACATCATATCAACACAGGAAGTCATCAGACATCATATGAAGACAGGAAGTCATCAGACATCATATCAACACAGGAAGTCATCAGACATCATATCAACACAGGAAGTGATCAGACATCATATGAAGACAGGAAGTGATCAGACATCATATCAACACAGGAAGTCATCAGACATCATATCAACACAGGAAGTCATCAGACATCATATCAACACAGGAAGTGATCAGACATCATATGAAGACAGGAAGTGATCAGACATCATATCAACACAGGAAGTCATCAGACATCATATGAAGACAGGAAGTGATCAGACATCATATCAACACAGGAAGTCATCAGACATCATATGAAGACAGGAAGTCATCAGACATCATATCAACACAGGAAGTGATCAGACATCATATCAACACAGGAAGTGATCAGACATCATATGAAGACAGGAAGTGATCAGACATCATATGAAGACAGGAAGTGATCAGTCATCATATCAACACAGGAAGTGATCAGACATCATATCAACACAGGAAGTCATCAGACATCATATGAAGACAGGAAGTCATCAGACATCATATCAACACAGGAAGTCATCAGACATCATATGAAGACAGGAAGTGATCAGACATCATATGAAGACAGGAAGTGATCAGTCATCATATCAACACAGGAAGTCATCAGACATCTTATCAACACAGGAAGTCATCAGACATCATATGAAGACAGGAAGTCATCAGACATCATATCAACACAGGAAGTCATCAGACATCATATGAAGACAGGAAGTGATCAGACATCATATGAAGACAGGAAGTCATCAGACATCATATGAAGACAGGAAGTGATCAGACATCATATCAACACAGGAAGTCATCAGACATCATATCAACACAGGAAGTCATCAGACATCATATCAACACAGGAAGTCATCAGACATCATATGAAGACAGGAAGTCATCAGACATCATATGAAGACAGGAAGTCATCAGACATCATATCAACACAGGAAGTCATCAGACATCATATCAACACAGGAAGTGATCAGACATCATATGAAGACAGGAAGTGATCAGACATCATATCAACACAGGAAGTCATCAGACATCATATGAAGACAGGAAGTCATCAGACATCATATGAAGACAGGAAGTGATCAGACATCATATGAAGACAGGAAGTGATCAGACATCATATGAAGACAGGAAGTGATCAGTCATCATATCAACACAGGAAGTGATCAGACATCATATCAACACAGGAAGCCATCAGACATCATATGAAGACAGGAAGTGATCAGACATCATATCAACACAGGAAGTCATCAGACATCATATGAAGACAGGAAGTGATCAGTCATCATATCAACACAGGAAGTCATCAGACATCATATGAAGACAGGAAGTGATCAGACATCATATCAACACAGGAAGTCATCAGTCATCATATCAACACAGGAAGTGATCAGACATCATATCAACACAGGAAGTCATCAGACATCATATGAAGACAGGAAGTCATCAGACATCATATGAAGACAGGAAGTGATCAGACATCATATGAAGACAGGAAGTGATCAGTCATCATATCAACACAGGAAGTGATCAGACATCATATCAACACAGGAAGTCATCAGTCATCATATCAACACAGGAAGTGATCAGACATCATATCAACACAGGAAGTCATCAGACATCATATGAAGACAGGAAGTGATCAGACATCATATCAACACAGGAAGTCATCAGACATCATATGAAGACAGGAAGTGATCAGACATCATATGAAGACAGGAAGTGATCAGTCATCATATCAACACAGGAAGTGATCAGACATCATATCAACACAGGAAGTCATAAGACATCATATGAAGACAGGAAGTGATCAGACATCATATCAACACAGGAAGTGATCAGACATCATATCAACACAGGAAGTCATCAGACATCATATGAAGACAGGAAGTGATCAGACATCATATCAACACAGGAAGTCATCAGACATCATATGAAGACAGGAAGTGATCAGACATCATATCAACACAGGAAGTCATCAGTCATCATATCAACACAGGAAGTCATCAGACATCATATCAACACAGGAAGTCATCAGACATCATATGAAGACAGGAAGTGATCAGACATCATATCAACACAGGAAGTCATCAGACATCATATGAAGACAGGAAGTGATCAGACATCATATCAACACAGGAAGTGATCAGACATCATATCAACACAGGAAGTCATCAGACATCATATGAAGACAGGAAGTGATCAGACATCATATCAACACAGGAAGTCATCAGACATCATATGAAGACAGGAAGTGGTCAGACATCATATGAAGACAGGAAGTCATCAGACATCATATGAAGACAGGAAGTGATCAGACATCATATCAACACAGGAAGTGATCAGACATCATATCAACACAGGAAGTCATCAGACATCATACGAAGACAGGAAGTGATCAGACATATCAACACAGGAAGTCATCAGACATCATACGAAGACAGGAAGTGATCAGACATATCAACACAGGAAGTCATCAGACATCATATGAAGACAGGAAGTGATCAGTCATCATATCAACACAGGAAGTGATCAGACATCATATGAAGACAGGAAGTGATCCGACATCATATGAAGACAGGAAGTGATCCGACATCATATGAAGACAGGAAGTGATCCGACATCATATGAAGACAGGAAGTGATCCGACATCATATGAAGACAGGAAGTGATCCGACATCATATGAAGACAGGAAGTGATCAGACATCATATGAAGACAGGAAGTGATCAGACATCATATGAAGACAGGAAGTGATCCGACATCATATGAAGACAGGAAGTGATCAGTCTTCGTACTGATTTCTCAGCTGTGGTTGAACGCAGTGTTAAATCGGCCCTTAAATGCAGCCCTGAATGTGGGAAAAACCTCCATGTTTTTCCCACTGAAGGGAAACTTGGTAGCGTTTGTGTTTCAGTCTCATCCAGACTCTTTGCTCTGATGATCAAGGATCCATTTCACAGAAATGTTACAGCCTCCTTAGGCTAGCATTAATCCGCTGCTGTGCAACATTTCTCCTCCTCTTACAGCAAACAAGCTTTTAATTTACCGATTCAATATTTGATCTCCTCCAGAGATAAATCTTCATTTATTTCCTTCAGCTTCAGCAGAAAATAGAAGCAATAATTGTCAACTTTTCAAATAAAGCTTTTGGTTAAAACTCCATTAAAGATTTGTCCAGTTTTCATATTTTCATTATGTTCGTAGTTAAATTTTTATCAAATATTGAAGTTTTTGTGTGTTTTTTCGCCATATTCTCAACACCATTCCAACTGTGGTAAAGTTGGAAAGATATTTGCAGATTCTGCTTTTCCAGATCAAAACTCATCGGGGGAATATTTCCTCTACAAAGCTGGCTACAGGCGGTGAGCTACAGTCCAATTTCCCTCCAAACCACCGTCTCCTCGCGCTGCCAGACTCCCATCAGGCTCTATGCAGACCTCACTGCACTAATGAGCGAAGGGACCGTCTGCAAATGGCAACACCAGAAGAAAGTGTAGCTGACTGTGGCGTACTGTCACCAGAATCATCTTATGAGCATCATTACATCTCATCTTTATCGTAATAAAGTCCAGTTGATCAAAATGTTGAAAACATTTAGAGGAATTTCCTGAAGCCTGCCGCCTTTATACCAAAATACTTAGTAAAGTCACCTTTGCTCTGTTTAGGACAGTAAAATAATTTCATGAAAAACTTAACAAATCAAACAGCTTTGGATGAAGGAATTTGACTTTGAAAGCTTTATCGTTTAAATGGATAATGCCTACACTAACATTTCAAAGAAAAAAGTATTAAAATAGCAATGAACTTACCAACGAGTATTATTGTGGCACCCTACAGGTGTATTTATATAAAAAAAAAAAAAAAAACTGCGGTGACTGTAGGCAGAGCTTTAAAAGGTCGAGTCGGTAAAAGTTACAATAGTTTATTTAAAAGAATAAATTGACTAAAAGAATATAAAATACAGGGCAGTAAGGAGCAGCAGAGTCAATGGAGGAGTCTGTTTAAAGGAAGAACTCTTAGCTGATACAGGGGTCCTGTCCAGCCCGGGGTCCTCTCCAGCCCGGGGTCCTGTCCAGCCCGGGGTCCTGTCCAGCCTGGGGGTCCTCTCCAGCCTGCGGGCCTCTCTGTCACCAGCCGGCCGATCCTCCACGGCAAATCACAGCGGCCAGCCAGACACTCGCATTCCAACACGGCGAATAGTTGAAGGTAGTGATGTTATGAGATGAGCAGAGGCTTCGAGGCGTGTGTCGAGTAATGGAGGGGCGTTTCCCCGAAGCGTTTGTTGAGGCGTGATTCATTTAGGGGAGGGGCCAAAATTGATGATGTACGAAGCCTCGCTACCGTGAAACCATGTGACCGCTTCAGGAAGCGGTTCAAGAAGCGCAAGAACTTCGACAGACATCTAAACAGCCTCAGTGTTCAGTCAAGATGATGGAGTTTGGAGGAGCTGCTGGCAGTTGGATAAAGTTTGGATAGATTCTAAGAATAGATTGGTTGTTGTTCCTACCAATCTAGTTGCTATTTTGGTTAGAATATCAATGTAATGATCTGAGCGAGCCGCCGGACACAGTGTTGATCCGTTAGTGTTGAGTATTATTTTCTCCATAAAACCAGTGTCCAGTTAAGTGGCGTCATCTGTATGACACAGACTGTTTCTCCTGAGGTTGGTGGTTCAACACCTTCCCTTGACTTTTGCAAGTTGCGATTATATTTAATTATTTTGGCTGATGAGACTAATTTGCATTGGTTTGACCTAGAAAAATATAGATTGGGTAAAAAACGCTGCCAAATTAGGTCAGTTTAGCCAAAGGATTGGTTGAACACAACTTCCAACCCGATTAAAACCAAAGAATGTGGAAAAACTATAATGTTTGAATGAAAATGACTAAAACATTTCATTTTGCTCATCATTGCCCAATTTGCACAAACACTTTCACTGTCTGCTTGAGTTTATTTCACTAAAATGGCAGAAAAACTCTGCACCAAATTTCACACTTAAAAAAAACTTACAAAAGATTTTATTATAAACACCCACCATTAACAATTTCAAAGGAACTTAAAAGGGAAAAAATAAGATTTTATTACTAACTGTAGTTCTGCACTCCACCAGTAGGTGGTGACATGTTCCCATGGAGCCTCATGAACTGTGGGGATCGTTGAAGCAATTTGGCCAAACGGTTCAATGAGGCTTCATCTCACCATCACTGGTTGAAGGAGTCTTTGCAGCAACCGGTCCTCCGGTCCTCCGGTCCTCCGGTCCTTCGGTCCTCCGGTCCTCCGGTCTGCCGCTCCTTCACCCGCTCTGTCCGGCGTCCATCCCTTCCACCACACCGCTGCCTTTTTATCACCGACGGCCCAGTCTGCGCGCTGCTTAGCTGATGGAAAACACCTGTGCCGCTGCTGTGGGCGTGTCCAGGTATAAGCGGTAACGTCACCTCAAAACAAAAAAAAACAAAAAAACATGCAAACTAAATCTAACAAGAGAGTAAATAACTTCAAAATAAAACAAGCAAATCCAAATGAGAAAAATAAGACATGAAATTAACTTCACAAAGAAAAAAAGGCCACATTATAGAAGTATAAAACTCAGTTTAAACATCTCATCTGGATCAAACTACTGCTCTTCATTTAGAACAAAAATACATCACTTTTTTATTCAGTCACTTTGTCTGAATGAAAAAGTTTTGTCTGAGTCTTAAAATAGAATAGAATCTACTTTATTTTCCTGTTGGGATAATTTGTCATGAACCCAGGTGAGCAATGCATAGTAATAGCTGCCATTAGAAATAAGAAATAAAAACAAATACCAACCAAAAACGCAAATAGGACAAATAAAGACTTATAACACATCCCCTAAAGAATTAAAGATAAAAGCAACAACAAGCAGAACATGAAGCCATTCTCACTTCCTGTTTCCCTTACAGATCTATTTAAAGCTTTGATCCATATTTCTGATGGAGGTGGATATAAAGGAGGATTTAAAGCGGCTCAGTTTGGTTTTTGTGATTCTGAACCTTCTGCCAGAAGGAAAGGATGATGAAGGATGAGGGACGGGTCCAGACTGAAGGGACGGATGTTCAGTCGTCCCTTCAGTCTGCACCAGGACCAGCATATAGAACACTGCACTAAGCCAAACCCTGATCACAGGAAAGGGAGAAAAGGTTTATAACCTTTCTAAAAGATTGAGCTTTTCTAAAGGATTTGAAACCAAGATACCATTTCTGCATTGGCCAGTAGAGGGTGCTGTTGCTCTTTAAGAAAACGTTTGAAATCCTTTATAGAGGTGAAACATATCAATGTTCTCCATCACAACCATACTGATCAGGGTCACTAATAGCAACCATGACCTCTATCTCCTTACCCTAAAAGCCTTTTTTTTTTTACAGTGTCCTGTCTGGCCATGTGGCAATAAGAATAATTGTCTGGATGCCAAAAAGAGCCCTACAGATTTTACTTTCACAAGTGTAGCAGTATGGCAATTGCCATATTGCTCCACTTGTTTCATGCATATAAATTGCTTTATTATAATTATGCAGGGAGCTTTACAGTTTATATGGACACTGCAATGTAAATAGAGCAGAAAAACAGAAGAAGAAAAGGAAAAAAGAAAGAGAAAAGATGAAAGAAAGAAGAGATAGAAAGGAGACAATGACAAAACATTTTCAGTCTGCTTCATCACCTGTAACGAGATGAAAAAAGAACAGCACAACAGAAAGACACGGTACGAGACATACAATAAAGCAACACCTTGAAACTATCGCTAAAGTAATATTATTAAGTCTGACATGTTCTCTGTGTTACCTGAAGAAACGGATGTGGGGTTTCTGTATGAAAGCCCACAAAAGCCTAATGTTCAACCCTGATCTGAATTTTAACCCTGATTCTAAAGTTTAGTCTCTTACCAGGACTTTTATTTCCTAACCCTAGACCTCAATGCCTAACCCTAATCTTGACTCCAAAAATGAATCCCTCACTATGACCTCTTATTCCTTACTTTACATCCTTTGTTTCTAAGCCTAATTCCAACCCAGTCATTGTTTCTGAGATGCACTCTAACCAAAGACCTTTAGGGAGAGCCAGGAACCGTGATGGCCAGAGCTTTGGAGTCCTCCATATCAGGACCATCCTTTGGTCTCCATAAGGCCTGTTGGTCCTCAGAAGGCCAGCAGATATGCCAGAAAGAGGCAGATTTTACAGAAATATTTTTTGTCCTCCAAACAGTCATAGATGACTTCTCTTCATAAATGTGCTCAGACTCGGTCTCAAAATGCCAAATAGAGATGGCAAAAGTACTCACTTTCCGTACTTGAGTAAAAGTACAGATACTTGTGTTAAAAAATACTCTGGTAAAAGTGGAAGTACTGATTAAACTTCTTTACTCTAGTAAAAGTAACAAAGTAGAGGCTTGTAAATTTACTTAAAGTATAAAAGTAAAAGTAGAAACCACTTTTTTCATGCCGTTGCCTACATTTTAAATGGATGTCTGCCAATAGGACTAGATCTCCGTTGTGTTCATTTTCAATCATCTCGTCGTCCATGCTACTATGCTAATGCCACCGCCACCAAGCTGCAATGATTTGCCGCCAATGAATACCGCCGAATCTGTCGATTCATCTTGTAGTGGTGCGTCAAATGCAACGTAGATTCCCATCCAATTAGATTGAATTTGGTATTGATGACGTGAAAAATAATAACGGTAACTCCATTGAAATGATTCAAAACTAAAGTAACGAGACAATTTTTTAAAATGTAAGGAGTAGAAGTAAAAAGTCGCCATAAAAATAAGTAGTAAAGTAAAGTAAAAATATCAGAAAAATCTTCTTGAGCACAGTAACAAAGTATTTGTACTTCGTTACTTCCCATCTCTGATGCCAAACGGTGAATTTTGTTACTGGTAAAGTCATTAATGATGTCTTTAACCTCTTAACATCCGACTCATTCTGGGTAATCCTGGCCTATTCTGCATACCCAAATGGAAAAGCAAATAACTCAGGAATTGGGTGAGTAGAACACAGAGCAACCTGCATCAGTTCAAACATGATTCAAAGTTGTTTTTTTAATTCTGAACAGCAGAAATAAAGACATTCTTGAGAAAAAGCAGGTTTTATTGTATTTTATTTGTTCTACATCATGTCGACCACAAATGCAGAAAATTTCAGACCTCTAGCTGTAACAGTTCCAGATGTGGGGATTTGAACTTATGCTGTCAGCTTGGAGCTGCGCGCAACGGCTCCACCTGCTGGTAAAAAATTTACACATTTTAAATTATTGCCCCACTAAAGGTCAACCAGGTCGCCGGGGTCCCGGTGGGTTTTAAGAGGTTAGAGTCAACTTGCTTATCAAGCTGATGCTTTATAGACAGCGTTACCAGATCACTGAACCTTTCCTGGGACGTCCTAGAGCGCATCTAGTTTTTAAATATCTTCATTTTCCTGAAGGCCTCCAGCCAGTCACAGGTAGAGGGAGGAGAATCTGAAGCAGGTTCTTCCTTTGATGCCGTGGAAATCTTTCATAAAACTTTCTATATTTTATCTTGGATATTTTATGCCATCTATTGAATTTAGAGCACTAGCTGATCTGTTCTCTACTTTTGAGATTAAATTAAATATCCAAATATTTTGGGAGAAATACAACAATATTTGTACAGCAATTTATTTATGTAATTTCCTTTTGGATTGAGAAAATAATTTTTTTTTAATAAGTTTGCAGTCAATAAAATCAATAAAAAAATAAAAACAATAATTTCTGTCGCAATCACTGAGTCTGGGAGCGGCCATTTTTGCCCAAATATAGTAGCCCCTCCCTCCTGCCATCTTCTTAAAGAATAAATGATGAACAGTTTAGTTTGTGCCTTCAAGTCGTTGCCCATAGGAAGACGTTACTGGATATAAACTAACGGAATATCTTCAGAACGGCTCCAAATGACACTAAACTCATCTGGGAGAGTAGAACATGATGGAATAACGGAAAATCAAGGACCAAAGGAAAAAACGGCGTTCCCCTTTTAACACGTGTCTACAGATGCGATGTAATTCAGGCACAGATGGAGGCTTCATGTTTGTTGGGAGAGCTGTGGGATGTACCTTTAATACCCCCCCCCCACACACACACACACACACATGCTGAACAGCTGACAGAAGAAGAAGGCCAGCTGTTCTATTTATAGCAGAGGTTCTCAGAGTTTCAGACCAGTTCCTCTCCTCCGGCCCACCGTCCTCCGTCTGTCATGCCCAGCAGCCAGGCCCGAAGCCGGGCCAGAGACCGGAACAATGTTCTGAACCGGCCAGAGTTCATGTCCCTGAACCAGCCCAGCCATAAGGAGCACTCTGCTGGGGAGGGACGGGCCGGCGGTCCAAGGAGACCCGTGCCGAGACAGCAGAGTCAGCAGGACGACATAGCAGGGAGGTAAGAGGCTCCACCCACAACCAGCCTGGTAACATTTAGTGTATAATAAGACCTGGACCTGGAACCGGTCCTGGAGCCCCAGTACTCTGGGTTTTTAAGGCTTTAAAGGTGGAGTTCTACTGTAGTTCCACTAAGCTTAGTCAGAAAGAACCAGTAGAATTTAGGCTTCAACATCCAGATTACTGACATGTTGTGTTTGTTGTCTAGGCAGTAATGTAACCTGAAACAGTCACAGTACCAGATGGATTTGGATCAGAACCAGCTTTGAATGTAAAACCCGTAATATAGGATCTGCTGTGGCTGTAACTAAAACTGACTGGTGGGAACTGGGTCAACATAAAGGAACACCGATAGATGATGCAAAGCATCATGGGAACCTTTTTCAAGACGACTTACAGTGAAAGTATTGAAACCTTGAACAGTTTTTCCAAACACAAACTTTAATGTGATTATTTCCACGGCGAACTGAACAGAACTGTGGACCGAACAAATTTATGGTCTCCAACATTTTCTAAAGTTAAAAACCAAACAGTCTGAATTCCGCTTGTATTCTGCCCCTTTAGTCTGATGTCACTAAATAACTTGAAGCAATGAACAGATTCATCAGTCTGACAGCAGCTGTTCTGGTTCTGGACCTGGAGGTTTAATCAGCATCATGAGGCCCAGGAACCCGGCAGACAGGAGGTTCTGGTTCTGTTGTACCAATATGGCTCTGGAAACAAATGTCATTAGGTTCTGCTTCATACTTGTTTATAAAACTTTATTGAATATGATTTAGGGAGTAAAATCGTATGCAACGGACATGGAAAAGGAGGAGAGAAAGGAAGAGGGGATAAGAACTAAGGGCATAGAGAGAGATAGAGACAGAAAAGAGTTTATGAAAGGAGAGAAAATTAAAAAAACAGCAGAAATAGACACAGAACATCTACAGTAACTGCTAGAAGTCTGCTTCACACCTGGACGAGACGACAGGGACAGAAAAAAGGGAACATAACAGCAAAAAGAAGACAACAGACACCAAAAGTAAAGATAAGAAAGCTTCCAGAGCAGCAGAAGGAAAGTATGTTTAATAGCAGGTGTGGGTGGCCCCAGACTCACCCTACAGGGCCCCGAACAGGAACAGAGGTGATCCTGGCCCCAGATATCCAGAGGCATCCCAGATCACTGGACACCCACCAGAGAGGGGCCGAACCCAGAGGGGCCAAACCGCAAAGGTTCTCAGTCCATGAGGGGCCCGACCCCAGAGGCCATAGTACTGAGGAATCACGCGGCCACGGCAGTGAGCCCATGGGCTCCTTCACACTCAAGGTGGACCCAGAAGGGAGCCCAGGTGGTCCGAGGCCTGGGGGTGCACCACCCCTTAGTGGGGACCCCACAGGGCCAGGAAGCCTAGGCCCGGCAGCCACCAGGAATGAGAGAGAACACTGAGGTGCCCAACCCTGCTCCTAGGGACCAGTCGGCCAGTGTTTCATCAACCAGGACGATGACTAAAATATTTCCTTTTTTCCGGTGACGATGACGAGACGATGAGGCACAAAATATGTTTCCAGAAAATAAAAATATGATGAAAATAAAAAATTGTTTTTGTTAATGAGACTAAGCCCGGGCGAAATTTACAAGCCATGGACGAATGGACATTAATAAATGTAATTGCTTATAATTAATTTGTAATTGTTATATATATATAAGTGTTTCTTGAGCCTCATAGAAGATTACGCGTTGTTGCCTTGTTTGTCCCACATGGCGCCTGTCCCACATGGTGCCTGTCCCACATGGCGCCTGTCCCACATGGCGCCTGCCCCACATGGCGCCTGTCCCACATGGCGCCTGCCCCACATGGCGCCTGCCCCACATGGCGCCTGTCCCACATGGCGCCTGCCCCACATGGCGCCTGTCCCACATGGCGCCTGTCCCACATGGCGCCTGTCCCACATGGCGCCTGTCCCACATGGTGCCTGTCCCACATGGCGCCTGCCCCACATGGCGCCTGCCCCACATGGCGCCTGTCCCACATGGCGCCTGCCCCACATGGCGCCTGTCCCACATGGTGCCTGTCCCACATGGCGCCTGCCCCACATGGCGCCTGTCCCACATGGCGCCTGTCCCACATGGCGCCTGCCCCACATGGCGCCTGTCCCACATGGTGCCTGTCCCACATGGCGCCTGCCCCACATGGCGCCTGCCCCGCATGGCGCCTGTCCCACATGGCGCCTGTCCCACGGTGTACCTCTCATTGGCCATTGACCATGAGAAGGGGGAGAAATGGAGTCCTGTTCATAATTGGGGGCTATGATGTTCCAGTAGGTGGGGGGAAGCAAACGCTCAACCCAACAAGTAGACTAAGACAAATTCACCTTCATCCAGTGTCGTATACACACAGGGGAATACACTAAATCTGTTCTTACAGTCCTCATACATATTGCATCATCCCGTGTCTGAGGGCCCCTGGGAGGAATGGGCCCCCAGACCCGGGAGAAGATCACCCTAGATTAATATAATCTAGCAGAAAGCTTTTAAATATTTAGACTTATTTTATTTTTCCAGTTCGGGAGGACACTGTCTCTGCTACATGAAGCAGTGAGGATGACACAGAGGGAATCACTGTCTGAGGTGACATCATAGATGATGTCACCTCAGACAGTGATTCCCAGTAAACAGACTGAGGAAGAGGCTGAGATTTTAAGATCAATAAAGTCTTTCAATGACATCCCTTCCTCACATATGGGACACCAGAACATCTGTACAAGAGTGAATAACTTAGTGCATGTTTATAGTCATCTGGTTCATTACAGAAGAAATGCAAACAGGTATCAGACTGAGGAAAACCATCATAAACATCTGGGGGCCTGAATAGTGAACTCTATGAAGGATTATGTGTTAAATCAGTTCTATGCATGTTCATGTTTTCTGGGTTGTTTCCCTTTTTCCAATGGGAAGTGATCTAGACTCATCAATTCTCTCTAACGACCCCCCTTTCAGAGACATAGACAGGTACTGGGCATTGCAGGCTAACAAAGAAGCCCAACGACCCCCATTCCAAAGGGGGGGACCCGTTCATCCGTTTCTATTTGCATGTTTTCTAAACTAAAACCAGGCTTTGTTGGGCTGCTGGATAAAACCTGGAACTAAACGCTATTTCTGACATTTTGGATGAAAAAGCTTCCTGGAAGGAAGAGAAACGTCTTCAAACTTGAAAACTTGGAAGGGTACAATAAAATACTGGAAAAAGATGGCGTTCTAAACTGTGTGAAATATATCAAACATGTTGTTTTGGTCAATTCTGTCAAATTGGTTCACGGGCTTTTAAATTGCCATCACTACAGTGAAATAGTGATCCCTTTGAGCCTCATGCAAAACAAGGAGGGGAGGGTGGTGCAGGGAACTGCAGCTTATCACTTTCCCCTCTTTGGAAAAAAAAGAAAAACTCTGAACAGCTTCACAAATCTTTGTCTGAGAATCATTTCTCACTGCCTGCATATAAACCGTCTCACAGCCTCTATTGCTGCATTTTCTCATTATGTTTTCAATATAGGCCTGCAAAAGCTCTCTGTCTGCTCTAAGAGATGCTGTGCAGATCCATGAAGTGGGGCTTTGCTTTGAAGCTGCGCTGGTTGTTGGTTTTATTTTTTAATTTTTTAATAACTTTTCATAATCTGTCCAAGTCAAATGTGCAAAATGTTTTCAAATTTTGTCGCACAGAGACAGATGTGGAAAAAAAATCTGTGCTGATCTGCTCATCCCGAATAATAGGAGCCTCTCTATGCAGTCAGTGTGACATGGAAAAAATGGGATGTGAGGGAAAGCTCAGTGGATGGGATTGGGCTTTACTGGGATGCTGCCGTGACAAAGATAAAAGTTCAGTTATGCTCTGGATTTACCGGCCGATCTACGTTCCTACCCTCATCTATGGTCATGAACTCTGGGTCATGACCGAAAGAACAAGATCGCGGATACAAGCGGCCGAAATGGGTTTCCTCCGTAGGGTGGCTGGGCTCTCCCTTAGAGAGAGGGTGAGAAACTCGGTCATCCGGGAGGGACTCGGAGTAGAGCCGCTGCTCCTCCACGTCCAGAGGAGCCAGTTGAGGTGGCTTGGGCATCTGGTTAGGATGCCTCCTGGATGCCTCCCTGGTGAGGTGTTCCAGGCACGTCCCACCGGGGGGAGGCCCCGGGGGGAGACCCAGGACACGCTGGAGAGACTATGTCTGTCTGCTGGCCTGGGAGCGCCTTGGGATTCCTCCTGAGGGGCTGGACCAAGTGGCCGGGGAGAGGGACGTCTGGGCCTCCCTTCTTAGGCTGCTGCCCCTGCGACCCGACCCCGGATAAGCAGAGGAAGATGGATGGATGGACGGATGGACGGATGGATGGATGGATGGATGGATGGATGGATGGATGGATGGTGGATGGATGGATGGATGGATGGATGGATGGTGGATGGATGATGGATGGATGGATGGATGGATGGATGGACGGACGGACGGACGGATGGATGGTGGATGGATGGATGGATGGATGGATGGACGGATGGATGGATGGATGGATGGATGGACGGATGGATGGATGATGGATGGATGGATGGATGGATGGATGGATGGATGATGGATGGATGGATGGATGGATGGATGGACGGATGGATGGATGGATGGATGGATGGATGGATGGATGGATGGATGATGGATGGATGGATGGACGGATGGATGGATGGATGGATGGATGGATGGACGGATGGATGGATGATGGATGGATGGATGGATGGATGGATGGATGGATGATGGATGGATGGATGGATGGATGGATGGATGATGGATGGACGGATGGATGGATGGATGGATGGATGGATGGACGGATGGATGGATGGATGGATGGATGGATGGATGGATGATGGATGGATGGATGGACGGATGGATGGATGGATGGATGGATGGATGGATGGATGATGGATGGATGGATGGATGGATGGACGGACGGACGGACGGACGGACGGATGGATGGTGGATGGATGGATGGATGGATGGATGGACGGATGGATGGATGGATGGATGGACGGATGGATGGATGATGGATGGATGGATGGATGGATGGATGGATGGATGGATGGATGGATGATGGATGGATGGATGGATGGATGGATGGATGGATGGACGGATGGATGGATGGATGGATGGATGGATGGACGGACAGTTCTGCTCAGTGTGTGGAACACAGCATGTGTTTAGCACAGCACATTACATGCAGAAGTAGAAAAAACAGCATTCACCATCATATTTAAAGATTTGCTGAGTCATACAAAGACTGCCAGTCATTTCTTTCCAAGAGTTTCTTAAAAGCTGTTGGTCGTACTGATGTGTTTGGGTTAAATCACAAGATATCTCTATATTTGTGAACTTGTAACCATTAGAGCTCTTCCAATGTGTTTCTTATAGGGCCATGTAGACCCTGCCGATGTGTCAACCATAAACCGGGTTTAAAGCATGACTCACTCTTTCCTCTGTGTGCTTCACAGGGGGTCCAGAGACTCCACTGATGGAAGCCAAGCAGCAGACGGGGGTCCAAAGGAGGGGTCCCGCTGGCCGGAGCAGGACTGTATGCAGCTGAACCCAACCTTTCGAGGCATCGCCATCAACTCTCTGCTTGCCATTGACATCAGCCTCTCCAAGCGTCTTGGGATGTGTGTGGGGTCTCATGGCCCCGGGGCCCCGCTGCGCTCTATGGTGACTCTGCTGGCCCTCACAGGACACGCCCTGCCCTGGATCTTTGGGACTCTGATATGTCTGTGGCGGAGCAACACGCTGGCTGGACAGGAAGTCCTTGTCAACCTGCTGCTGGGTGAGACTCCAGAGAGACCTTCAGTCTATAATGTCTCTCTCTCTCTCCTGTCTCAAACCTTCAACCTGCCTGGCCCCTAATGCTTGACTTGTCAGTAACTGCACCTCTTGACACCCAACTCATCTGTCGTTATTGCCCAATCCGTCTATGGCTTCTAACAGCTGGCCCATTAGCATATGTTGCCCTTATTCTGTCCCAGTCTTTTCCTCTTGTCATTTACCTCTGGCCTGTTTATCTCTGCGGCTCCTAATGTTTGACCTGTCTGATTGTCATGCTAACACCAAGGTCTCCTAAATGTGGGTCTAAGGACTGACACGTGTTTCTAACCCTTGACTTGGGTGATTGCCCGGTTCCTAAGACCAGACCCTCCTGTCTCGTCAGCCCTGATCCTGGACCTGATGACAGTTGCTGGGATGCAGAAGTTGATCAAGCGCAGAGGACCGTGGGACTTCCCTCCAGGGTTTTTGGACTACATTGCCATGGATATGTATTCCTTCCCAGCAGCCCATGCTAGCCGAGCTGTCATGGTGTCCAAGTTCCTGCTAAACCACCTGGTGCTAGCGGTAGGTCACTGGTCTCTGTTCTGATTCCAGTGGATCTAACATAACTGTGCCGTTGGAGAGTGAGCTTGATGACCTCTGTCCTTCAGGTGCCGCTGAGGATCCTGCTCTACCTGTGGGCCTTCCTGGTTGGCGTCTCTCGGGTGCTGCTGGGCAAACACCACATCTCAGACGTTGGCTGTGGATTCGCTCTCGGGTTCCTGCACTTTAGCCTGGTGGAGTCTGTATGGTTGGACTCTGCCACCTGTCAGACCCTCCTCTCCATTGGCACCCTGCAGTGGACTCCTTTGGTTTAGAAGCGGTTCAAACTGGTTCAAATGGTGAAAAGATTTCTACAGACTGGTTTTTATAGATAGTATTGAATTGTGCCCTTATTTCTGAGTAAACTGTGATCAGGGATTCTGGTTTAAACTGGTCTTAACTGATTAGACTTCCTGTAGCTGGTAGAAACCAGTGAAAATGGTTCTAATCTGGTTTGAACCATTTCGGAATGGTTCCATTGCTGTACATGTAACAGCTAATTTAACTGGTTTCACAGACTTATTAGGAAAACCAGTTTTGTCCAGTGTGGTGCGGTTGGTTTCCATGGTTCCTACCCTCTGTTTGAAACACTCAAGGCTAAATCTGTTCCACTCTGGTCTAAACCGCTTTAATCCAAGTACAGCTGGTTTAAGGCATTAAATGGCCGGCCAGGCATACTTTTTAAAGTTTTATTGTATTATGTTTTTGAAAATGTGGTTAGAACTGGTTGAATCTGGTATGAACTGGATTAGTTAAAGCTGTTACTTTTGATTCGATGTCTTAACACTTGTTAGCAATAGTTGTGACGGTTGAATGATGGAGATCCAGCTCTGAGGGTAAAGGTTAAATGAGTCTCGTTTCTGGGATTAAACATTTTTATTTGTTGTGGTTAGTGCAGTGATGGTGGGACAGATCACTGACATAAAGTGTTTATGTTCAAACTTTCTGATTTTAATTCTGCTAATATTTAATTTTGCCAAATAAAATGCTCAAACTCTAGATAGTCTCTGGGTGATGCAGGAACTTCTGCTTCTAATTGGAATACAATAAAAATTTGGTATTGGTTACTGTTAAAATAAAATGTCAATTTGCAACATTCTGTACAAAACTTACAATTTTAGTAAATTTCTAATTTCAAGCAAATACAGTAAAACATTTTATAATTACTTTATTTTATTGGCAATTTAAAACCAACAAACTTTAATTTAATAAAATCCATGTCTTACCACAACACAGTTTGCTTTTTATAAGAACTGATCACAAAACATTACAATTGATAATTTAAAAGAAAGCATAACCCACATGTTTATATCATATCGTAAACACTATACAGTTATTCAAACAAATGCACAAGAACAAGGCTTTTCAATTTGGATTTTTTTCACCTGAGAACCAAAAGACCTTTTGCAGGGGAATACCTGAAGGGCTCTCTCTAAGACTGAGAGGAAGGTTGTAGGTGCCACCAGAAGGTATCTCATTTTACTGAGGCGTCGGTAGTCTAGACTGGGTTTAACTTTGAGGGACGGGAGCAGAATGCGCCATAAGATGTTCTGATTCTTAGGTCAGAGGTGACGAGGTCTTCAGAGAGATCTCCCTATTATCCCAGGCTGGGTTACAGCAGAATAATAACTGGTTCGCTGTTTATTGACTAGAGTTAAATTACCTGCAGATAATTAATAAAATATTATCTATAAAATACAATTATTCTATAAGCTGTTCTTTCTTTCACATAGTGAGCTTTGCAATATAAATGAGTCTGTTGGTGAATGGACAATATAAATAGGCTCCGCCTTCCCCTTTTGGGAAAAAGCAGGGGCTATGCCCTGTTTCTAGCTCGGGAAACTAGGACCCGTATGATTTTGGGTTTTTTCCAATAGGTTTAAAAAAAAGATTTAGATGGGGGACTTACAATATATTTGAAAAAAAGGTTTGATGTTGCTACCCCTGACTTTAAAAATGTCCGATTTCAAATTTCTGGGCAAAAAATGGTCTAAATGCTGCCCCATAGGGGCTGTGATTATGGGGCTGTTTAAAGAAACCGGGAAAAAAAAAATCCCTCTGCCACTCAATTGGATAGCCCTAAAACCAATAAGAGCAACGGGTGCGGACTTTTATTTTAAAGCGACGCAAAACCCTGTTGTCAAAAAAATAAAAGGCGTGCAGTTGCACGCCTAGAATAAGAAGATGAGCCTTAAAGGTTTCTCTGTTCCTCTTTTAAAATTAATTTGCTGTCGAAAATCTTCTAAACAGACCAAAAATAGTAGAATCTACTCCCCTCAACTCCCCAAGCGGCGCCATTTTTGTTGTAAACCCCAAGCGCGCTTGGTGACGTGGTTGTTTTTCTTACTTTTTTGTTCATTGTCCTTCATCGTATAAAGCCCGCCGGGACAATTTGGTTTGGCCCGCCAGATATTGTCCCGAGGTACTCGCATTTCTATTGGGGCAATGCCAGACCGGATTTCCCCCGACCTAAAACATTGGGGGGCGGGACTAAGTTGGAAGGGCCCCCCCCGGGGCTATGATTTTGCGGGGGCTTGGAAATTTGAAAAAAGTGTTTGGAGATGCTCGGGTTTCCCCAGTTTGTTTCACCCTTTATCCAGTCTTGTAGAAGGGGGGGTAATATCAAAAGGTTTTTTGCTTTGGAACAAGGAATTTGAAGGGGGGAAAAGTGAATACAAAAAACTTAAAGAGGGGGGGGGGGTTGCAGGAAAAAACTGAATTCTGGGGAATCTAGTGTTAAGAAAGGTTTGATTAGAATTAAAAGTTTGGTACGTATTGTAACAAAAGTAGATTAATCACTTAAAAATTTTCTTGGGGGATTTTGTAAGGCCCCAAATTGGGAATTAAAAGGGGTTTTTTCAAATTTAATAAAAAAAACCAAACAAAAATCCCAAAAAACCAAAACCCCCCCAAAATAAAAATTTCCAAAAAAAATTTTCCCAACAACATTTAATCAAACCAAAAAAACATTACCCTTTTTTAAAAATATAAAACTTTTCCCCCAAAAAATTTTTTAAAACCCCCCCTTCAAAAAAAACTTTTTTCTTCCTTTTAAAAAATTTTCTTTTTCTTCCCCCTTTCCCCCCCTTCACCAAAAAAAATTTTACAAATTTTAAATAAAAAAAAAAATTAATTTAAACTAAAATTTTTTTTAAAACCCAATTTTAAAAACTCCCCCCAAAAATTTTTTCCCACAAACTTTTAACCCCCCAACCCCAAACAAAAAATTTTTTAAAACCCCTTCTTAAATAATTACTAAAACTATCCAACAAAAAATAAAAAAACAATTTAAAATTTTAAAAAAAAACCAAATAAAAATTTTTAAAAACCTCTAACAAAAAACCAATTAAGGCTTATAAACTATTTTGCAATAAGCTAAAAAACGCCCGCTCTCGGCCCACATTTAAGGAAGCACGCAAAAATTTTAAATAATTTTTCCTATAATATTTTTGGGGGGCAGTTCCAAACAGGGGGGGCAAAACCCCCCAATTAAACCCCCCTTTTTTTTAACCCAAAAACTTCCTTTTTCCAAACTTAAAACTCCTTCTCTTTTCCCCCTCCCATTTCCTATTTTTCATTTTAAAACCCCAATCCCCCAAAAACTCATTTTAAATTTCCTCCCCCAAACCCAAAAACCAAAAAACCCTAAAAACCCATAAAAAACTCCCCCCCCCAACTAAAAAAAAAAAAAAAAAACCAAAAAACCCCCTTTTTCCCCCAAACTTCAATCTTCCCCAAAAAACCTTCCAAATAAAAATTTTTACCCCAAACCCCCAAAAATCCCCAAAAAATTTTAAAAAAACCCCCCTTTTTATTTAAAAAAAAACCCCCTCCCAAATTTCTCTTCCCCACCCAAAAAAGAAAATTCCCCCCCTAAAAAAGAACCCAAAATTTAAAAAGTAAACCAATTTTTATTCCCCCATTAGAAAACAAATTTGGGAAAAATTTGTTTTACAACTAAATTAAATTTGTTTTAAACCAGGTTTTAAATTAAAGTTTCCCCCAAAAACCTAATTGGGATCCAACCCCTTTTAGGTTTACCCCCCCCAAAAAACCCCACTTTCTGGGAAAAAAAAAATTATTTTAAATTCTACCACAAAAAAAAAAAATTGAAAATTAAAAATTTGAAAAGGGGGTAAAAAAAAAATTAAAACCTTAAAGTTTGGGCCCTTCCCTTTCAAAAAAAGAATAAAAATAGAAGAAAAAAATAAAAAAAAAATTCCCCTTTTAAATTTTTCCCCAACCTTCCCAAATAAAACCACAAAAAATTTTTAAAAAACAACCCTAAAAAAAATAACCAAAATAAAGGGGTACCAATTAATCCCACAAAAACCAAAAAATAAAAATCCCCTTTTCCCCAAAAAAAAAAAAATTAAAAAACAAAAAGATTAAACCTTTTTTAATAAAAAAAATATACTCATAATGCGACTTGGGGAAATTTAAAGGGGTCCCTAAATTTTTTTTGGGGCAATTTTTTCCTCTAAAAAAAAAATCTTGAAAACCTTTTTACTCAAATTGGGGGCCCAAACATAAAATTCCAAAATTTATAAATTAAATAAACCCCTTTAAAATTTAACCCCCCGTCCCCCTTTTTCCCAAAAAATTCAATATATAAAAAAAAATTTTTAAAAACCCCCTTTAACAAAATTTTAAATTCCCCCTTTCAGTCCCCCGAAAAGAAAAAGAAGGAGGATAATGGTCAGGGGGCCTTTAAAATTTAAATTTTAAAATTTTTAAAGGGCCCGAAAAAAAATTTTCCCCAACTTTAAAAAAGGGATAGATTTAAAAGTAAGAGGAATAAAAATTATATCCCATTTTAAAAAAAATTTAATACCTTCGGAATTGTTTAAAACCCCGTAAAAAAAAATAACCGAAATTGGGAAAACCCGTTAAACCCGAAAATTCTCCAAATGTAAAAGTGGGGGGAAATTTTAAACCCCCCAATTTACAAATGTGTTTTTACGTAAAAAAGATTGATTGGGGTGGCCGGGGATGGGAGGAGTCTAACTAAAAGATTATTCCTGGGAAAAAGGCTCCTAAATGTGTTTTTAATGTTTTTCGCCTTTTTAAAATTTTTGGTTTTAAAAAAAATTGGACTTGATTTTCAGTTTGGTTTTACTCGGAGGGTGGGGAGTTTTGGGTAGTAGGGAAAAAAGGATTTTTGGGATGGTTTTGCCGGGTTTGGTGTGAAAAATTTTTTTTTAAAAAGAAAGGAGGTTTTTTTGGAAAGGGGTATTGGGGGAAAGGATTAAGGGAAAGGGATGTTTCCGGTTTGGTGGGGCCTTTTAAAGGTTTTGGGATTTTTTTAAAGGTTTTTTGGGGTATTTTTTTCGGTTTTTGGGGTAGCCAGGTTTTTTAAAAGGAGGTTTGTTGGGTTTTTGGGGTTTTTTGAAACCCGGTTTTTTGGGAGGTTTTTCCGAACCCGGGTTTTATTGGGGTTTTTGAGGTTTTTTGGGGTATTTTTTTTGGTTTTGGGGGTTTTTCGTTTTTTTGGTTTTTTTGGGGTTTTATTGGGTTAGCCCGGGGGTTTTTTGGGTTTTTTTCCCTTTTTCCGGAGGTTTTTGGGGGTTTGTTTTTAGAGGTTATTTGGGAGGTTTGTTTGATTTTAAAGGGGTTTTTCCTTTTAAACCCGGTTTAAATTTTAAGGGGTTTCCGTTTTTACCCGGTTTTTTTAAAGGGGGACCGGGGTTTTTTTAGGGGTTTTTTCCTTTTATCCCTTTTTTTGGGGGTTTTCCCCTTTAACCATTTTTAAGGAGGAAGGAACCGGGGGTTTTTGGGGGTTTGGGGATTTGGAGGCGGGGGTTTTTGGAGGTTTTTGGGTTTAACCAGGTTATTTAAGGAGGTATTCCGTTTGCCAGGTTTTTAAGGAGGTATTCTTTTAAACCGGTTACTTAAGGGGTTTTCCGTTTAACCGGGTTATTTAAAGGGGAAGGAATTCCTTTTTTTTCCCAAGGTTTTTAAGGGGGAAATTTCCCTTTTAACCCGGTTTTTTTAAGGGGGGTTTTCCCTTTTAAAACCAGGTTATTTAAGGAGGGTTTTTTCCGTTTTAACCCGGTTATTTAAGGGGGGGTATTCCTTTTTTAACCAGGTTTTTTTAAAGGAGGTATTCCTTTTTAAACCGGGTTTTTATTTAAGGGGGTTATTCCTTTAAAAACCCCGGTTTTTTTAAAGGGGGTTTTCCCTTTTAAAACCCGGTTATTTAATGGGTTTTCCCCCGTTTAGCCGGGTTTTTATTTAAGGAGGTTTTCCCGTTTAACCCGGTTTTTTTTAAGGAGGTATTCCTTTTAAACCCGGTTTTTTTAAGGGGGGTATTCCTTTTTTAACCCCAGGTTTTTTAAAGGGAGGTTTTCCTTTTTAACCCCGGTTTTTTTAAGGAGGTATTCGTTTAGCCGGTTTTTTTAAGGGGGTTTTTTTCCGTTTGGGCCGGGGTTATTTAAGGAGGTATTCCGTTTAACCCGGTTATTTAAGGAGGTATTCCGTTTAACCCGGTTATTTAAGGAGGTATTCCGTTTAACCAGGTTATTTAAGGAGGTATTCCGTTTAGCCAGGTTATTTAAGGAGGTATTCCGTTTAACCAGGTTATTTAAGGAGGTATTCCGTTTAACCAGGTTATTTAAGGAGGTATTCCGTTTAGCCAGGTTATTTAAGGAGGTATTCTGTTTAACCAGGTTATTTAAGGAGGTATTCTGTTTAACCAGGTTATTTAAGGAGGTATTCCGTTTAGCCAGGTTATTTAAGGAGGTATTCTGTTTAACCAGGTTACTTAAGGAGGTATTCCGTTTAACCCGGTTATTTAAGGAGGTATTCCGTTTAACCAGGTTATTTAAGGAGGTATTCCGTTTAGCCAGGTTATTTAAGGAGGTATTGCCTCAACTCCTTGCATACTTGGTGTGAGAGATTGCTGTGGTTTCCAGTGGATATCTACTCTCCCTAGATGAGGAGATGAGAATCCTGCAAAGTCACTGACTGGATGCAATCAGTTGGTTTTCCTTAGATGGAAGACATTGAACCAATCTGACTGAATGATCTGATTAAATTGTCAATGTAAAGTGTCTTGAGATGTCATGTGTTTTGAATTGGCCCTAAACAAGTAGGCTATAACTAAAGCAGTTGAAAACATTTTGAGAAGAAAAAAGAATCTTAGGTGGCCGCAAACAGCAAAGCCACAGATTTCTGGTTGTCTACGATTCAGTCTAACTGATTAAAAGGTAACCTCAGCTATTGGTCTTTGTGTTGTTACACCGCCATCTTGTGGGCCAATAATTACACTACAAAATGAGCAGAATCAAGACACCCAAATCAAATGCATGCTTCCTGATTTTAAGGTTATTTTATACAGTGGCTTGAAAAAGTATTCACACTCAATATTTTATCACACTACAAAGATGCAAAGGGTGCAAAACTATTCAGACACGTTTTCTCTGAGAGCAACCAGTTGTCTTTAGGAGTTGACTGAATAGAGTTCAACAGTGCGTAATGTGATCTCAGTACAAATGCTGCAGCTCTATGTGGCAGGGTTCTGCCCTATGTTTAAGTTTATTTTTGGTTTCTTTGTACTTTGTGTCTTCATAGTTCTTTTCTAAAAAGTATTGAGTTCTTCATTTGCTCTCTGTTACCCCTTGTGTTTGTTTCCTTTCCCCTTGGCTTCCTTCTAGTCTGTTCCACTCACACCTGCTTCTTATTCAGCTCATTAGTCCATCCTTTGTTCTGTTCCTTATATTCTATTCACTTTATTTCTATAGCTCCAATTCACATCATGTCATCTCAGGTCACTTTCCAGTTCACCAGATCATCCAGTCAGATTGATTCAAAGTTTTCTATCTAAGGAAAACCAGCTGATTGCATCGACTCATTGACTCTTCAGCAATCCCTCACACTAAGCATGCTTGTAGCGACAGTGGAGAGGAAAAACTCCCTTTGAACAGGAAGAAACCTCCAGCAGAACCAGGCTCAGTGTGAGCGGCCATCTGCTGAGGCCCACTGGGGTTCAAGGAGACAGAAGCAGACATAGAAAAAGAAGCATAGATACAAAAGGCGGCCCCGTCCAGGAAACACACAGCCAGGCAGACGAGCTCCGAGCCAGCTCCCATGTCAGAGGATGAAGAGAGCACATCCAGTTAGTCACAGTCAGAGAAACAGGACTACACTGGAAAACAGGCCAAGCTCCAACATCTAGAAACAAAGGTGTTGATGGCAGCAGCACAGCTGATATTTCTCTCCAGGATGGAGTCACAGCCAAACAGGAACAGACCAGATGAAGCTACTCTGAGGAAAAGCAGAGAGAGCAGAACGTTAGAGATTGAACTAACAGATTCTGCAGAGTGGGAGAAAAGAGATAGAATGAAGCAGAATGATGAAAAAGGGGTCCCTATGTCCTCCAGCAGTCTAAGCCTATAGCAGCAGAACTATAGAGATAGATCAGCATAACCTGAGCCACTCTAACTAGAAGCTTTATCAAAAAGGAAAGTTTTAAGCCTAGCCTTAAAAGTAGACAGGGTGTCTGCCTCACGGACTAAAACTGGTAGTTGGTTCCACAGGAGAGGAGCCTGAGAACTAAAAGATCTGCCTCCCATTCTACTTTTAGAAGTTCTAGGAACCACTAGTAAACCTGCAGATTGAGAGCGAAGTGCTCTGTTAGGAACATCAGGAACAATCAGATCTCTGATATCAGATGGAGCTTGGCCATTTAAGGCTTTATATGTGAGAAGGAGGATTTTAAATTCTATTCTGGATTTAACAGGAAGCCAATGAAGAGAAGCCAGGATAGGAGAGATATGATCTCTCTTTTTCATTTTCATCAGAACTCTGGCTGCAGCATTTTGGATCAGCTGAAGGCTTTTAACTACAGTTTGTGGACTTCCTGATAGTAAAGAATTACAATAGTCCAGCCTTGAAGTAACAAATGCATGGACTAGTTTCTCAGCATCACCCCTGGACAGGAGATTGCTCATTTTTGCAATGTAATCTATGTAATGGGTTAGCTTCATCTGGATTATAGACAGATATAGCTGGGTATCATCAGCATAACAGTGGAAATTAATCCCATGCTGTCTAATAACTCTACCGATTGGGAGCATGTATAAAGTAAAGAGAATTGGTCCTAGCACTGATCCCTGTGGTACTCCACAGGTAACCTTTGAGCATGTTGAAGATCTATCATTAACGTGAACAAACTGAATTCGATCAGATAGATCAGATTTAAACCAGTCTAGTGCTGTTCCTTTAATTCCAACAAAATATTCAAGTCTTTCTAAAAGAATATTATGGTCAACTGTATCAAATGCAGCACTAAGATCCAACAGGACGAGCACAGATACAAGTCCATTATCTGAGGCCATGAGAATATCATTAGTGACTTTCACCAGAGCTGTTTCAGTGCTATGATGAGCTCTAAAGCCAGACTGAAACTCTTCAAAAAGTTCATTATGGTGGAAGTGATCGCAAACTTGTTTGGCAACTACTTTCTCAAGAATTTTGGATAAGAAAGGAAGATTGGATATAGGTCTATAATTAACCAAGTCATCTGGGTCAAGAGACGGTTTCTTAAGCAGAGGTTTAATTCCAGCAACCTTAAAAGCTTTAGGTACATATCTCTGTAACAGAGATAGATTAATCACATCTAGAATGGAGGAGGAGATCAAAGGGAATACCTCCTTAAATAACCTGGTTGGAACTGGATCTAACATCCAAGTTGAAGGCTTAGATGAAGACAATAGTTTAGCTAACTCTGAAAGTTCAACTGGATCAAAGCAGTCTAAACCCGGTTCAGATTCCATGACTACCTCAGGTACAATCGCGGATAGAGGAGTGCTTATGATCTTATTTTTAATAAGATCAATCTTATTTATAAAGAATCCCATAAAATCATTGCTGCTAAGAGCAGGTGGAATGGACGGTTCAACAGAGCTATGGCTCTGGGTGAGTTTGGCAACTGTATTAAAAAGAAATCTAGGATTATTCTTATTCTCCTCTATTAATGAGGAGAAGTATGCTGCTCTTGCTTTACAAAGGGTCCTCTTATACAGCAGTAAACCATTTTTCCAGACTAGGAAGGACTCTCGCAGGCCTGTGGAGCGATATTTTCTCTCCAGTTTCCTAGCATTTTGCTTCAAAGTACGCAGCTCTGCATTAAACCAAGGAGCAAGCTTTCTATTTTTAACGGTTTTCATTTTCAAAGGAGCTGCGTTGTCTAAGGCAATACGCAGAGAACTAGCAACCCCATCAACAAAATCATCAACCTGTGAAGGGGAATAAGCTATACTTTTGCACTCTGCAGCACTGCTCAGCGACACAGAGGAGAGAGACATTAGTGATGCATTATATCATGATTATAACTTTATATTTATCAAATATAAAGTTATAATCCACTGACAGTCACTCAGTAACAAAAACTGCAATCAGAAAATAGTGAACCTTCAAAACTAACCTCAGCAAATCCAAAGAAAAAAGGGCAACTTTTAAAATATGCTCAGAATCTGCAAAGATATTTGAGAAGTAAAGTCAAATATTTTTCAAACATGAAATTAGAGTAACTAACATACGTATGTCTGTCTGGGTTAGAAGTGCTTCCTTTTCATCAATGACATTTGCAGCATCAGAAACCAAACTGTCTGTCTATGCTGGTTGAAGGACAGGTGCCTCAGTGAGGTAGGATCTGGGAAGCCATTTTTGTTTTTTATCCAGTACACCATGGGGCTCTCAGACCATGGAGCGCTGGGCTCTGACAGATAGACTCTCTGACAGATAGACTTGGATCTAAATGAGTAGAACAAAAACTAAATTATATATTTCACTCTATTTGATATTCTTGTGTCAGAAAGTTAAAGCTTTTCTGAGACAATAAATAATAACCTGTCGATCTGTTTGGCTTTGGTCGGTTGTTATGGGTTGTTTTCTTGCATCCCTTCATACATTGTCAGCAGTGAGATGTTGTTGTCATCTTCCTCGGTTTTCTTCTCCTGTGGCTCATCAACATTTTCTGCTGATTTTTTCACTTTTTATTGCTTCCTGTTTGGTTGTTTGGTCAAAATAGCAGTCCTTATCTCTGGGATCCAAGTTGTAGCAGAAAACAGTGCGTCCATGCAGATGTGACTGAAATGCTGCTCCATGGCTTGCAGCAGGGCTCTTTGAAGTTTAAACTCTACGATCTGAAGCAACCTTCCTATTTATCAGGTTTTAAGGCTTCGATGTCATCAGCTGCAATGACTGAAGCTGAACTTATGTCTCCTGTAGGCTGTTCTCAGGGGGCAGGTTTAGTAAGCATGTTTTCAATTATAGTCCATTTATCATTTTTCACTTCTTAACTAATGTTCCTAAAATTAAATTAAAATCTCCTTCATAACTTGGTCAGATTTTGAAAAGTCTAAATCAAACAAAGACTTTTCTGAAATATAAAGACAGCAGCTCTGAGCTGCCTGTCAGTCTAAATACAAATCATTTGCCTGCTGCTTGAAAGGTTTTGCTGAAATTTGCTGAAGTTTTTGTCTAATTTCATACTGGGGGGGGGGGGGGGGGGGGGGGGGGGGGGGGGGGGGATATTGTCCCTCCTATATCTTCATTGCTCTGTTTGTTCGCCCTCCATCTTTGGAGCACAAAGGTCAGATGTTCACTGCAGTTCAGGTGGAATAAAGGGTGGCATCCTGTGAAGAACAGAGATTGTTGCAGCTTTTCTTCCCTTCTGTCCAGCAGTAATGGTCTGAAGGTGGAAACAGCATCAACATCCCAGAGATGGACATAAAGGGCCTCCAGCAGCAGCAGCAGTGGTCCATGCTGCCATCCTGCTCTAATCACACACTTTCTGATGCTGATAAACAAGATGATGACAATTAAAAGACCTCCCCTCATTTCTGACTCTAATGTTTGAAGGAAATATTCAAACAGAACAAATATTATTTGGCCTTTTAGGAAAGATAGTTAGAATAGAGACTTTGAAGGGAAGTTTGATTATTTGATCATTTCTAAGTGAAATTCTTCTAAATTACTGCAGCAGAACAATCTGTCCATCTTCTTATCTTCTAATGCAACAAGGAAGAAACATCATCAACCAGATCATCAATATGTGGGAGAAGAAACCAGATTTCTGCTCTGCTCTGCGTTTTTCTCTGATTCTGAGGTGTGGTTCTCTAACGGCGACATTTCTGACTAAATATTCTACAGAAACACCCCCCCCTCCTTTCTCCCCCTCAGGGTTTCTAGCTGGAATAAGTCCAAGAAGCTGTCTGTAGTCAGACGTCACAGATTTCTGTAGAAAATACATAAAAGCTTCAGAGGAACAGGTTAATAACAGCAGGAGGATAAATCAGTTGTTTCCAGAGAAACGGTCTCCTCAGAGGTGGAGCTTTCCCTCCACAGCATGAAGGTCCTTTGAAGGCTAAACACCTGATTGTAGATAAAACACTCCGTTCACATTAACAGTGACAGATGAAGGCTTTAACTCAGGCTCTCTGTCTGGACCAGGGGTCTCCAGCTCCAGTCCTTCAGAGCTGCCCCCCCTCAAGGGCAGATACCAGACGCCCCACCGGGCTGATCAGGGTGAGCTCTATGGAAGGCCCTAATTAGGTCTTTATCCAGAATAAACCAGACAGGGACCCAGGACCTCTCTTCTGGTCCATAACCTTCCCAGTCCACCAAGTACTGGATTCCCCTGCCCCTTTTCCTAGACCTCAGAAGGTGGTTGACTGTATAAGCGGGTCCACCATTAATGAACCGGGTGGGCGGAGGGGGTCTGGAGGGCACAAACCTAGATGAGACCACAGGTTTGACCCGGGACACATGAAAGGTAGGGTGTACTCCAAGTGAACGAGGGAGCTGGAGGCGGACTGCCACCGGGTTCACCAGCTTAGAAATGGGAAAAGGGCTGATAAAGCGAGGGGCCAGCTTTCTGCTATCCACCTTTAGGGGTAGATCCTTGGTGGAGAGCCAAACCTTCTGGCCCACCTGGTAAGTGGGACCTGGAACCCTCCGACGGTTGGCGGCTTTAATGCAATGGCCTTCCTGGCTCTTCTCCAGGCCCGCTGGCACCTGAGAGCAGACAGGCGGGCAGAAGGAACCTTACTGTCCCCCTCCAGCACCACTGGACAGGTGGGGCAGAGTTAATAGCATGCTCCACCCAGGAGAGTTGACTGGCCCACTTTGTGGGATCAGCCTCACAGAGGATACGAATTTTTGTCTCAATGACCTGGTTGGCCCTCTCTGTCTGTCCATCAGTTTGGGGGTGAAAGCCTGAAGACAAACTAACAGAGATCCCTAACAAGGAGCAGAACTCCCTCCAGAATTGAGAGACAAACTGGGGGACACCTGTCAGAGACAATGCCAGTGGGGAGGCCATGGAGACGAAAAACTTCTCGGATGAGGACCTCCCCCACCTCCCTGGCAGAGGGGAGTTTGGGCAGCGGAACCAAGGGGAACATCTTGGAGAACCTGTCAATAATAGTGAGGATGACAGTGTTACCATCAGAACTAGGTAACCCAGTGATGAAGTCCATGGCAATACGAGACCACGGCCGAGACGGGATGGGCAGAGGTCGGAGAAAACCAGATGGAGGCCTATTGGATGTTTTAGACTGGTTGCAAATGGGGGAGGCTGCCACAAACTCCCGCACATCTGCAGACAGAGAAGGCCACCAAAACTGAGACCGAACAAAGCTGATGGTTTTGGAAACACCAGGATGACAGAAAAACCGAGAACCATGGCAGAAAAACAACAATTTCTTTCTAAGACCATCAGGAACAAATAAACGACCACTGGGGCAACTGCTAGGAGAAGGTTGGTTAATGAGAGCTTGCCTGACCTCCTTCTCAACGTCAGCCTATGGTGCCAAGATCATGACAGTGTTCATGGGCAACAGCCCAGGATCCACACATTTGCATAGCAGCAATAGCCATGAGATGAAACGATACATCAGCACATTGAAGGCCCCAGCATTTATTGTTTTATTAGGGAAGATTTAAATTCAGGCATCTTTCCAGAGTTATTGTCCCTCCTATATCTTCATTGCTCTGTTTGTTCGCCCTCCATCTTTGGAGCACAAAGGTCAGATGTTCACTGCAGTTCAGGTGGAATAAAGGGTGGCATCCTGTGAAGAACAGAGATTGTTGCAGCTTTTCTTCCCTTCTGTCCAGCAGTAATGGTCTGAAGGTGGAAAAGCAGCATCAACATCCCAGAGATGGACATAAAGGGCCTCCAGCAGCAGCAGCAGTGGTCCATGCTGCCATCCTGCTCTAATCACACACTTTCTGATGCTGATAAACAAGATGATGACAATTAAAAGACCTCCCCTCATTTTCTGACTCTAATGTTGAAGGAAATATTCAAACAGAACAAATATTATTTGGCCTTTTAGGAAAGATAGTTAGAATAGAGACTTTGAAGGGAAGTTTGATTATTTGATCATTTCTAAGTGAAATTCTTCTAAATTACTGCAGCAGAACAATCTGTCCATCTTCTTATCTTCTAATGCAACAAGGAAGAAACATCATCAACCAGATCACTCAATATGTGGGAGAAGAAACCAGATTTCTGCTCTGCTCTGCGTTTTTCTCTGATTCTGAGGTGTGGTTCTCTAACGGCGACATTTCCTGACTAAATATTCTACAGAAACACCCCCCCTCCTTTCTCCCCCTCAGGGTTTCTAGCTGGAATAAGTCCAAGAAGCTGTCTGTAGTCAGACGTCACAGATTTCTGTGAAAAATACATAAAAGCTTCAGAGGAACAGGTTAATAACAGCAGGAGGATAAATCAGTTGTTTCCAGAGAAACGGTCTCCTCAGAGGTGGAGCTTTCCCTCCACAGCATGAAGGTCCTTTGAAGGCTAAACACCTGATTGTAGATAAAACACTCCGTTCACATTAACAGTGACAGATGAAGGCTTTAACTCAGGCTCTCTGTCTGGACCAGGGGTCTCCAGCTCCAGTCCTTCAGAGCTGCTGTCCTGCAGCTTTTAGATGCTTCAGCTTCTGAGACACAAACAGTTTCAACGTTTAGCTTCAGCTCCTGATAAAACAGAGACGGTTTCTTCCCTCAGACTGTCTCTCTGATCAAAACTAACCTAAGGGGCAGTCTGGGAAATGAAGTCCTCACTTTACCAGTAAAATACCCAAACTATATTTTCACTGCACTGCCAGAATAACTAGATCCAGTCCCACGTACACAGTGGATCATCTCGGCCCTCTGACTGGTTGGTGATGATCACTCGGACAGGCTCAGGAAGAAAGTGTCTCTGTGGATCCTGGTTCCTCCATGGTGGTTCCTAGGAACTCTGAGGGTGAGAAAGCAGCTTATGCAGAACTCTGCTGCTGACTTTATAACTCAGACCTGCAGACATGAGCGTATTTCCTCCATCCTGGGCTCCCTTCACTGGCTCCCTGCTTATTATACAATTCATTTTCAGTGTCTGAACAACCTTGTTCCACCATATCTATCTGAGCTGCTTCATTTCAGCCACTCCTCCTCCTCCATCACTTTGTAGTGAAAAGTATAGGGTGGTAGGAGGTTCGTGCTGATCGCCCGTGCTGGCTGACGCGTCCGTTAAAGCAGAGGGGATACCAGTTGTATGAGCTGACAGCTCCCTAGCATGGTGGAAAAGGAGTCCTAAGTATTCGACAGCCCTCCTGTGATTGAGCTGAGCTCTGACTGGGGTAGCTTCAGCCCCCATATATACACACAAACTCCCAACACACATACCCAGGGAAACCAATCCCACCCCGCCAAGGACATCTCCTTTTATATTAATATATCTTTATTGACCAGACGTAACATTTCACAACAGCCTTCCTCCTGATCATGCCATGGGGGAGGCTGAGTGAGCCCCAAACACTCATTATTATCTCTCACAGCCTTCCTTTGAACCCTCTGTGAGACTAAGACATACGTCAATATTTCATTTCACACTCTGCAGTCATTGGGAGCATCAAAGATGAGCAAGAAGCTAGACAGAGAGTCTGGGGAAGCCTGTTGTACCTGGAGAGGAACAAATCATCTTGATCCTAGGGAGGTCAACAAAACAAGAGAGATGGATTCACAGAAGAAAACAGAACAAGTAAATCCTGTAACTCCTGGGAGATCATCACCATCATCACACCAGTATAATGAGCTGGCTTGCCCCATGTATAAATGAGCTGTTTCCCCAGAAATAGCAATGATCTGTGCCCCAGTATAAATGAGCTGTTGGGCCCAGTAAAAAGAGCTGTGCCCCAGTATAAAATGAGCTGTGCCCCATTAAATGAGCTTGCCCCAGTAATCATGAGCTGTGCCCCAGTATAATGAACTGGCCCCAGTATAATGAGCTGTGGCCGCATTATAATGAGCTGTGCCCCAGTATAAATGAGCTGTGCCCCAGTATAATGAGCTGTGCCCCAGTATAGTGAGCTGTGGCCCAGTATAATGAGCTGTGCCCCAGTATAATGAGCTGTGCCCCAGTATAAATGAGCTGTGCCCCAGTATAAATGAGCTGTGCCCCAGTATAATGAGCTGTGCCCCAGTATAATGAGCTGTGCCCCAGTATAATGAGCTGTGCCCCAGTATAATGAGCTGTGCCCCAGTATAAATGAGCTGTGCCCCAGTATAAATGAGCTGTGCCCCAGTATAATGAGCTGTGCCCCAGTATAATGAGCTGTGCCCCAGTATAATGAGCTGTGCCCCAGTATAATGAGCTGTGCCCCAGTATAATGAGCTGTGCCCCAGTATAATGAGCTGTGCCCCAGTATAAATGAGCTGTGCCCCAGTATAAATGAGCTGTGCCCCAGTATAAATGAGCTGTGCCCCAGTATAATGAGCTGTGCCCCAGTATAATGAGCTGTGCCCCAGTATAATGAGCTGTGCCCCAGTATAATGAGCTGTGCCCCAGTATAATGAGCTGTGCCCAGTATAATGAGCTGTGCCCAGTATAATGAGCTGTTCCCCAGTATAATGAGCTGTGCCCCAGTATAATGAGCTGTGCCCCAGTATAATGAGCTGTGGCCCAGTATAATGAGCTGTGCCCCAGTATAAATGAGCTGTGCCCCAGTATAATGAGCTGTGCCCCAGTATAATGAGCTGTGCCCAGTATAATGAGCTGTGCCCCAGTATAATGAGCTGTGGCCCCAGTATAATGAGCTGTGCCCCAGTATAATGAGCTGTGCCCCAGTATAATGAGCTGTGCCCCAGTATAATGAGCTGTGCCCCAGTATAATGAGCTGTGGCCCCAGTATAAATGAGCTGTGCCCCAGTATAATGAGCTGTGCCCCAGTATAATGAGCTGTGCCCCAGTATAAATGAGCTGTGCCCCAGTATAATGAGCTGTGGCCCAGTATAATGAGCTGTGCCCCAGTATAATGAGCTGTGCCCCAGTATAAATGAGCTGTGCCCCAGTATAATGAGCTGTGGCCCCAGTATAATGAGCTGTGGCCCAGTATAATGAGCTGTGGCCCCAGTATAATGAGCTGTGCCCCAGTATAATGAGCTGTGCCCCAGTATAATGAGCTGTGCCCCAGTATAATGAGCTGTGCCCCAGTATAATGAGCTGTGCCCCAGTATAATGAGCTGTGCCCCAGTATAATGAGCTGTGCCCCAGTATAATGAGCTGTGCCCCAGTATAATGAGCTGTGCCCCAGTATAATGAGCTGTGCCCCAGTATAATGAGCTGTGCCCCAGTATAATGAGCTGTGCCCCAGTATAATGAGCTGTGCCCCAGTATAATGAGCTGTGCCCCAGTATAATGAGCTGTGGCCCCAGTATAATGAGCTGTGCCCCAGTATAATGAGCTGTGCCCCAGTATAATGAGCTGTGCCCCAGTATAATGAGCTGTGCCCCAGTATAATGAGCTGTGCCCCAGTATAATGAGCTGTGCCCCAGTATAATGAGCTGTGCCCCAGTATAATGAGCTGTGCCCCAGTATAATGAGCTGTGCCCCAGTATAATGAGCTGTGCCCCAGTATAATGAGCTGTGCCCCAGTATAATGAGCTGTGGCCCAGTATAATGAGCTGTGCCCCAGTATAATGAGCTGTGCCCCAGTATAATGAGCTGTGCCCCAGTATAATGAGCTGTGCCCCAGTATAATGAGCTGTGCCCCAGTATAATGAGCTGTGCCCCAGTATAATGAGCTGTGGCCCCAGTATAATGAGCTGTGCCCCAGTATAATGAGCTGTGCCCCAGTATAATGAGCTGTGCCCCAGTATAATGAGCTGTGCCCCAGTATAATGAGCTGTGGCCCAGTATAATGAGCTGTGCCCAGTATAATGAGCTGTGCCCCAGTATAATGAGCTGTGGCCCCAGTATAATGAGCTGTGCCCCAGTATAATGAGCTGTGCCCCAGTATAATGAGCTGTGGCCCAGTATAATGAGCTGTGCCCCAGTATAATGAGCTGTGGCCCCAGTATAATGAGCTGTGCCCAGTATAATGAGCTGTGCCCAGTATAATGAGCTGTGGCCCCAGTATAATGAGCTGTGGCCCAGTATAATGAGCTGTGCCCCCAGTATAATGAGCTGTGCCCCAGTATAATGAGCTGTGGCCCAGTATAATGAGCTGTGCCCCAGTATAATGAGCTGTGGCCCAGTATAATGAGCTGTGCCCCAGTATAATGAGCTGTGGCCCAGTATAATGAGCTGTGCCCCAGTATAATGAGCTGTGCCCCAGTATAATGAGCTGTGGCCCAGTATAATGAGCTGTGCCCCAGTATAATGAGCTGTGGCCCAGTATAATGAGCTGTGCCCCAGTATAATGAGCTGTGCCCCAGTATAATGAGCTGTGGCCCAGTATAATGAGCTGTGGCCCAGTATAATGAGCTGTGCCCCAGTATAATGAGCTGTGCCCCAGTATAATGAGCTGTGCCCCAGTATAATGAGCTGTGGCCCAGTATAATGAGCTGTGCCCCAGTATAATGAGCTGTGCCCCAGTATAATGAGCTGTGCCCCAGTATAATGAGCTGTGCCCAGTATAATGAGCTGTGCCCCAGTATAATGAGCTGTGGCCCAGTATAATGAGCTGTGCCCCAGTATAATGAGCTGTGCCCCAGTATAATGAGCTGTGCCCCAGTATAATGAGCTGTGCCCCAGTATAATGAGCTGTGCCCAGTATAATGAGCTGTGCCCCAGTATAATGAGCTGTGCCCCAGTATAATGAGCTGTGGCCCAGTATAATGAGCTGTGCCCCAGTATAATGAGCTGTGCCCCAGTATAATGAGCTGTGGCCCAGTATAATGAGCTGTGCCCCAGTATAATGAGCTGTGGCCCAGTATAATGAGCTGTGGCCCAGTATAATGAGCTGTGCCCCAGTATAATGAGCTGTGCCCCAGTATAATGAGCTGTGCCCCAGTATAATGAGCTGTGCCCCAGTATAATGAGCTGTGGCCCAGTATAATGAGCTGTGCCCCAGTATAGTGAGCTGTGCCCCAGTATAATGAGCTGTGCCCCAGTATAATGAGCTGTGCCCCAGTATAATGAGCTGTGCCCCAGTATAATGAGCTGTGCCCCAGTATAATGAGCTGTGCCCCAGTATAATGAGCTGTGCCCCAGTATAATGAGCTGTGGCCCAGTATAATGAGCTGTGCCCCAGTATAATGAGCTGTGGCCCAGTATAATGAGCTGTGGCCCAGTATAATGAGCTGTGCCCCAGTATAATGAGCTGTGCCCCAGTATAATGAGCTGTGCCCCAGTATAATGAGCTGTGCCCCAGTATAATGAGCTGTGGCCCAGTATAATGAGCTGTGCCCCAGTATAGTGAGCTGTGGCCCAGTATAATGAGCTGTGCCCCAGTATAATGAGCTGTGCCCCAGTATAATGAGCTGTGCCCCAGTATAATGAGCTGTGCCCCAGTATAATGAGCTGTGCCCCAGTATAATGAGCTGTGGCCCAGTATAATGAGCTGTGCCCCAGTATAATGAGCTGTGGCCCAGTATAATGAGCTGTGCCCCAGTATAATGAGCTGTGCCCCAGTATAGTGAGCTGTGCCCCAGTATAATGAGCTGTGCCCCAGTATAATGAGCTGTGCCCCAGTATAATGAGCTGTGCCCCAGTATAGTGAGCTGTGGCCCAGTATAATGAGCTGTGCCCCAGTATAATGAGCTGTGGCCCAGTATAATGAGCTGTGGCCCAGTATAATGAGCTGTGCCCCAGTATAGTGAGCTGTGGCCCAGTATAATGAGCTGTGCCCCAGTATAATGAGCTGTGCCCCAGTATAATGAGCTGTGGCCCAGTATAATGAGCTGTGCCCCAGTATAGTGAGCTGTGGCCCAGTATAATGAGCTGTGCCCCAGTATAGTGAGCTGTGGCCCAGTATAATGAGCTGTGCCCCAGTATAATGAGCTGTGCCCCAGTATAGTGAGCTGTGGCCCCAGTATAGTGAGCTGTGGCCCCAGTATAATGAGCTGTGCCCCAGTATAATGAGCTGTGGCCCAGTATAATGAGCTGTGCCCCAGTATAATGAGCTGTGCCCCAGTATAATGAGCTGTGCCCCAGTATAAATGAGCTGTGCCCCAGTATAATGAGCTGTGCCCCAGTATAATGAGCTGTGCCCCAGTATAATGAGCTGTGGCCCAGTATAATGAGCTGTGCCCCAGTATAATGAGCTGTGCCCCAGTATAATGAGCTGTGCCCCAGTATAATGAGCTGTGCCCCAGTATAATGAGCTGTGCCCCAGTATAATGAGCTGTGGCCCAGTATAATGAGCTGTGGCCCCAGTATAATGAGCTGTGCCCCAGTATAATGAGCTGTGCCCCAGTATAATGAGCTGTGCCCCAGTATAATGAGCTGTGGCCCAGTATAATGAGCTGTGGCCCAGTATAATGAGCTGTGCCCCAGTATAATGAGCTGTGCCCCAGTATAATGAGCTGTGCCCCAGTATAATGAGCTGTGCCCCAGTATAATGAGCTGTGCCCCAGTATAGTGAGCTGTGCCCCAGTATAATGAGCTGTGGCCCAGTATAATGAGCTGTGCCCCAGTATAATGAGCTGTGCCCCAGTATAATGAGCTGTGGCCCAGTATAATGAGCTGTGCCCCAGTATAATGAGCTGTGCCCCAGTATAATGAGCTGTGCCCAGTATAATGAGCTGTGGCCCAGTATAATGAGCTGTGCCCCAGTATAATGAGCTGTGCCCCAGTATAATGAGCTGTGCCCCAGTATAATGAGCTGTGGCCCAGTATAATGAGCTGTGCCCCAGTATAATGAGCTGTGCCCCAGTATAATGAGCTGTGGCCCAGTATAATGAGCTGTGCCCCAGTATAATGAGCTGTGGCCCAGTATAATGAGCTGTGCCCCAGTATAATGAGCTGTGGCCCAGTATAATGAGCTGTGCCCCAGTATAATGAGCTGTGCCCCAGTATAATGAGCTGTGCCCCAGTATAATGAGCTGTGGCCCAGTATAATGAGCTGTGCCCCAGTATAATGAGCTGTGCCCCAGTATAATGAGCTGTGCCCCAGTATAATGAGCTGTGCCCCAGTATAGTGAGCTGTGGCCCAGTATAATGAGCTGTGCCCCAGTATAGTGAGCTGTGGCCCAGTATAATGAGCTGTGCCCCAGTATAATGAGCTGTGCCCCAGTATAATGAGCTGTGCCCAGTATAATGAGCTGTGGCCCCAGTATAATGAGCTGTGCCCCAGTATAATGAGCTGTGGCCCAGTATAATGAGCTGTGGCCCCAGTATAATGAGCTGTGCCCAGTATAATGAGCTGTGCCCCAGTATAATGAGCTGTGCCCCAGTATAATGAGCTGTGGCCCCAGTATAATGAGCTGTGCCCAGTATAATGAGCTGTGCCCCAGTATAATGAGCTGTGGCCCCAGTATAATGAGCTGTGGCCCCAGTATAATGAGCTGTGGCCCAGTATAATGAGCTGTGGCCCAGTATAATGAGCTGTGGCCCAGTATAATGAGCTGTGGCCCAGTATAAGTGAGCTGTGGCCCAGTATAATGAGCTGTGGCCCCAGTATAAATGAGCTGTGGCCCAGTATAATGAGCTGTGGCCCAGTATAATGAGCTGTGCCCCCAGTATAATGAGCTGTGGCCCAGTATAATGAGCTGTGGCCCAGTATAATGAGCTGTGGCCCAGTATAAATGAGCTGTGGCCCAGTATAATGAGCTGTGGCCCAGTATAATGAGCTGTGGCCCAGTATAAATGAGCTGTGCCCCAGTATAAATGAGCTGTGGCCCAGTATAATGAGCTGTGGCCCAGTATAATGAGCTGTGGCCCAGTATAATGAGCTGTGCCCCAGTATAAATGAGCTGTGCCCCAGTATAATGAGCTGTGGCCCAGTATAATGAGCTGTGGCCCAGTATAATGAGCTGTGCCCCAGTATAATGAGCTGTGCCCCAGTATAATGAGCTGTGCCCCAGTATAAATGAGCTGTGCCCCAGTATAATGAGCTGTGGCCCAGTATAATGAGCTGTGGCCCAGTATAATGAGCTGTGCCCCCAGTATAATGAGCTGTGGCCCAGTATAATGAGCTGTGGCCCAGTATAATGAGCTGTGGCCCAGTATAATGAGCTGTGCCCCAGTATAATGAGCTGTGGCCCAGTATAATGAGCTGTGGCCCAGTATAATGAGCTGTGGCCCCAGTATAATGAGCTGTGCCCCAGTATAAATGAGCTGTGCCCCAGTATAATGAGCTGTGCCCCAGTATAATGAGCTGTGGCCCAGTATAATGAGCTGTGGCCCAGTATAATGAGCTGTGGCCCAGTATAATGAGCTGTGGCCCAGTATAATGAGCTGTGCCCAGTATAATGAGCTGTGGCCCCAGTATAATGAGCTGTGGCCCAGTATAATGAGCTGTGGCCCAGTATAATGAGCTGTGGCCCAGTATAATGAGCTGTGGCCCAGTATAATGAGCTGTGGCCCAGTATAATGAGCTGTGGCCCCAGTATAATGAGCTGTGGCCCAGTATAATGAGCTGTGGCCCAGTATAATGAGCTGTGGCCCAGTATAAATGAGCTGTGGCCCAGTATAATGAGCTGTGGCCCAGTATAAATGAGCTGTGGCCCCAGTATAATGAGCTGTGGCCCAGTATAATGAGCTGTGGCCCAGTATAATGAGCTGTGGCCCAGTATAATGAGCTGTGGCCCAGTATAATGAGCTGTGGCCCAGTATAATGAGCTGTGGCCCAGTATAATGAGCTGTGGCCCAGTATAATGAGCTGTGGCCCAGTATAAATGAGCTGTGGCCCAGTATAATGAGCTGTGGCCCAGTATAAATGAGCTGTGGCCCAGTATAAATGAGCTGTGGCCCAGTATAAATGAGCTGTGGCCCAGTATAAATGAGCTGTGGCCCAGTATAAATGAGCTGTGGCCCAGTATAAATGAGCTGTGGCCCAGTATAAATGAGCTGTGGCCCAGTATAAATGAGCTGTGGCCCAGTATAAATGAGCTGTGGCCCAGTATAATGAGCTGTGGCCCAGTATAATGAGCTGTGGCCCAGTATAATGAGCTGTGGCCCAGTATAAATGAGCTGTGGCCCAGTATAAATGAGCTGTGGCCCAGTATAAATGAGCTGTGGCCCAGTATAATGAGCTGTGCCCCAGTATAATGAGCTGTGGCCCAGTATAATGAGCTGTGCCCCAGTATAAATGAGCTGTGCCCCAGTATAATGAGCTGTGCCCCAGTATAAATGAGCTGTGGCCCAGTATAAATGAGCTGTGGCCCAGTATAAATGAGCTGTGGCCCAGTATAAATGAGCTGTGGCCCAGTATAAATGAGCTGTGGCCCAGTATAAATGAGCTGTGGCCCAGTATAAATGAGATGTGGCCCAGTATAAATGAGCTGTGGCCCAGTATAAATGAGCTGTGGCCCAGTATAATGAGCTGTGGCCCAGTATAATGAGCTGTGGCCCAGTATAATGAGCTGTGGCCCAGTATAAATGAGCTGTGGCCCAGTATAGTGAGCTGTGCCCCAGTATAATGAGCTGTGGCCCAGTATAAATGAGCTGTGGCCCAGTATAAATGAGCTGTGGCCCAGTATAAATGAGCTGTGGCCCAGTATAATGAGCTGTGGCCCAGTATAATGAGCTGTGCCCCCAGTATAATGAGCTGTGGCCCAGTATAATGAGCTGTGCCCCAGTATAATGAGCTGTGGCCCAGTATAATGAGCTGTGGCCCAGTATAATGAGCTGTGGCCCAGTATAAATGAGCTGTGGCCCAGTATAGTGAGCTGTGCCCCAGTATAATGAGCTGTGGCCCAGTATAAATGAGCTGTGGCCCAGTATAATGAGCTGTGGCCCAGTATAAATCTCATGAATATTTGCAGCAATAATACATTCTGTCATTCATCGATGTAGATAATTCCAACCGGAGGAGACGGGCCATCCTGCTACTTTATAAGTTGAAAAGGAAGAACTTTCTAAGCTGAGTCACAGTCTAGTGATCGACCGCTTTGCAAAAATCAAAAATAGGAGGTAAACTTTAATGCTCAGAAAATAAAAGAAAGACTTAGTTCAGGTTGAGTTAAACTTTCCCCTGAACTAAAACTCTGAAACCTAGGAATTAACGATTACTTCAGAATGTGTATAAGGAAACTTTTGATTTGTCAAAGTTGTTGATGTCTTATTGCAATGTTGAAAATGTTTGTTAAAACAAATATGCTCTTACACTCATTAATATCTCAACTGGTAATTTTGGTAGCAATGTATCAGGGTGGGGCAGTGTGCTTGTCTGTATTTGCGTATGGAAGGGGGGGCACATGCGGTAGGGGGCCAGTGCCCCAGTAAAGCTTGGTGCCTAGCAACGCCCCTGCTTCAAACTGGCGTGTGTCTTAATAAAGTGGCTGTTTTCTGTCTATCAACAACAGCTTTTTAATGTGAAGGTTTTCTTTGTTAAATCTATGAAAATATCTGCATGGGGGGGTGGGGGGGGGCTGACCTCCTGTTGTTTGCAACCAGAGCCAAGGTTAAACATGGTGGCTAGGCTAATGCTTAGCAGATCACTATCTATTTCACATTGTAATACTGACAGTATGCTGCGTTTTCTGAACATTTAGTCACATTGTCAAAACAAAAACAACAACAAGATTTGGTGGTGTGACTGTTTACTGTTGTTTTCAACACATAGACGCATTTACACCTAAAGACATAAACATTACATTTATATTGTTATTAAAACCAGGTTAGGATATTAAGCGCCGATGTGGGACCTTTGCTGAAACTGACATATGCCGCTTCCCTGCTGGCTATGTGGCAAAAGCCAAGATCAATCTAGGCCTGATTGAAAGCATAACATGAACAACTGGATGTTTATTATAACAATGAACTGAGAAAGCTTTCATGAACTTGTTCTTCCTGGAAGGGGATGAATGATTTAGTCAGAAGTAAAAGTAAAGTTCATATTTTTAGTGGGTTGGAAAATAGCAAAATAAAACTTTGAGACTTTATTCGTCCGGTTTTTAATCCAACCTTGACTTTTGTCATTTTTTATATATTGTTCATTTTAGAGGCTCTCATACAGAGCCGCTGTGGTTCTAACAGGGGGGGCGTTACCATGGAAACGGTTTTCTGGTCCTGGTCGTGCAGCTTGTGAATAAACGAGCTCCGGCATCATGGAGTCCACCTGTCTCCTCTGTGATCCACTCACAGGTGACACACCTGTCCTGTTTACAGGACATTTTATCGTATTCCTCCTACTCTGTACTTTTCCTTCATGTGGAAACAGAACGCTGCTGTTCAGCGGCACATTGTTCTATTAGCAACTCATTGTGGAGCCGAAGCACAAAGTGATCATTTACTTTAGTCTGTAAAGATATTTGAAAGTAGATTTACTGATTGGTTTTAGTACTTTTATGGACAGAATTGAAGATTTTCTAAATATTCAGCTGTTCAAACCATGAATGTTCCTCCATCTTTGTTTAAACAGCAGGTTGTCAGTTTAAAAAACTATTTTATCTGATTTATACCATAAAAAGATACTGTGAAAATAGTTTTTAAATGAGCATTTTAGATTTATTTTTCAGGGAAGGGTTTGATTGGTTCAATTGACTGTGTTTGATATTTATGTTATTAATATATTATTTATTTGCTGTGGTTCTTTAAATTGTATAAATAAAACAAGTGAGTTTGAAACAAGAGGTTAAATGAATGAACGACAGTTTTTTCAGATGCATGATAGACGTTTATTGTTCTTTAAAACACAAGGGTTACAGGAAAGAAAGAAAATCTGGTTTAAATGACCCCAGAATCAATAATAAAAGGAGAGATTTGAGTTTAAACTCTTTCCCCGACCAATAGAACCACCACCAAAGCAATGAAACCATTTCTTTTCCTCCTCAGGGCCGCTGGCTTCAGTGCCGACGCTCACTGATAGAAACACAGGTACTGAAAAGCTCCTGTATTGCCTTCATTGAGATTTTTGTCAATGACCTGGAGCCCCGCCCTCTGACATGGCAGCTTGTAAAGGGGCCCGTCAATCAGAGTGAAGGTCTTGATGGGCTTGGATCCCTTTTTCTGGGACCACACATTTACCAGGCTTCCTCCGGTCCCCTGATTCAGATCCTGTATAACTTTTTGGAAACCTTGCTCCTGCAGGTTCTTCCCCTCCGCTGCACTCACAGAGACTGATAGATCTGTGAGAGCTTCGTTAGGATTAGTGGTCAGTTTGTACCACAGGAATACTTTGTCTCCTCCAGCACTTGCGTTGGTGTTTTCATCCAGTCTGAAGAACCCATCCTGAAACTGCTTAGCGTCATCTTGGAAGCCAGCTGTAGCTCTAATCTCAGAGATGTAGGTTTGTTCTCTTCTCTTCACCCACAGGAAGATCTGAGTTCCTGAAGTTCCCCTCTTCATGTTGCAGGCGAGCCTATCCCAGCCCAGATGATACAGCTGTGGAGCTGCTTGTTGCTCTGTGGTGACAAAGAGGTCGGTAATGGGAGATCCTCCCTCTGAAGGACCTTGTTTGTACCAGAGATGGAGAGGATCTCCACCGGTTTTGTAATTTAGATTTTCCTCAACTTGCTTGTACCCTGCTTCCTCCAGGCCTTTAGACATTTCCCCACTGAAGCTGAACTGAATGTTGGTGATTGGTTCATCATTTCCCTTTTTGTACCACATGTACATTTTATAACCACCGGCTCTTTTGGTCAGACTGACAGGGATCTGGATAAAGCCTTCTTTAGATAATTTCTGTTCTTCCGTTTTTACTTCAGTGGGGCCACCCTTTTCTATATAAACAGTGATGTCAGTGATGCAATCGTTGTCTGTGTTGGAAGGCATGTCGTCTACCTGCATCAGAAACAACAAAGTGTTGATCAGAGAAACTTCAATGTAAATAAATTTGCAATTATTCACAGAAACATCAACCAGTTAAGAGCTTCATAGACATCTAGTTTATACATCCTCTGCAGCAGAGGAGAGGAAGTCAGGCTCTCCTCCGTCTGCTTCCTGATTCTGACCCAAACCTCCAAGCAACTGGAATCAAATGTAACCTGAAGCTGCGATGCTGAAGCTGAGCTGCCTAAAGACGCTGTAACCTCATGAAATCAGAGCCAATCAGGATGATGGAGACTTACGTGTCTGCAGGCAGAGGTCGGCTGGCTGAGGTCTTCTGGAGGTCTGAAGGCTACTGTTCCTGAGCTGCTCTCCTGCTCTTTATACACCTGCTGGGAGCTGGGCTGTGGTGGGAAAGCTCCACCTCTCAGGAGAGGCTTTCTCTGGAAACCCCCCCCCCCCCCCCTCGTCCCAACGGAAGGTTGGGCTGCTGGCAGCTTTCTCAGGAAGCCAGAGATCTGGCAGGTAGGAGTCCTTTGATGGGGGGACAGATGGGCGGCTCCACTTCTTTGGAAAGCAGAAAGATTTCTTCACTGATTCGGTCGTCTTTGTCGCCACTCGGCTGCGTTATTGAAGCGCTCTGGTGTCCAAAGGTCCCTAATGTTCATCTCTACTGTCCTCAATGTGCTGCTGCTCCTCTGACCAACACAAACATTTGAACAGATTTCACTTTGTTAGTCGCTGCACTTGATTCTGGTTCCTTTTAAGATTATCAGAAATAATAACTTTATTTCCTTTAAAGTCTAAAAGAGTTTTTTCCCTTTCCTGGATGGATGTCACAGGTCATGTGTGTCCCTTGTTCTCCTGGTCGCCGCCTTTAGAGCGGCCTGCTGCAGGCTCTTCTCTAAGCAGCTCTGACATCAGCTGCTGCTTGCTGTCAAACCTGCAGCGATTGGTGAACACATTAAAGCAAAGTACTTTACTATCCTGGATCTTGTAATTCAGGTTAGTCAAAGAACTGCTGTTTCCCCCAGAGTTCAGAGCGCTTCAATAACGCAGCCGAGTGGCGACAAAGACGACCGAATCAGTGAAGAAATCTTTCTGCTTTCCAAAGAAGTGGAGCCGCCCATCTGTCCCCCCATCAAAGGACTCCTACCTGCCAGATCTCTGGCTTCCTGAGAAAGCTGCCAGCAGCCCAACCTTCCGTTGGGACGAGGGGGGGGGGGGGGGGGGGTTTCCAGAGAAAGCCTCTCCTGAGAGGTGGAGCTTTCCCACCACAGCCCAGCTCCCAGCAGGTGTATAAAGAGCAGGAGAGCAGCTCAGGAACAGCAGCCTTCAGACCTCCAGAAGACCTCAGCCAGCCGACCTCTGCCTGCAGACACGTAAGTCTCCATCATCCTGATTGGCTCTGATTTCATGAGGTTACAGCGTCTTTAGGCAGCTCAGCTTCAGCATCGCAGCTTCAGGTTACATTTGATTCCAGTTGCTTGGAGGTTTGGGTCAGAATCAGGAAGCAGACGGAGGAGAGCCTGACTTCCTCTCCTCTGCTGCAGCTTGTGGTGATGGTGGCTTCAGATGCAGGAGAGTTGGCCAAGACAGCCCACCCAGACCGATGGTCAGACCTGACCGGTTGAAGCCCGTTAGAAGTAGAGGCCATTTACCATTCGTCTGTTAAAGATGAACAGATAGAGGTTCAGGAGCCATTCTGTCTTCAGAAGAACGATGTCCAGAAGACACATGCTGACCTTTGACTGGTGGTTTAGTGTGGAGCTAAACTGGGACCATGTTTGATGTTATTAAATATCAAAAAATGAAAGAATAAAAATGACAAAAATAATGTTGAAACTGAAAAAACATAAATTTTTTTGAGTTTCAGATGTGTGGTTTTTGGGGGCTGAAATGACATGGGGTGTGGGATGATGACTGACAGCTTATCTGTTCCCAGGGGTTACATTCAGGAACCATGGTGACTTTCTGTAGAAGATCATCTACATCTATGTTTATTTAGAAAACTAACTGATCTGATCAGGGCTGCACTCATCGCATCTGACAAACTATGATTTTGATCAATTTGCTGAGTGTTTTCAGTCAGTTTGAAAGTAAAGCAGAAGATGCAGCTGGTTTCTCTCAGCTGCTTTAGGTATTGTAAGGTAATAAGTTTCATGTCTCCCTCTATTTCCCTGTGAGACAGAAAGAAAACCATCCTTTACGTCTTTAGCTGGTTGTTGGTGCCCACTGACCATGAAGCTCTGCTGCAGTCCAGCCGTTCTTCCGCTTTGAGAAGATGGGAAAAAACAATCATCAGATGGTGTAAAATTCCTGGATTAAAGCGAAGTCCAAGCATGAAGCGTTTTCTCTCAGACAGATCAGATAGAAAAAGGTCGTTGAACATCATGGGTTCTTCCAGTCACTGCAGATGGGTGGATACAGATTTCTCAGTGGTTGTTATTTTTCATGGGGGCTTTAAATGAGAATTGTATAATTAAAGATGTGTGAATATGTTAATATCTACATAAACTCGTTTATTTGCTCCCCTAACGGACTGTTGGAGCAGCGAGGACCAATAAGTTCATATAATATTGCTGGTGTTTAAAGATTACAGGAGGAATAAAATAAGCTTCATTCCCCTTTTCACACAAAACTACACGTACAATTATACATCATTTATCAATTTAGTCAAATTTGATTTTTTTATTGTTCCTTCTAAAATAAGGTTTTTCATTTATTAATTCAAATATTATTTTTCAGTTTCAAAATAAAGGTGTTCAAACAGACTTTCTGGCCCTAATTCAGCTGCATAATGTAGGGATTCCTAACTGGTTGATTCACATTGAAGTCCATCTCCATCTCTGACCAACATTTGATGCTTTTCTGTTGCAGGAAGTCAACATGTCTTACATCACTGAAATCGTGGTTTCTGTCAATCAAGACGAGGAGAAACAATTCCTTTTAGATGGCTACATCCAAAACCCTGTAAATCTGAACAAAGAATCCACCGGAGCAAAAAACTTCCTCTGGTACAAGAAGGGCAATGACAACGGAATCACCAGGATTCAGGCCTCATTTAATGATGAAATGAGCAAAGGCCTACATGATGCAGGGTACCAGAAAGTTTACAAGAATCTGAACCAAGGAGCAGGTGGAGATGAAATTTACCTGTGGTACCATAAGGATTCCACTAACCATGAAATTCCAATCAAAGATCTTTTCCTCTCCACTGAAAGAGAAGATGAAGCCCAACTCTTTCGTTTTGGGTGGGAGAAGCTCACCTGTAACTTGAATCGAAGAAATGGAGGCTGCAGGATCTACCTGTGGGTACAGAGAGCTGAACCAACCTTCGTCAGTGACATCATCGCCACTCGTAACTTCGAAGATGATCATTCAAAGTTCAAAGAGGGCTACATCCGTCTGGATGAGGACATCCACAGGGGTAGTGGGGGGCCCAGTATGTTCCTCTGGTACCTTCTGACCACAGATGAAAAGGAGGCCATCAAGGACCTGAAGATCTGTCAAGATAAATGTCCTTCAACAGATTATAAAAAGGTGGAGCAGAACCTCAACGAGGGCAAGGGTACCCCAATATTCCTCTGCTACACCAAAGATGGCCAAAGCAAGAAGGCCATCCAAACCATCTCTCTGATTATCAAGGAGATTGGTAAGGAATTCTATGAAATTGCCGGGGTCCAGCTGTTGGAAACGGATCTTAACGAAGGCAATGAAGGAGTGGCAGAGTACCTGTGCTTCTATCAGTGAGGGTCACCATGGTAACAAAGCTGAGCATGCTCAGTCGGGGATTTTAGTTTGGTGATGGGGTATTTCTGTTTGTTTGGGAATGACATAATCCTTTAGCTCTTTGATTTCTGAGGTTTTAAGTTGGATGTAGAATAAGTCAAACAAAGTTGTTGACTTTTCTTTGATCACTCTGTTCTGATTTTCTCTTTAAATAAACATCCTGCATCTGAAATCATCTCTGCCTCATTTTATATCCAAGGGTTTTCCCTGTGCTGGTAGACCTGGAAGACAGGTTCATATTTTTTACGCCAGCGGGGGATCTAGAAAATATTAATGGGCTGGTAAAGAGTGGCAGGAAGTCTTTCTGGGGCGGCAACAGCAGATGGTATTATACTGCAAGACACTGGCGACCTGTGCTGGGTCCCCCGCCTCTCACCTGATCCTTTCTGGGTCATGAATGATACTGTGGTGCAGAAAATGATGGCGTACACGGATACACCAGCATGTAAACACGCACAGCAGCATCTCAGACAGCACAGGTAGAAAACATCCAGATAAGGTACGGAATAAAATGGGTCTGAGAAGATCTGTGGACACAGTTATTCACCCAAGTTCATGGAAGATTGTTCGGAAACACATTTTAACTGAAACAAACTACTGGACATTAATATCATCACAGAACTTTTCCTCCCACTCATTGCTAAATGCTAGAAATAACATTTTGACATTTATTAAAATAACTCTCCTCTCTGTTCTTCCATTGGTAGATCACTAAAAATAAGATTCTTCCTGATCAAAATCACACTCCTAGACTGAACTGTAAAAGGTTTTCTAAATTCCATTTTTACAGCAGAAACTAAATTTCAGATATTAAAAATAATTATACTAGTAAGAATCAATTTTACATTAGAAATGTTTACACATTATGAGTGGCTGTTCTGACATTTATCAGCTTGACTGAATATTTATGATATCAGAAATTTTTTTTAAGTCAAAAAAATACAAATGCTAAGCAGTAACAATAGGAATATGGAGATCTGCTATTAATTTCTAGACATCCAGAATGTTTATTCCAGATGTGGAGAGTGTCATTTTGTTTGAAATGATCATTTTGAAAAATATATATTTTTTACAGATATCAGGAGTACAGATTCAGTAAAACTAATACATATCAAAATGGCTTGCCATAGATGTTATGACCATAATAACATTTTTTTTCTCTAAATGTAGTAGATCAATGAATCTATTTGGCTGAAATCTTTTTGCAGCCGGTGAAGATGAACAATAAAAACGTTCTAATTTATAGAACCTGTTCATCTCACGGGTTCCTCCTGTTGTGGAATAATAGATATTTAATTCATCAGGTGTTGTTAGTTGAGTAAATGAAGCTTTAATTTGCTTACTAACCAGGGTTTATGCCTTTCACCTCTGGATGGTTCCTGGATGGCTGTTAAAATCCAGGTATTCCACCAATTTAGTGATCTAGGCTAGTTTATCAGCAGAGCGATTAATTATCAAAGAACTTTTTATTTCTTTTTATTCAAACTATTACCAAAAGGAGAGTGGATCTGGCCTGAGTGATAAACCATTCGTATATGAATCACAAACAACTGCGAGTTAAAAATGACGCCTTTATTCTAATAATTCAGGATTACAGAAATCTAACATCTGTGCAAACACGCTATTAGAAAATAAACACGACATAAAGGAGTAGTTTTGAAAGAAAGAGAACAAAATCCTGAGTCCGTTTAATTGGCTACTGAGATTGTCCAAGATAGGCCAGATGTTAATACATTCCACTACGTAAAAGCAGTGTATCTTAACTTATGAAGTCACAAAACGGCCTCTCCTAGCATGTGGTTGCACGCGGTTCAACCACCAACTACGTGACTTAAATTACCTGTAGATAATGGGAAAGGTTTTGCAGTTCTATCGTAGTAGAATAAAAGGCAAGGTTCCAGGGAATTGTCAACTGCCCAAGGAGACATTTTTGATCAATTGCAAAGAAAATAAGGTTCTTTTAATGTTGCAATAGACAAAAATGTTAAAGACAAAATAACAGAGAACTTTTCTTTTTGGGGAGCAGAAAGGCAGTTCAGGTTTTGTTCCGCCTGTGAACCAAAAGACCTCGCATAGGAACGAGAGGCTCTCTCTAAGGGTGAGAGGAAGGCTGTAGGTGCCGCCAGAAGGCATTTCATTTTACTGAGACGTCGGTAATCTAGAGTGGGATCCCCCCAGTTATCCAGGTCGGCACCAGAGGATTGGTGTGTATCGGGCAGAGTTAAATTACCTGTAGATAATGGGAAAGGTTTTGCAGTTCTATCGTAGTAGAATAAAAGGCAAGGTTCCAGAGAATTGTCAACTGCCCAAGGAGACATTTTTAATCAAATGCTAACCCAACTGTTTTTAATATTCTTTTTTGTTTCTGCATTTTTTTTATTTTATTTTATTCATTTTTAATTTTTTTTCCTACTTGCTTTGATTCTGTTTTATCTTCCTGTATTTTAATCATGTAAAGCACTTTGCATTGTCTCTGTACTGAATTGTGCTATACAAATAAATTTGCCTTGCCTTGCCTTACCAACCGCCAGCATCAAAAAGAACATCACCACCCGTCACTTTGACGGCAGGAAGGCGGAAGGCTACTCTCAGATCGCTTCCAGGGGACATCAGGCAGGAAGAGAGGAGGCTAATTCCGCTAGCCTCCAGGAAGCATCCATGTGGTGGAGGGGGGGGGGGGGGGGTCAGCTGTGGCTCACCACCATCAGTGTGTGAGTGTGTGAATGGGTGAATGAATGTAGAGTAAAGCGCTTCGGTCAAGTCTCCTGACTTGATAAAGGCTCTATATAAGTACAGGACGTCTACCATTTAGAACAGGACAGGAAAAACAGGAGAAAAGATGAAAGAAAGAGAAAAAACAAAGAAATGATAAAACATTTTCAGTCTGCTTCATTACCTGCAAAGACATGGAAAAAGAACAGAACAACCACTGGATATAGAATAAGAGATACAGTAAAGTAACACCTTGATTCTATTGCTGAAGTATAAGCAGTATTATTTAATCTGACATGTACTCTATGTGGAGAGTGGCGGTCTAGCGGTTAGGGCATAGGGCTTTGAATCCTGAGGTTGTGAGTTTGACCCCCCACTCCCACAGACTGCCACTCTGGCTCCCTGAACAAGACCCTTAACCCCACACTGCTCCCCTGGCGCCGCACACTGGCAGCCCGCTGCTCGCCATGGGGATGGCTTAAATGCAGAGAATTCATTTTGTTGTTCTGTACTTGTGACTGTGGAAAGACAATAAAGTTGAATTATTATTATGGTACCTGAAGATCAGAATATGGGCTTTCTGTATGGAAGTACATTTCTGAGTACCTGGAACCAAGGACTTGTAGGGATTCTCCCTCATTTCTACCAACATGTGGACTTTGCAACTCGGGGTGAAAACAGTTTAGATCTGGTTTACTCTGACATCAGAGATGCATTCAGAGCAGCCCCCCGCCCCCACCTCGGGTCATCAGATCACCTCTCTGTCATGCTTATCCTTGTATATAAAACCCCAGCTGATCAGGGCTAAACCGACAGTTAAAGAGGTCAGAGTGTGGTCTGAGGGCGCCATGGAAACACTCCAAGACTGTTTTGAATGCTCTGACTGGAACATCTTCAAGGCTGCAGCAACATATGACAACTTATTAAATATTGATGAGTATGCCATGACTGTGTCAGCCTACATCAACAAATGCATTGAGGACGTCAGCATCAAAAAGAACATCACCACCCGGGCCAACCAACCACCCTGGATAAATGGAGAGGTTCAGAAATCGCTAAAAGCACCAAACTCAGCTTTCAAGTCTGGTGAGAAAGAGGCTCTGAGAACAGCGAGAGGAAACTTAAACCATCAGATCAGCGAAGCAGAACCACAGCCAGAAGATCCAGGATCTTTTCCACAACGACAGCAACACCAGGAGGATGTGGAAAGGCATTCGGATGATCACAGACTACAACTCTGAGGAGAGTCAACCCAAGGAAGGCCCCAGGGCCTGATAACACACCTGGGCAGGTGTATAAGGAGTGGTCAGATCAGCTGGCTGGTGTCCTCACAGACATCTTTAACACCTGGCTGGACCAATCCATAGTGCCAGCATGCTTCCAGTCTGCCTCCATTGTTCCAGAAGCCTCAGGTCGCCTCCCTCAATGATTAGCGGCCTGTCGCTCTGACTCCCATCATGATGAAGTGCTTCCAAAGGCTGGTTAAAGAACACATCGTCTCCAGTCTGCCGCCAACATTCCACCCGTTCCAGTTCGCCTACCGACGGAACCGCTCCACTGAGGACGCCGTCTCTGCTGCTCTCCACCTGAGCCTGGCACACCTGGAGGAGAAGAACACCTACGATGGATGCTGTTCCTGGACTTCAGTTCAGCTTTCAGCACCATCATCCCACAGCATCTGATGGGCAAACTGGAACAGCTGGGCTTCAATACACCCCTCTGCTATTGGCTGCTAGACTTCCTCACCAACAGACCTCAGTCAGTCCGGGTCGGACCTCTGATGTCATCAGTCTAAGCCCCTCCCCTCAGGGCTGCGTCCTGAGCCCCCTGCTGTTCACCCTGATGACACACGACTGCGTCCCCAGGTTCACCACCAATCACATGTCTAAGTCTAAACATCGGACTAATTCAGGAACTAAAGCAGCCTGATTGGCTGTAAGGTGAAGCCAGAGGACACTAAGTTTACTGAAGGAAACCTGCTGCTGACCAGGTTAACTCTGGGAGGATGTTACCATGGCAACAGAAACAGAGGATGAGGAAACTCTCTTTCAGTAAACCTGCTTTGTGAAATGGACTCCTGGAGGGAAAGTTTGGGATTCTTCCTGACCGCCAGCTGCTGAGGAGTTGGTTTGTTCTGTGGATCTGGAGAAGGCTCCTGATTATTTCCCTTAAGGATTTGTGGGGGAAGCTTCCAGAATAAAGGCAACAGGGAGCTTTCTTCTTCTCTGAACACAAAGCAGAACATTAATGCAGACAGTTTGTGGTATCCAAGGACGAGCTGTTGTGACGCGTTCTGCTGCTCCGTTATGAACGTGTTCAGCATGAGTTGGATCGGTCTGCAGCTGAGGTTCTGCCTCAGAAAAAACTAGACTTCCCCCTCTGGGTCTGGGATCCAGATCTACCTCCAGGGAGGACTTTAAGTAACCCGGCATCCTGGTCTGTCGGAACCAGTGGGAGACTGACCAAGAGATTTACTGGCATGGTACCAGTTATGCTCTGGACTGTGGTCAGGAATCAGGAGTCCACAAGAAGGCTCTCAATTCTGGTTGGTTCTGACCCACATCTGGCTGTTTCTAGCTGTTCAAAGAGACGTTTATAGAAGGAACTCGTGACTGTCTAAGTGAGAAGTGGTATCAGGACTCAGGAATAGTTCCCTCAGCATCCATCATTATCTCCCACTACAGCAGGGACTGTTAGCATCCCATGCAGGTGGTGTTCATAGCAGGAAGCGTGTCCAGCAGAGCGGTCTCTGTAGACGCTCCCTTCCTGGATGGAGGTGGAACGTTCTAGAGAGACTGGGGTGGGGGGTATCCATCCAATGAAGTCGAACTGCAGAAACAAACAGAAGCTCCTGGTTTCTATGGTGTTCTGGTTCACCGTTATCATTCCTGAAACCAACATCTTTCCAGAATGAGATAAAAGTCAGACGTAATCATCCAAGCACTCGACCATCGGATCAATGTGGCAGTTATATTATTAATATTTTATAATTCACACATTTTCCAAAGCATCAATGAAACAACAGCGAGGCCATCTGATGCTAGGAAAACATCCCATAGTATTATGGGGAGTGGCGCCATTACAATATTATAATAAATAACTGAACACAGTTTATGTTTCATAGCTTCACAGATCTTAGTTTCATCTCAGCCATAAAGTTTTATTAAAGTTGTTGCTTCTTACATGAGTGGAAAAGTATTATAAACAACATTTAGCTTCCCTCTCTGCCTTTAGAAACACCCGTTATATTAAACGGTGGTCCGGTCCGGACCGACCCAAACCCTGAATGGGTGACCTCACCGTGCCGTTTATTAATGTTTTATCAGGCAGGAAGATTATCCTGTTTCACCTATACTTCATTTCTAAACTAGCCTTCCTGTTATCTTCTCTTTATCTTTCCCTGTTTGTTCAAAGACTAATAGGGAACAATATGTTCAGCTTAATTCTCATTAGAAGACGGGACATAACTTGTTGTGGCCCCCAACCATCAATTTTGGTCCCTAAAATGTTTTGATCATATATAAACGACCTTTATCATATCTCAGCCAAGTTTAATGATGACAGTAGCAAAGTCTGTTCAGGGAAAGATCTACAGCTCCTAATGACTGACAGCTCAACAGAAGTTAAAATGATGGTTTGACAGTAATAAATCATCAATCAGCATTTCTAAATCTAAAACGATCATTTTCAGCAAACAACCGAAAGATATTCAGTTAAATATTCAAATAAAGAATATTCATTTGAGAGAGATGTTTGTCCTTTTCTTCACAGTTTAAGGCAAATGCTAAATATAAATTTAAATACATACTGATGTCATCTCTATATTTATGTTTAATCTATTTATGTATATAATATGATGATTGGAATTCATCATTTAAATGATTTAATTAAACAATATGTAAAATAACATTTTATACAACAAAACATTTACAACGCCTCAATAGTGATATATTCTCCTAACCCATTACTGTCGAGCTAGAATCATCGTTAGGCTAAACCGTAACGGACTAGCATCCCTAACATTAGCTGAACTGTTGGCTAATGCTAATTCACGAGGATGAATGTAATTAGGAAATTAAAGCGTTGTTTGACTAGCTAGCTTCAGAGTACAGATTGTTTGCTAATCCTAAAGGCAAATCACGTTAGCCTCGGCTGCTGCAGACAGGCTAACGTTAGCCTGGATCAGTTAACCGTGCCCAGCTCGGTTCCATTTACACACATTGCTACTGTCCATAAGTGTTAGTCTTCTTCTTCAGCACAAGGTGTGTGTGTGTGTGTGTGTGTGCTATCAAGTGTTTAATGTGTATGTGTGTGCAAACTTCTGTGATGACTGTGTGACATAGATTTTTAACAATTACGTTCACTTGACTTGATTTGAGTGCAGAGCATGGTGATAACTTCAAAGAAGCATAATTCTTCTATTTTGATGAGAAGTGGCAAAATTATTGACAAAATCATCCATGTCAAGGGCACGTGCCCTCCTGGACTCAACACTTAGAATGGCTAGATGATTCAACCGGTCATCCATCATTGTTGTCCTGAGATGTGTTTTTATTAGCTTTAAGGCAGAGAAGCTTCTCTCACAGGAAGCAGTGCTAACAGGTATAACAATGGCAATTTTGCAGAGCCTGAATAGCTCGTGAAAAACTTCTTTGTAGGGCTCAAGAAAGACAAGAAATTCAAGCAGAGAAGCTGGTTTGTCTAACCCCCTTTTCATTCTCCTTTCCAGTAGCCGCTTTGTTTGGTGAACTTCATGTCTAAGGTCACATACATCAGACTCAAAGGTTTGGGCATAGGCAAACAAAGGCTCATTATTTAGAAAGGTTGCACTATTTGGATTGAGAGACTGGACACCATGCATGATCTCACAATTTTTGCCAGAAAAACGCCTATCCAGCTCACTAATTAGACAATCAATGACTTGGTAAAATAATGCTCTGGGGAAATCCTCTTCATTCCAATTTCTCTGCCCTACTGAGCTCATCATCAGTGAGTCCAGGAATTTTGAGCTTATTTTTCGTTGCCTTTTCTTGTCTGCTTGTACACCAATTTCACACTGTTGTGCAAGCTCCTCAACCTCTTTCCACAGTTTGCTAAAATAATCATCAGATCTGTAATTGTGGAAAGTGCTTTTAAGGGACTGTACTAAATCCACAGCCCTTGCTAAGTTGAGAGTGCTGGACTGGAGCATGTCTGACAGACACTTGGCATCCCCAAGTACTTCACAGAAAGTGACCAAAAGCCCCAAGAACTGCAAGTCAATTTGTGAAAGAAGCCCCCTTGCTAGCACTGATCTTTCACCATGTTTTTCAAGTGAGAGATCTTGCAATAGTTTCAGCACTGCAGGAAGTCTGTCCCTAAGATTACGGCATGCTGCATATCTGCAGGCCCACCTGGTGTCTGAAAGTGACTGTAGTTCCCTGGGCTGCTGTGATGGATATAGTTTCTGTTGAACATCAAGCCACCTCAGGTGCACATAAGAGCCAGATATAAAGTTATATAGCTGCTGCAGAAGTGCAAAAAAGTCCACAACCTCAGGCACTGATTTTGTAGCATCAACAAGAACTAAATTTAAGCAATGAGCATTGCAATGCACGTAAAACGCAAATCTGGCATTGCTCTGTATTTTTGCTGCAACCCCAGAATGCTTGCCACTCATGACAGAGGCTCCGTCATAACCTTGTCCCACCAAGTTGTTCCTGTAGTCTAGACCATGTCTCTCTAAACAACGGACAATCATTTGACTGAGGCCTTCTGCATTAAGGGTCTCAGCTGGTTGGAAGCATAGGAAGCTTTCATGTATGGCACCATTGTAGTAGTAGCGCACTACCAACGACATTTGTTCCTTTTTTTCAAATCTTTTGTTTCGTCAGCCATAACACTAAAGACTTCACTTTCTTTCACTTCTGCAATTATTTGTTTTTGAACCATATCAGCTAATGTCTGAAGCATTTCATTTTGGATGTTGTGACTGGTGTACTTTGCATTACCAGATGCCTCTAATCTTTGCTGTATGAAGCTGTCATGTTTCGCGATTGTGTCAAGTATTGTCAAGAAGTTACCCTTGTTTTTTGATTCTTGAGACTCTTCATGACCCCTTTGGGGTATGTTTTGGGTGGCAGTCAAAAGGAGTACTTCTGCAATTGTTTTGATGTACTGCCTGTTTTCTTGCACCTTTTTTTTGTGCTTTTCATTTAGTGCATTTAACAAAGTCTGATCTACTTCTTTCCTCTTTTTGAACTCAGACCATGCATACATTGCGTTAATATGAAGCTCAGATCTAGAATGGAGTTTAAATCCTGCCTCTTTTGACAGTGCCTTTTTCCAATTTGAAAAGCCTACATCAGATGTGAAGGCAGAGTCAGGCGCATTGGGCAACGAAAAATGCCTGCAAGCAAAGCAGTAGCAAGAGTTTTTTGACACTGAATACTCAAGCCATGAATTGTTCGTGTACCACTTGCTATTGAAGGCCCTCTTGCTGGTGCCATGGAGAGTCTTGGGGTATTTACTCAAATGTGGCTGAACTGGTACCTCTTCTCTCGATGTTGAAATATCTGTAACATGATACAATGAATCATAGTTGAGAATCAGAGATGCACAAGGTGATCAGAAACAGCGAATTAGCAGGTATCACATAGACATATAGGTTTCAAATAGACCTACCACTGGGCCCTTTTGAAGGTGCAAAGGCAGTGCTGGACACATCTTCAGGCTCAGGTTGCTCTGGGTCTGGGTCGTCGTCTTGTTCAGAAGCCTCAGAGACTTCCTCAGAAGGAACTATATTGTGAAACAATAATAACAATAAAAATAATATAAATAAATAATGTTAAAAGCAACACATACTATAAATTACATATTATAGAACAATCTCACACTGACTGAACTTGGCATGTCTGACTTGCTCTGACCTGATGATGGTGGGCTGTGTTGTGCCTGACACTCCTCGGTAATGGTTCCAGTTTGGGACTTGTCATCATCTCGGTCCACTCTCACACCTACATAGTAGAAAAATATTTATTTAATAGTATGATCAAAATAAACAACCATTGTCTAAAACTAAACATACAACAATAACCAACATTCAAAATAATGTTTAACATAACTTAAAATGACTGAACTGAACATCTGAAATAATGTTAAATATAATTTAAAATAACTGAACATGTGACTGCTTCTGTATGTTCAAACCTGGCGATGATGACAGGCTGGATTCTGCTGGACTTTCCTGACTAGTCCCAGGATGAGGGCTGCCGGGGCTGCTGATCTGCTCTAAGCCTGATCTGTTTCTCTTAAAGTAGTTATAAATCGTGCCTCCCTGTCTTTTCATTCTCAACTGGAAAAAAAACGTTTTGTTACTCCTAGCATGCATGACTTCTCTTATCAAAGCAAAATGCAACATTTCGTGTCCAAAATGATGCACAAGGAAATTAATGAATACAGACTACATTATTACAGCCTAGAAATATCAGAACACAACAATAGGACATGTCTAGTGACTGCAATCTATCCAGGGGCGTGCATACATAGACACTAGGTGGTGCTAAAGCACTAGGAAGTTTGCCCTTTATCAACGAAAATGCCCTTTTGAAACTCGTTTTTTATTTTTATTATTAAGATTTTACTGAGGTCGGTTTTAAAATGATCTTTTGAAAACCTGAGCCATTAAAAACGACTGAAACAATGCCCCGAAATGAGCCACCTCCTTACACACCCGACCAGCCTCTCTCTCTTCCTTTGTCACGTGACCTCGCGCGGTCGCCCGCAGGGCATGCCAGATGCGCAGCATCATAGCAGTTCAGTAAGCATCTTCGGATAGCAGGAATGGTCGCTGACAGGCTGCTTCTCCCGTGCCCCATTAGCCAGGTAATATACAGATCAAGCAATATCATTTTGTTGTGCATTAAAATGTCTCATTCAGCAGCACCAAACATGCATTTTGCCGACTGGTCACCTGATAAACTAGTTAGGCTAGATAAAGTTTTACACTGTAGCCCAAGTCAATGACAGATAACGTGTGGACGTCCACATAGGCTACAAATAATTTCGGTAGAGTTTGCAATTGCAAATCTATGTGTTAAGACAAACGTTTTCTGTTGTATGGGTTTTGTTAGGAAACATTAATTAACAAATTTTGGTCTCTTTATTGTCTTAATTGTATATTGATTTAGTAAATGCAGCACAATACCAAGAAAGGAGGGTTAATCGTATTGAAAAATCTTAAAAGCTGTTCACATTTTATTTTTAAGTGGTTTGTACAAAATCAGCAGGTATTGAAATAGCTATTATTTTGTAGGCTACCATAAGTCATATCCACGTGACAAGACTTCCAGTCATGTTGCCCTAATAGCCCATTATTTAAACTAATGTGGCATATTTGTTAAAGCTATTATTATTATTATTATCATTATTATTGTCATGATGGTTATTATTAATATATTGTAGCCAGTCACAGCAGGGAAGCTCTATACCATCAACATCTACCAGGACAGGAGATGAGGAAGAGTTCAGGGAAGACACAGAGACAGAAAAAGACCAGGATGAGGGAGACCAGATGGATGAGGGATTTTTTCATTGAAAACTCACGTTTATAGAATGTTACAAATAAAAGTCAAAATTCATTCAACATGCGTGTGTATTTTTTTTTATAATTAAGTGTTACACGTGCGCTAAAAAGTGCCCTGCCCCCCTCCTGAGCACCTGCCCCCCAAAATGTCTGTGCACGCCTCTGAATCTATCCATTCAATTAAGGTTTCAGCCTGCCATAACTTTACTGTGGATTACATTTGTCTGCTGCCCTGAGACTAGCTAACTACATCGGTCGTGAATTATCTACGACTAGTAATGCATTTCATGACATGGGCAAACGGTTCTGATCAAAGATATTGCTGGTTTCATAATTCAGAAGGTTCTAGACACGGACATAAAAAAAAATGAAATAGTTTCCGTTCTCGTCAGCAGTATTTTCAGCAGACATGGGCATGAAATCACAGAAATTGACACTGAAACGCATCAATATCACCCACCTGCACCTGTCTGTTTACAGCCAGGCTAGCTTCTAGCTGCCCTTCGTGAAAAGCAAGGGCTTCTCCTTATCATTCTGATTTATGAAACGGACATCAATTGAACAGAGGATGATCCTCATTGACTGAACTTATCAAACTCTTAGTTATTGAGCTTCTTTTATGAATATAATCTGTGGACGTGCAGCCTACTCACCGGTAATGTTTTGCAGCTTGTTGCACTCGGTGGCTCCACAGGCGCTTTAGTTCTTCTTCTTTCACACTAGATTCACGACTGGAAAGGGGCTGCATAGCGCATGCTGCATTGCGCCATCTACTGTACAGGAAGAACATCGCAGTCAAAGACTTCAGACGTGCAACTGTTTTAGCGGTGCCGTCAATCATCTGGGGTGGCAGTTGGGGTAGCCAATCAGATTTCGGGGGAGTCAATTGCTCCCGTAGCCACCCCTATAGATCCGCCCCTGCCTGTGACCATCTTCTTACGGTTCTTTTTATTGCAGGTTGTCTCTTATAAAGTGGTTTATAAACCATAAGATTGTGATGCGATTTCCCAAGAGGAGGTCTTCCTTCAGAGATGCACGAGTCTTTAAAATTTTCATAAAACATTTGTAATTATAGAGAAACCGGGTCCAACGCCTGTGCAGGGTCTTGGTGAGTGTGATCAAAAAATGTTGTTTCTCTTATTTCATATATTAATTTATCCTACTGACTCACTCTAAAAGTTTTCACTCAGCAAGGCCACAGCACTCCTCTGTGTGAGGCTGTTTGTAGACAAGAAAAAACCCTTATTCCAGTAACAAAACAGATTCTTCTCCAGGTTTATTCATTACGTTACTATTTAACCTAAATGTCTGTAATTTGTTTTGACTCTGACTACTTTCCATTATTGTAAATGAGGAGGAACGAACGCTGCCCAGTCAGAACAGGGCAGATTACTGAGCCATAAGGGCCGAATGATCAACTGTTCTCTCTTTGCAAAGATGTGAAAATGGGGTTAATGGTGAATAGTTGAATATTTTTCCCACTGCAGTGAGGTATTGCTGGGTGCAGATGAAAACCAGACGTTGCTGCAATCCTTCATGTTGCATGCAGCTCTGATCTCAGCTGTTCACTCAGCAGGTGCTTTGATTGGCTAATTTTACTCAGTGGTTACGACTTGGAAGGTTAGAAGAAAGGGAGAGACATGCGGCAAAGGTCAGCAGGACTAGGACTCGGACCTGTGACATGACCTCTACCTCCACGCCATGGTAGCATCCCTTCCTACCATCCCCATAGAGTCCAAACTGTCCAGAGTCCAAACTGTCCAGAGTCCAAACTGTCCATAGAGTCCAAACTGTCCAGAGTCCAAATTTTCTATAGAGTCCAAACTGTCCATAGAGTCCAAACTGTCCATAGAGTCCAAATTGTCCATAGAGTCCAAATTGTCCAGAGTCCAAACTGTCCATAGAGTCCAAACTGTCCATAGAGTCCAAACTGTCCAGAGTCCAAATTTTCTATAGAGTCCAAACTGTCCATAGAGTCCAAACTGTCCATAGAGTCCAAATTGTCCATAGAGTCCAAACTGTCCAGAGTCCAAATTGTCTATAGAGTTCAAATTGTCTAAAGAGTTCAAATTGTCCATAGAGTCCAAACTGTCCATAGAGTCCAAATTGTCCATATAGTCCAAACTGTCCATAGAGTTCAAATTGTCCATAGAGTCCAAACTGTCCATAGAGTCCAAACTGTCCAGAGTCCAAATTTTCTATAGAGTCCAAACTGTCCATAGAGTCCAAACTGTCCATAGAGTCCAAATTGTCCATAGAGTCCAAATTGTCCAGAGTCCAAACTGTCCATAGAGTCCAAACTGTCCATAGAGTCCAAATTGTCCAGAGTCCAAACTGTCCATAGAGTCCAAACTGTCCATAGAGTCCAAACTGTCCAGAGTCCAAATTTTCTATAGAGTCCAAACTGTCCATAGAGTCCAAACTGTCCATAGAGTCCAAATTGTCCATAGAGTCCAAACTGTCCAGAGTCCAAATTGTCTATAGAGTTCAAATTGTCTAAAGAGTTCAAATTGTCCATAGAGTCCAAACTGTCCATAGAGTCCAAATTGTCCATATAGTCCAAACTGTCCATAGAGTTCAAATTGTCCATAGAGTCCAAACTGTCCATAGAGTCCAAACTGTCCGTAGAGTCCAAATTGTCTAGTTTAAATTGTCCTTAGAGTCCAAACTGTCCATAGAGTCCAAATTGTCCATATAGTCCAAACTGTCCATAGAGTCCAAATTGTCCATATAGTCCAAACTGTCCAGAGTCCAAACTGTCTATAGATTTCAAATTGTCCATAGAGTCCAAACTGTCCATAGAGTCCAAATTGTCCAAATAGTCCAAACTGTCCATAGAGTCCAAACTGTCTATAGAGTTCAAATTGTCCATAGAGTCCAAACTGTCCATAGAGTCCAAATTGTCCAGAGTCCAAACTGTCCATAGAGTCCAAACTGTCCATAGAGTCCAAACTGTCCAGAGTCCAAATTGTCTAGTTTAAATTGTCCTTAGAGTCCAAACTGTCCATAGAGTCCAAATTGTCCATATAGTCCAAACTGTCCATAGAGTCCAAATTGTCCATATAGTCCAAACTGTCCAGAGTCCAAACTGTCTATAGAGTTCAAATTGTCCATAGAGTCCAAACTGTCCATAGAGTCCAAATTGTCCAAATAGTCCAAACTGTCCATAGAGTCCAAACTGTCTATAGAGTTCAAATTGTCCATAGAGTCCAAACTGTCCATAGATTCCAAACTGTCTATAGAGTTCAAATTGTCCATAGAGTCCAAACTGTCCATAGAGTCCAAATTGTCCAGAGTCCAAACTGTCCATAGAGTCCAAACTGTCCATAGAGTCCAAATTGTCCAGAGTCCAAACTGTCCATAGAGTCCAAACTGTCCATAGAGTCCAAACTGTCCAGAGTCCAAATTTTCTATAGAGTCCAAACTGTCCATAGAGTCCAAACTGTCCATAGAGTCCAAATTGTCCATAGAGTCCAAACTGTCCAGAGTCCAAATTGTCTATAGAGTTCCAACTGTCCAGAGTCCAAATTGTCTATAGAGTTCAAATTGTCTATAGAGTTCAAATTGTCCATAGAGTCCAAACTGTCCATAGAGTCCAAATTGTCCATATAGTCCAAACTGTCCATAGAGTTCAAATTGTCCATAGAGTCCAAACTGTCCAGAGTCCAAATTTTCTATAGAGTCCAAACTGTCTATAGAGTCCAAACTGTCCATAGAGTCCAAACTGTCCAGAGTCCAAATTGTCTATAGAGTCCAAACTGTCCATAGAGTCCAAACTGTCCATAGAGTCCAAATTGTCCAGAGTCCAAACTGTCCATAGAGTCCAAACTGTCCATAGAGTCCAAACTGTCCAGAGTCCAAATTTTCTATAGAGTCCAAACTGTCCATAGAGTCCAAACTGTCCATAGAGTCCAAATTGTCCATAGAGTCCAAACTGTCCAGAGTCCAAATTGTCTATAGAGTTCAAATTGTCTAAAGAGTTCAAATTGTCCATAGAGTCCAAACTGTCCATAGAGTCCAAATTGTCCATATAGTCCAAACTGTCCATAGAGTTCAAATTGTCCATAGAGTCCAAACTGTCTATAGAGTCCAAACTGTCCATAGAGTCCAAACTGTCCATAGAGTCCAAACTGTCCAGAGTCCAAATTGTCTATAGAGTCCAAACTGTCCATAGAGTCCAAACTGTCCATAGAGTCCAAATTGTCCAGAGTCCAAACTGTCCATAGAGTCCAAACTGTCCAGAGTCCAAATTTTCTATAGAGTCCAAACTGTCCATAGAGTCCAAACTGTCCATAGAGTCCAAATTGTCCATAGAGTCCAAACTGTCCAGAGTCCAAATTGTCTATAGAGTTCAAACTGTCCAGAGTCCAAATTGTCTATAGAGTTCAAATTGTCTATAGAGTTCAAATTGTCCATAGAGTCCAAACTGTCCATAGAGTCCAAATTGTCCATATAGTCCAAACTGTCCATAGAGTTCAAATTGTCCATAGAGTCCAAACTGTCCAGAGTCCAAATTTTCTATAGAGTCCAAACTGTCTATAGAGTCCAAACTGTCCATAGAGTCCAAACTGTCCAGAGTCCAAATTGTCTATAGAGTCCAAATTGTCTATAGAGTCCAAACTGTCCATAGAGTCCAAACTGTCCAGAGTTCAAATTGTCTATAGAGTTCAAATTGTCTATAGAGTTCAAATTGTCCAGAGTCCAAATTGTCTATAGAGTCCAAATTGTCTATAGAGTTCAAACTGTCCAGAGTCCAAATTGTCTATAGAGTTCAAATTGTCTATAGAGTTCAAATTGTCCATAGAGTCCAAACTGTCCATAGAGTCCAAATTGTCCATATAGTCCAAACTGTCCATAGAGTTCAAATTGTCCATAGAGTCCAAACTGTCCATAGAGTCCAAATTGTCCAGAGTCCAAACTGTCCATAGAGTCCAAACTGTCCATAGAGTCCAAACTGTCCAGAGTCCAAATTTTCTATAGTCCAAACTGTCTATAGAGTCCAAACTGTCCATAGAGTCCAAACTGTCCAGAGTCCAAATTGTCTATAGAGTTCAAATTGTCTATAGAGTTCAAATCTTCCATAGAGTCCAAACTGTCCATAGAGTCCAAATTGTCCATATAGTCCAAACTGTCCATAGAGTTCAAATTGTCCATAGAGTCCAAACTGTCCATAGAGTCCAAACTGTCCGTAGAGTCCAAATTGTCTAGTTTAAATTGTCCTTAGAGTCCAAACTGTCCATAGAGTCCAAATTGTCCATATAGTCCAAACTGTCCATAGAGTCCAAATTGTCCATATAGTCCAAACTGTCCAGAGTCCAAACTGTCTATAGAGTTCAAATTGTCCATAGAGTCCAAACTGTCCATAGAGTCCAAATTGTCCAAATAGTCCAAACTGTCCATAGAGTCCAAACTGTCTATAGAGTTCAAATTGTCCATAGAGTCCAAACTGTCCATAGAGTCCAAACTGTCTATAGAGTTCAAATTGTCCATAGAGTCCAAACTTTCCATAAAGTCCGAATTGTCCATATAGTCCAAACTGTCCATAGAGTTCAAATTGTCCATAGAGTCCAAACTGTCCATAGAGTTCAAATTGTCCATAGAGTCCAAACTGTCCATAAAGTCCAAACTGTCCATATAGTCCAAATTGTCCATATAGTCCAAACTGTCCATAGAGTTCAAATTGTCCATAGAGTCCAAACTGTCCATAGAGTTCAAATTGTCCATATAGTCCAAACTGTCCATAGAGTCCAAACTGTCCATAGAGTTCAAATTGTCCATAGAGTCCAAACTGTCCATAGAGTTCAAATTGTCCATATAGTCCAAACTGTCCATAGAGTCCAAACTGTCCATAGAGTTCAAATTGTCCATATAGTCCAAACTGTCCATAGAGTCCAAACTGTCCATAGAGTCCAAATTGTCTAGTTTAAATTGTCCTTAGAGTCCAAACTGTCCATAAAGTCCAAATTGTCTATAGAGTTCAAATTGTCCCCACAATGAGATTCCATAATATCCAAAACATTTTTTATTAAAAAAATAATTTTTCAAAAAGAAACATTTTAACACAAACCTTCAGTGCAAAAACTGTTCCATAAAAACACCAAGTCTCCACCTGGACCTGATGCAGAACCAAACTTCAGAGCAAACATTAAGAACTTTCAGCATTTTTCTACCTTTGCATCTGAAGGTCAGTGAGTAGAAGAACTTGAATTGCTCTGTAACAGTCAGGTCTGGGTCTTTTTCCATGAACCGGTTCAGAAACGATAAACTCAAATCTGATCTGAGGTTTTTTAATTGTCCAGATCTGGGAGGGAACCGGGCTTGGAGCCAATGTCAATCCCTGAGAAGTCGCAGGCTGAAGCTGCAGACTCGTCAGACAGCAGCAGAGATCTCTGCAAAAGAAAGAAGACTGGATCAGAATGAGCTAATCTGAGCAGCATACTTCTCCTCATTAATAGAGGAGAATAAGAATAATCCTAGATTTCTTTTTAATCCAGTTGCCAAACTCACCCAGAGCCATAGCTCTGTTGAACCGTCCATTCCACCTGCTCTTAGCAGCAATGATTTTATGGGATTCTTTATAAATAAGATTGATCTTATTAAAAATAAGATCATAAGCACTCCTCTATCCGCGATTGGTTTGTCTCTGGAGGGGGGGGCAGCATCTGAGGTAGTCATGGAATCTGAACTGGGTTTAGACTGCTTTGATCCAGTTGAACTTTCTGAATTAGCAAAATTATTGTCTTCATCTAAGCCTTCAACTTGTATGTTAGATCCAGTTCCAACCAGGTTATTTAAGGAGGTATTCCCTTTGATCTCCTCCTCCATTTTAGATGTGATTAATCTATCTCTGTTACAGGGATATGTACCTAAAGCTTTTAAGGTTGCTGGAATTAAACCTCTGCTTAAGAAACCGTCTCTTGACCCAGATGACTTGGTCAATTATAGACCTATATCCAATCTTCCTTTCTTTTATAAATCCTAAAACTTTAGATGAAGTCAGCGTTTCATTGTGAAATGCTGCCATCTGGTGGCAGTCTAAAGAGCAGCAGCCTCTACCTGTCAGGACTCACCTCGGCTTTCCTCCTCCTTCCTCTCTCCTGGATTCTCTTCATCTTCTCCTCCTCTTCCTCCTCCTCGTCGGCTGCAGACGCCGCGCTGTTGTTGACAAGCGGCTCCACGGTGGCCAGGAGTGCAGGGACGGTGAAGCAAGACAGGAAGCGGGCCTTTAGCAGCTGGTAGGCGGGGTTGGAGGAGAAACGTTGGGCCACCAGCTGACGCACCTCCTTCACCTGCTGCCGGTCTGCAGAGAGAACGAACCTCTGAGCGCCGCCTGGCTGCTCTGGCGCCACTCTCTGCTCAGACATGGAGTCCGGCCCCACTGAGGGGGCGGAGCCAGGATGGGTCTGAGAGCCTACAGGTGTGTGTACGCTGTCCAGCAGCTTCAGAGACGCCGTCATCAGAGATTTCTTGGACTCCAGAAGCAGACTGAGCGTGTTCAGAGTGCTGATGAACGGCGGCAGGTAGGGAAGGGCAGACCTCGCCCCGGGGATGGCCACGCCCCCTTCCCCACTCAGCCAATCCTTCACTGCCTCTTGGGTCTCCAGGAACATGAGGGAGGGATCAAAGTGCACCCCCACCCTCCGCAGGGGAGGAGGCTTCAGTGGGTCCACCTGGACCACCCCGCTGTAAGGCAGCACAGGCTTTTCAGGTGATTGGTTGACTGCTGGGAGGAGCAGCTTCATGTTCCCAGGGGGCGGGGCTCCTGCTGTAGCAGCAGAATTCAAACCAACAACCTTTGAGCTTCCAGCTGTCAGAGTGGGCGGAACTTTAGGATCTGGAGGCAGAGCCGCAACCAAAGACATGGATGCAGCTGGGGTCATGACCCACAGGGGCAGACTAGGCAGCAGATGAACCCCTGAGGCCTGAGCCAGGGGCGGGGCCAAAGCCAGGGGCGGGGCCTGGGCTCGGATCTGAGCCAGGGGTCGGGTCTGAGCCGGAGCCGGAGCCGGGGCCTGAGCCAGGGGTCGGGTCTGAGCCCGGGCCGGGTTCTGAGCCGGAGCCGGGGCCTGAGCCAGGGGCGGGACCTTGGTCGGGGGCGGGGCCTGAGCCAAGGACATGGATCCAGCTGGTGTCATAACCCAAATGGGCCAACAAGGGAGGAGATGAAACCCGGGGGCCTGAGCCGAGGGCGGGGCCGGAGACCTGCCAGCTTTCTTCTGTTTGGCAGACGAGGCGGGTCGCTTCTTCTTTTCTTTTTTAGCCTAGAAAGAAAAACAGAACGCCATCAGATGGGAGGTTCTATTGGGTTCTGGTGTCTGCTTGTTCTGGAACATGAACCTAAAATCTGTCAACATTTAACCTGAACCAGAACCTGGTTCCATCAACTGTTCTAGTCCAGACCTCAGTCTGCGGGAAACTGTGAGGTCATCGATGACATCACAGACTGGAACTCACCTTGACCTCTGCAAATTCCCTGATCTTCGGGGTCGGCCTTCGGACTCTCTTCCCCTGCTGGATCAAATCGGCCCCGCCCAAATCCCCCCGCCTCCTCTTCCTGCCTTCGCTCTGATGAACCGTAGTCTCTGTGGAGGTGGGCGGAGCCTGTGCTACGCGAGGGGGGCAGGAGGACTGAGGAGCAGAGGTGGAGGAGCTGACGGCTGCATACGGATGGTCGCTGCTGATGGCGTAAACGTCTGGACGTGTTTCTAGAGAACGTGCCGTCGTCATGGATACAGGCTGAAAGGAGAACAGCAGAGTATTATGACCAAGCAGACCGGCAATGATGTCACAGTTAACGACCAACCAGCTGAAGCTGATTGGTCTGGGATGAACTGGATCCGAGGCTGTTGCACTGGAAAACGACCAGTTACCCATCAGGATGAGAAAGGTGGTGTTGAAAAATTTTGATTTCTCTTCTATTATATATTAATTCATCCTATTTACTCTCTATAAAAGTTTTCACTCAGTCTGTTCCTCTTTCAAGGCCACACCATTCTCTGCAGGATGGTGTTTGTAGAGCAGTCATTGCTTCTTCCATAACAAACCAGATTCTTTCTCAGGTTTCTTCATAACATGTTTCTGTTCAACCAAAGTGTCTGTAATTAGTTTCGACTCCTTTCCATTGTTGTCAGTAAGGAGGAACGAACGCTGCTCAGATCAGAACAGGGCAGAATGCTGCCATTAGGGCTGCATGATGAACTGTTCTCTCTGTGCAAACATATGAATAAATGTGCCGACTGAGTGAAATCCATCCATCTACGTTTATTTAACTAGGATGAATGGTTGAATACTTTTTTCCCACCACTAAGGTCATGCTAACAATACAGTAACTGCAGGCCATTTTTTTGCACCATGTTTTTCTCCCACAGCTTCCATTTGCTGCACTTTATGGGATGGAAATGTTCATTAACTGTCTGGAAGCTGCACTAAAGAAACTTCATTTTATATCCAGTCTGTGTCGAAAATGACAAAAGTTTTCTCTGAGGCCAAGCAGAGGGGAGCAGAGGAGGAACTGCTCCTGCTGCATCTGCTGAGGTTCAGAGGGGAACGGTGAGGCTCTGCTGTAGCGGTTGGTCGAGTTACTCCAGCTATGGATCAGACCATCACAGAACGTTCCTCAGGGGAACCTGCTGAGAACTTTACCTTAGAATCTAGAGGTGCTTCCTCCTGCTGATGGGGTTCTTCAAACGCTCCTCCTTCCACACCTCCAACCAGTCCAGGATTGCTCCGCCCATCAGATTTCTCGCCACCTGCATCAGGCCAGACTGTACACAAGTCCACTTTAGACCCGCCTACATCGATGTTAGCTCCACCCATATCCAGCTTAGCCCCGCCCTCACTGCTGCAGGCAGCCTCATCCCTGCCAGCTGGGGTCTGACTGGGTGGAGGAGCCTGGAAACTGGTTAGACTGGAACCAAGAGGGGGAGCTGAGGAGGAGAGGCAGGTTGGCAGCCGAGGGCCTGGAGGTGCAGGAGCAAAGTAGATGGAGGCAGGAGCAAAGAAGGTGCTTTGAGGAAACACCTGAGGACCTCCAGAAGGAGGAGTCTGAGGGAGGAGGTGCTGGCTGGGAGGAGGAGCCTGGGGGAGGAGGTGCTGGCTGGTAGGAGGATTCTGGGGGAGGAGGTGCTGGCTGGGAGGAGGATTCTGGGGGAGGAGGTGCTGGCTGGGAGGAGGATTCTGGGGGAGGAGGTGCTGGCTGGTAGGAGAAGCCTGAGGGAGGAGGTGCTGGCTGGGAGGAGGAGCCTGGGGGAGGAGGTGCTGGCTGGTAGGAGGAGTCTGAGGGAGGAGGTGCTGGCTGGGAGGAGGAGTCTGAGGGAGGAGGTGCTGGCTGGGAGGAGGATTCTGGGGGAGGAGGTGCTGGCTGGGAGGAGGATTCTGGGGGAGGAGGTGCTGGCTGGGAGGAGGATTCTGGGGGAGGAGGTGCTGGCCGGTAGGAGGAGTCTGGGGGAGGAGCTGCTGGCTGGGAGGAGGATTCTGGGGGAGGAGGTGCTGGCTGGTAGGAGGAGCCTGCATCCCCCTGCTCCTCTGCTGCTTCAGGAGCTCAGAGACGTGCCAGGGGTTGGGCTGTGATCTGGGAGCAGGGGGCGGGGCCAGGAGCTCCGCCTGGCTCCTCCTCTGCTCTATCATCTCCCTGCAGCCCAGTGTGTCCACGTTCATGGCTTGGAGGAGCAGCAGAAACATGGAGGAGGTGGAGACGCCGCCCCGCTCCCCTCGCTCCCTCAGCACGTCTGTGGCCGTGTCTCTGCGGGTTTTAGCCATCAGAAGGTTCCCGATCCACGGCGTGACGGCGGCCTGCAGCTCGTGCTGCAGCTGCCCCCCCCCCCTCACTCTGGGCTTCTGCTTCAAGGCGCTCAGGTGGAGGCGCAGCCCCTCCTGAGACACCATCTGCATGGCAGAGGAGCGGTGGCGCTCCTCCCTGGACAGCACTCTGGGAGGAGGGCCGATGATGACGGAAGTTCCAGAACGTTCCAGGACGGTGGAGCGGACAGAGGTCCCATCAGGAGCGGCAGAGGAAGGAGGGAGCTCCACAGCCTGGAAGCTCAGCATGGAGGACGATGGTTTCGTCTTCAGGGGGATCCACTCCTCCATAGGGGGGATGATGTACTCCTCCTCCTGCTCCTGCTCCTCCTCAGAGTCTTCACTAGAATCCATGTACCGGACCACCTCATCTTCGTCCTCCTGTTCCTCCTCATCCGTGTTCTCCTCCTTCTTGATGGCGGCGGCTGTCTTCCACCCTCCTCGTCCTGCTTTGGCCTTCTGGGTCTTCTGGGTCTGCTTCCTGCCCTGTCACAGAGGGAGAGGGAGCATCAACAGGGAGGTGCCCTCAGCTCCTCCTGGCTTTGCTCCTGGTTCCTGCCGGTACCTGAGCAGGAGGTCGGATCAGCTTCCTCCACTCCCTCATGCACTGAGCATCCAGGCGGTGAGGAATCTCTGCAGCGATCTTTGCCCAGCGGCCTGCGGCACAGCGACACCCGGGTCAGAGGCTGCTTCATCATCATCATCATCATCATCATCATCATCATCATCATCATCATCATCAGAACCTCACCAACGCCGTGTTTCTCCACCAGCTTCTTCAGCAGCTCCACCTCATGTTTGTCGAAGCTTCCTTTCTTTATGCTCTTCTTCAGACAGTCCAAGTACCTGAAGACAAGAGGGACAGACAGAGACTATCAGAGGGACAGACAGAGACCATCAGAGAGACGGACAGAGACTATCAGAGGGACGGACAGAGACCATCAGAGGGACGGACAGAGACTATCAGAGGGACGGACAGAGACTATCAGAGGGACAGACAGAGACTATCAGAGAGACGGACAGAGACTATCAGAGGGACAGACAGAGACCATCAGAGAGACGGACAGAGACTATCAGAGGGACAGACAGAGACTATCAGAGGGACAGACAGAGACTATCAGAGAGACGGACAGAGACTATCAGAGGGACAGACAGAGACGGACAGAGACCATCAGAGAGACGGACAGAGACGGACAGAGACTATCAGAGAGACGGACAGAGACTATCAGAGGGACAGACAGAGACTATCAGAGGGACAGACAGAGACCGTCAGAGAGACGGACAGAGACTATCAGAGGGACAGACAGAGACTATCAGAGAGACGGACAGAGACTATCAGAGGGACAGACAGAGACGGACAGAGACCATCAGAGAGACGGACAGAGACTATCAGAGGGACAGACAGAGACGGACAGAGACCATCAGAGAGACGGACAGAGACTATCAGAGGGACAGACAGAGACGGACAGAGACTATCAGAGAGACGGACAGAGACTATCAGAGGGACAGACAGAGACGGACAGAGACTATCAGAGACGGACAGAGACTATCAGAGGGACAGACAGAGACGGACAGAGACTATCAGAGGGACAGACAGAGACGGACAGAGACCATCAGAGAGACGGACAGAGACTATCAGAGGGACAGACAGAGACCGTCAGAGAGACGGACAGAGACTATCAGAGGGACAGACAGAGACGGACAGAGACTATCAGAGACGGACAGAGACTATCAGAGGGACGGACAGAGACGGACAGAGACCATCAGAGAGACGGACAGAGACTATCAGAGAGACGGACAGAGACTATCAGAGGGACGGACAGAGACGGACAGAGACCATCAGAGAGACGGACAGAGACTATCAGAGAGACGGACAGAGACTATCAGAGGGACGGACAGAGACCATCAGAGAGACAGACAGAGACTATCAGAGGGACGGACAGAGACGGACAGAGACTATCAGAGAGACGGACAGAGACTATCAGAGAGACGGACAGAGACTATCAGAGGGACGGACAGAGACCATCAGAGAGACGGACAGAGACCATCAGAGAGACAGACAGAGACTATCAGAGGGACGGACAGAGACTATCAGAGGGACAGACAGAGACGGACAGACTATCAGAGAGACGGACAGAGACCATCAGAGAGACGGACAGAGACTATCAGAGAGACGGACAGAGACTATCAGAGAGACGGACAGAGACCATCAGAGAGACGGACAGAGACCATCAGAGAGACGGACAGAGACTATCAGAGGGACGGACAGAGACTATCAGAGGGACAGACAGAGACGGACAGAGACCATCAGAGAGACGGACAGAGACCATCAGAGAGACGGACAGAGACCATCAGAGGGACGGACAGAGACCATCAGAGAGACGGACAGAGACTATCAGAGGGACAGACAGAGACGGACAGACTATCAGAGAGACGGACAGAGACTATCAGAGGGACGGACAGAGACTATCAGAGGGACGAACAGAGACCATCAGAGAGACGGACAGAGACTATCAGAGGGACGGACAGAGACCATCAGAGAGACGGACAGAGACCATCAGAGAGACGGACAGAGACCATCAGAGAGACGGACAGAGACCATCAGAGGGACGGACAGAGACCATCAGAGAGACGGACAGAGACTATCAGAGAGACGGACAGAGACTATCAGAGGGACAGACAGAGACGGACAGAGACTATCAGAGAGACGGACAGAGACTATCAGAGGGACGGACAGAGACTATCAGAGGGACGGACAGAGACTATCAGAGGGACAGACAGAGACTATCAGAGGGACAGACAGAGACGGACAGAGACCATCAGAGAGACGGACAGAGACTATCAGAGAGACGGACAGAGACTATCAGAGAGACGGACAGAGACTATCAGAGGGACGGACAGAGACTATCAGAGGGACGGACAGAGACTATCAGAGGGACAGACAGAGACGGACAGAGACCATCAGAGAGACGGACAGAGACTATCAGAGGGACAGACAGAGACTATCAGAGGGACAGACAGAGACGGACAGAGACCATCAGAGAGACGGACAGAGACTATCAGAGGGACAGACAGAGACGGACAGAGACTATCAGAGAGACGGACAGAGACTATCAGAGGGACAGACAGAGACTATCAGAGGGACGGACAGAGACCATCAGAGAGACGGACAGAGACTATCAGAGGGACAGACAGAGACGGACAGAGACCATCAGAGAGACGGACAGAGACTATCAGAGGGACAGACAGAGACGGACAGAGACCATCAGAGAGACGGACAGAGACTATCAGAGGGACAGACAGAGACGGACAGAGACCATCAGAGAGACGGACAGAGACTATCAGAGAGACGGACAGAGACCATCAGAGAGACGGACAGAGACTATCAGAGGGACAGACAGAGACTATCAGAGAGACGGACAGAGACTATCAGAGGGACAGACAGAGACGGACAGAGACCATCAGAGAGACGGACAGAGACTATCAGAGGGACGGACAGAGACCATCAGAGAGACGGACAGAGACTATCAGAGGGACAGAGTCACCACTCTGTCCTCCTCCAGGTTCTCACCTGTCCCTGCAGGCTCCATCAGAGCGTCCAGGAACTTCTAACCGGACCTTCCACCAGCACTTCTCCCCGTAACGAGCCACAGCCTGCAGGAGGAGCTGATGGAGACAGACAGGCGTCCCGTCAGACAGACGGAGACAGACTAACGCTACAATCAGACGCTGGAGGCAGCAGAGGAAGCTGCTGTCCAGGCAAAGACAATGATTGAAGCACATCAAGGTGCAGCAAAAGCTCCTGCAGCGCCTCATGAGCAGCTGAGGGTTAGGGCTGGTTTATCCTCAGAAACCAGGTGGTCTGCATGTGTCACAGGTAATGCAGATAAGCCCCGCCCCTTCCGCAGACAGGAGGCCTCTGATTGGTCAGATCTACATCTGCTCTAATCTATGTGTATTTCCTGTTTGGAATATCTGCGATACACTGCTGCGCAAGCTGCTGGACGCGCCGCATCAACCAATGAGAGAAGCTGATCTGGGAGCTGGCAGGGAGTCAGACGCAGCACTGCTGATGCAGAGCGCTATGATCACTCCTCTGAAACAGTTTATTAACGCCTAAATTAACTTCAAATGTAGAAACCTGCCGGCAGAATATGTTGGCTTTTATTATCCTGCTGCCTGCAGTTTGTAGCACAGACCTGAAAAACGCTAACATCTACTTCCAGCCGCCACCAACAGGAGGGGAAAACCCTGGAGAGGCGAGCGGGCCTGAGGCAGCTGCTGCTGGGGATTCCCAGTGACAGCGCAGCGCCGGTATGTGGGGGTCTGAGCGGCTCCCACAGAGAAATAATCTTTGAAGGCAGGATGGTAATCTGGATGAACTGACTGCACAGACCATGTTTTCAGGAGGACTTTCTCACTTCAACATAGATTCTAACTACTTTCTACCCGCTGATCACAGCTAATATAGCAAAGCTGCTCTCTGGCATCGAACACAGGAGCAGCAGAAGCATTTTACTGGACGTCTGACCTTAATGTGGATCAGAGATGAAGCAGCAGAAGCTGCTTTGCTGCTTCCAGCCTGGCAGTCTGAACGTAGCATCAAAGGCTCATTATGCTTGATGTACGGACAGCCGTTTACAACTTTATCAAAGCCTCTTCATGCTCTCTGAGAGCCACAGTCGGTTCCTTCCTGGAGTTTCTCCATCGTCTGTGGATAATGGTCATATTTAGGGGCTAAATCAAACCCTCGCCAGCAGAAGCTGCTGCTCACTCTTCCACTGTTACAAGTTTTAGTAAATTCTGTCTGCATCGGGCGCCATGCAGAGAGGCGTGGAAGCCCAAAATGGCGTCATCTGGCCATGCGAACCTCGTGGACAGGTCAAGCATAAACCAAGCGTTACTGGATCCTAGATTTCAGATCCGGTAGGCGGTCCTGGACCAGGAAGGAGGAGCAGACATGGGTCCGACTCATACCTGGTCCTCTTCTTTGCTCCATGGGCCTTTCTTCAGCCTGGGGTCCAGAACCATGGTCCACCTGTAGAGCAGCTGGCATGGATCCCGACCCTCAATGAAGTAACTCACTGTAAGCAGAGGCTTCGTCAGAGAGGGCATCACGTCACAGGGTGGCGTCACAGGGTGGCGTCACAGGGTGGCGTCAGAGGGTGGCGTCACAGGGTGGCGTCACAGCGTGATGTCACAGCATGATGTCACAGCGTGGCGTCACAGCGTGGCGTCACGCTGTGATGTCACAGCGTGGCGTCACAGCGTGATGTCACAGCGTGATGTCACAGCGTGATGTCACAGCGTGGCGTCACAGCGTGATGTCACAGCGTGATGTCACAGCGTGATGTCACAGCGTGGCGTCACAGCGTGATGTCACAGCGTGATGTCACAGCGTGATGTCACAGCGTGGCGTCACGCTGTGATGTCACAGCGTGATGTCACAGCGTGATGTCACAGCGTGATGTCACAGCGTGGCGTCACAGCGTGACGTCACAGCGTGGCGTCACAGCGTGACGTCACAGCGTGGCGTCACAGCGTGACGTCACAGCGTGGCGTCACAGCGTGGCGTCACAGCGTGATGTCACAGCGTGGCGTCACAGCGTGACATCACGCTGTGACATCACAGCGTGATGTCACGCTGTGATGTCACAGCGTGACATCACGCTGTGATGTCACAGCGTGGCGTCATACTCTGAGTGTAAGGGATGAAGTTTCCGATCCTCATCTTCTGGACCAGCTCTCTGAGCTGGGCGTCCTCCTCTGGAGTCCAGCTTCCTCGTTTCAGAGAGCTGGAGACGAAACGCTGGAACATCTGGAGACACATGAAGGCCGTCCTCCCAGTCTGTGGGACAGGGAGCAGATAGAGACTGTTATTGTCATTTAGTACAGCTCTCATAAAGCAGCAGTGATCAGATGTAAACATCGTGGAGATTTAGAGTTGATCCAGCAGTTGATCAGTGTGATGGCGGTGGGGGAGAAGCTGCTGCAGAACCTGCTGGGTAGGAAGGAGTTCACTGCTGAAACGGCGGCTGGACTAACAGCTTCGGTCCCAGGATGGAAGTGACTCGCCCAGAGCTGCCATCTGGGTGGAGGGAAGTTACCGAACGGCCCTGATTGGACTGAGACTTTGGTCCAGAACCAAACGGATCCTACTGACCGTCACACAGCAGCTGTGTTAGGGAAACCCGTTCAGCGGGCGACTAACCGGCTGAGGAAGCAGATACAGGATTTAAAATCCAAACCCACAACCAAAAGCAGCCTGATAGTCAGTTTGTCCTTCAGTCGACTTACAGGCTTCTGTTAAAGCAGCAAGTTCAGCAGTTTGGGCTGAGAAGGTTTCTGGCAAAGAAGCAGTTAAACATGAAGAGAACAATAAGCAAATCCAACCTGGTTCTCTGCAGTTTCAGGGACGCAACCAGCTGAACCACCAACAACCACAATCTAAGCTGCTCTTCCAAACACACCTCAGACAGTGCAAACTTCATTATCCTCTGCTGCACGAAGAATGGCGGAGACGCTGTCCAGGAGATCCTGTTCATGACGGCAAATTGCAGCAGGGAAAAATGATTGACCTATTTACTGCAGTTAAATAAACAGATGGATGGATTTCACTCAGTCGGTACTTCATCATATCTTTGCAAAGAGAGAACGGTTCCTCATGCGGCTCTTATTGCTCGGTAATCAGCCCTGTTCTGCCTGAGCAGCGTTTATTCCTCCCCATTTACAATTACAGACACTTTGCTGAAACATAACATGTTATGAATAAACCTGGAGAAAGAATCTGGTTAGTTTTTCTCTGGTCTATAAACACCATCACATGGTTTATCCTTGCAAAACAATGGCTGACTGAGTGAAAAACGTTTATAGTGAGTAAATCTAGGAAATGTTAGGAGACACTGGGTTTAACACAGAGCTCCTGACATTCAGCAGGACAAGAAACAGAAGTAAATCTCCGCCATCGAGCAGAGGAGCAGCTGATTGGATTAGCTGGCCCGGTGGGCAGTGTTTAAGATGTATGGGCGGAGTTAAAGCCAATGAAGCTGGTTCAGCCCCCCCCAAAGCGTTCCTACCCCCAGCTCCTCTGCGATCTTCTCCCAGTTCCTCTCCCGGTGTCTCCTGCAGATCTCATTAAGCTGCTCCACCTCCTCGTTACTCCAGGGACTTTTGTTGATGGACGGATGGAGGAAGTTCTGCCAGAAGAGACGGATGTCCTCTGCGTCCCTCGTCCCTTCAAACTGGGGAAGAGGAGCAGACCTGAGCGGAGCCGTCGGCTCATCAATCCGCCGGTCGCTTCATTTACTCACGTCGATGTTGGAGATTTTCTGCCAGTCATGTTCTTCATATCTGTCCCCGATCAGCTCATCCTCCTTCTTGGACCTGACCAATCAGGGCACAGAACCAGGCGGGTGTTAATGTTGGAGGTGTTTACCGCCACATGACCGACCACCTGCCGGTCTTTGCAGTAATTGATGGTGAGAATGTTATGGAGCAAAAGGAATATTTTACATATAGAAGAATAAAATCAGAACAATTAATGCAGATCTAAGAGAGGATTGACTAAGACACAATTGAAGTGAGTTTTATGAAGAAAACGTTAACAACGCATTCGGCATATTTCTTAAAAAATTCAGAATGTTGTATGAAAAGCATTGCCCATTAAAAAGTATAAAAATAAATAAAGAAAATGTATGGATGTCAAAGGGGCTTATTAACGCTTGCAAAAGAAAAATATGCTATATAAGGAATTTATCAAGGAGAAAACAATAGATGCTGAAAAAAGGTATAAAAAATATAAAAAAAAAAACTCACAAGTTTAATAGGATGAATTTAACATGTTTTTGTAAATGTGGATTCCAATTTAGCGGATCAAAGATGATGACAAGGCAGAAGCTGAAGCTGTTAAAAACGAGGAAATAAACTCAAACCAAAAACCTCTGCAGGTTTTAATAACATTGACATGGAATCTATAAAATAATTGATTAGAGTATTTATAAAACCACTGAGGTCTTTTTTTAATTTATCCTCCAAACTGGAAGATTTCCACATGAAATGAAAACCGCCCAAAAGGTTCCGTTATATAAAGCTGGTGAAAGAGATTGTTTTACTGATTACCGTACCGAAACGGTTCTGGTCCGCAGCCCGGGTTAGATGGGTCTAGGGAAATGAAACGGTTCTGGCCCAGGTTCAGCCCGGGTTATAAAATGGGTCTGGGAAAAATAAAAGGTTTTTTGGCCCGGGTTCGGGCCCGGGGGGGTTGGGGGGGGGGGTTTAAACGGGTTACCGGCCCCGGGTTTTCCCGCCCGGGAAAAAAAGGGCAAGGGAAATGAAAAAGGGTTTTTCAGGCCCAAACCCGGGTTAAAGGGTCAAGGGGAAATGAAAGGGTTTCGGCCCCGGGTTAAAAGGGGTTCTAGGGAAATGAAACGTTTTTGGCCCAGGTTCAGCCCGGGTTAGATGGGCCCTGGGGAAAATTTGAAACGGTTCGGCCCCGCACCCGGGGTTTTAAAGATGGGCTGGGGAAAATGAAAGGGTTTTCCGGGCCCCGGGTTTCACCCGGGTTTAGATGGGTCTAGGAAAATGAAACGGTTCGGGGCCCAGGTTTCCACCCCGGGGTTAGAGGGGCCCTAGGGAAATAAAAGGGGGTTTCGGGCCCAGGTTCCCCGGGGTTTGAGGGGTTTCTGGGAAATGAAACGGTTCGGGCCCCCAGGTTCACCCCGGGGTTAGTTTGGGTCAGGGAAATGAAAGGGTTCCCGGGCCCCCAGGTTAAACCCGGTTTTTAAAGGGGCCCCCTGGGGAAAATAAAAAGGGTTCTGGGTCCGCACCCCGGGGTTAGAGGGGCCCTGGGAAATGAAATGGTTCGGTCCCCCCACCCCCCGAGTTAGTTTGGGTTCTAGGGAAATGAAAACGGTTCGGCCCGGGTTCACCCGGGGTTAAGGGGTTCTAGGGAAAAAAAACCGGTTTCGGCCCGGGTTAAACCCCGGGGTTTAATGGGTCTGGGGAAAAATGAAAACTTTCCCGGGTCCGCACCCCGGGGTTAGAGGGGTCTGGGGAAATGAAAAGGGTTCCCGGTCCGCACCCCGGGATTAGATGGGTCTGGGGAAAATAAAACCCGGTTCGGGGGCCCCGGGGTTTCAGCCCGGGTTAGAGGGGCCCCAGGGAAATAAATGGTTCTGGGCCCAGGTTCAGCCCGGGTTAGATGGGCCTAGGGAAATGAAAGGGTTTTTTTTCGGGGCCCGGGTTTCCCAGCCCGGGGGGGTTTTTTAGATGGGCGGGGGAAAATTTAAAACTGTTCTGGCCCAGGTTCAGCCCGGGTTGGGAGGGGCGGGAAATGAAAGGGTTTCTGGCCCTTTTTTTTCAGCCCGGGTTTAGTTTGGGTTCTAGGGAAATGAAAGGGGTTCTGGCCCAGGTTCAACCCCGGGGTTTAAATTTTGGGTCAAAGGGAAATGAAACTTTTCTGGCCGCACCCCGGGGTTTTAGAGGGGTAAAGGGGAAATAAAAATTGGTTTTTGGTCCGCGGGCCCGAGTTAAAATGGGCCCAAAGGGAAAAAATAAAAGGGTTCGGGCCCCGGGGTTTTCACCCCGGGTTAGAGGGGTCTGGGGAAATGAAACTTTTTCGGCCCGGTTCGGGCCCGGGGTTGAAATGGGCTGGGGAAATAAAGGGTTTTCTGGCCCAGGTTCAGCCCGGGTTAGATGGGTCTGGGGAAATGAAAGGGGTTTCTGGCCCAGCCCGGGTTGGGAGGGGCTGGGGGAAAAATAAAAGGTTTTCTGGCCCGGGTTTTCAGCCCGGGTTAGAGGGGTTTGGGGAAATGAAACGGTTTCTGGCCCGGGTTCACCCGGGGTTAGAGGGGTTTCTGGGGGAAATGAAACGGTTTTTTGGCCCGGGTTCACCCCGGGTTTAGAGGGGTCTAGGGAAATTAAACGTTTCGGGCCCCAGGTTCACCCGGGTTAAGGGGTCTGGGGAAATAAAAAGGGTTCTGGCCCGGGGTTCAGCCCGGGAAAGAGGGGCCCGGGGAAATGAAAGGGTTTTGGCCCAGGTTCACCCCGGGGTTAAAGATGGGTCTAAAAAAAATAAAACTTTTCCCTGGCCCGGGTTCACCCCGGGGTTTAATGGGCCTAGGGAAATGAAAGGGTTTTTCGGGTTCCGCACCCCCGGGTTAGATGGGTAAAGGAAATGAAAGGGTTTTCTGGCCCCGCAGCCCGAGTTAAAAGGGTCGGGGAAAAAAAACGGTTCTGGCCCCTTTTTCCCACCCGGGATGGGAAGGGCCCTGGGGGAAAAATGAAACATTTTCGGGGCCCCGGTTTACACCCCGGGTTAGTTTGGGTCAAGGGAAATGAAAGGGTTTTCGGGCCCATTTTTTCAGCCCGGGTTAGATGGGCTAGGGAAAAAAAAGGGTTCGGTTTTCCGCACCCGGGGTTTAGTTTGGGTCAAGGGAAAAGAAACTTTTTCCTGGCCCGGGTTTTAGATGGGCTGGGGGAAATGAAACGGTTTTTTGGCCCGGTTAGAGGGGTCTAGGAAATAAAAGGGTTTCCCTGGCCCGGGTTAGAGGGGTCCAAAGGGAAAGGGTTTTACGGGAAAGAAAAAAAACCCTTTGAAAACATAATCAATAATTTCTGCCCTTCCTGTCTAGCACTTTTGTAAATGTTTTTAAAATTTTTAAATTTGAAAATAATGTCTTTGTTTTTTACAGATCAATGTCCAACTTTTTTTTAAAATTCCCTAACAAATGTTTTTTTTAATTTATTGTTGAAACTAATTTTTTAATGTTTTTTTTTTTTTAATTATGTTGGCTTTTTAAAACCCCTTCCCCCAGGGACACTTTTTAAAAAATTTAAAGCTTTTTAAATTTTAAAACTGGCTCATTTACGAAAATGTTTTTTAAAGTGAACTGTCCCCTGTTCAAATAAACCGTAAAAAAAAAAAAATAAGAAATGAAACGGTTCGGGCCCCGGGTTTTCACCCGGGTTAGAGGGGTTTCCAGGGAAATGAAAGGGTTTTCGGGCCCCGGGTTTTCTCCCCGGGGTTAAAATGGGTCTAGGGAAAAAGAAAGGGGGTTTCCCTTGGCCCTTTTCACCCCCGGGTTTTAGATGGGTCTAGGGAAATGAAACGGTTCTGGCCCGGGTTCTCCCCGGGTTAGATGGGTCTGGGGAAAAATGAAAGGGTTTCCGGGGCCCCGGGTTTAAAGATGGGCCCGGGGGAAAATGAAAAGGATTCGGGGGGCCCGGGTTAGATGGGTCTGGGGGAAATAAAAAGGGTTCGGGCCCGGGTTAAAAATTTTTCAAAGGGAAATAAAAAACGGTTTTTCTGGCCCGGGGTTTTCGGGCCCCGGGTTCGGGCCCCGGGTTAATGGGTCTAGGGAAATGAAAAGGTCCGGGCCCCGGGGTTTAAGAATGGGTCGGGGGAAATGAAAGGGTTTTTCGGGCCCGGGTTTTCAGCAGGGGTGTTGGGATGGGCCCTAGGGAAATAAAACCCGGTTCTCCCCCGGGTTCACCCCGGGGTTTAAGAGGTCTGGGGAAATGAAAGGGTTTTCGGCCCCGGGGTTTCACCCCCGATTAAATTGGGCTGGGGAAAATGAAAGGGGTTTTCTGGCCCATTTTCCCTTTCCCCCCCCCCGGGGGTTTAGAGGGGTTTTTGGGAAAATGGAACGGTTTCGGGCCCGGGTTTTCTTTCCGGGTTAGAGGGGTTTCGGGAAAATGAAAGGGGTTCTGGCCCGGGGTTTTTCTCCCCGGGGTTTTAGAGGTTCAGGGAAATGAAAGGGTTTCCTGGCCCGGGGTTTTTAGATGGGCCCCGGGGAAAATAAAAAAGGTTCTTTTCGGGCCCCGGGGTTTAGAGGGGCCCTAGGGAAATAAAAACGGTTCTGGCCCGTTTTTCAGCCCGGTTAATGGGTCTGGGGAAATAAAACTGTTCGGGCCCGGGTTCGGGCCCGGGGTTAGAGGGGCTGGGGAAATAAAAAAGGTTTTCGGGCCCCCCGGGTTTCCCGTCCCGGGTTAAAAATTGGGTCTGGGGAAATGAAACGTTTCTGGGCCCGGGTTCTGCCCAGGGTTAAGGGTCTGGGGAAAAAAACCGGTTCGGTCCCGGGTTCGGTCCGGGTTAGAGGGGGTTTTGGGGAAAAAATGAAAAGGTTCGGGCCCGGGGGTTTTATATGGGTCTGGGGAAAAATGAAACGGTTTCCCTGGCCCGGGTTAAAAGGGGCTAGGAAAGGGAAAAGGGTTTCTGGTCCGGGTTCTGGCCCGGGGTTTGGCCCCGGGTTAAAAATGGGTCTGGGGAAATGAAAAGGTTCTGGCCCGGGTTAGATGGGTCAAGGGAAATGAAAGGGGGTTTCCCGGGCCCGTTTCAGCACGGGTTAAGGGGTTAGGGAAAGAAACGGTTCGGGCCCGGTTCACCCCGGGTTAAAAGGGGTCTAGGGAAATGAAAGGGTTCTGGCCCGGGTTCACCCCCGAAAAAAGAGGGGTTAAAGGGAAAATAAAAAAGGTTTCTGGCCCGGGTTTCAGTTTCACCCGGGTTAGAGGGGGCCCGGGGAAAGGAACGGTTCTGGCCCAGGTTCTTTCCCCGGGTTTAGTTTGGGCTGGGAAATGAAAGGGTTTTTCGGGTCCGGGTTTTCTCCCCCGTTTAGATGGGACTAGGGGAAATGAAAGGGTTTTGGCCCGGGGTTAGAGGGGGTTTCCTAGGGAAATGAAAAGTTCTGGCCCGGGTTAGATGGGTTGGGGAAAATAAAACGGTTCTGGCCCTGTTAAAACCCCGGGGTTTAGATGGGTCTGGGGAAATTTAAAAAGGGTTTCGGGGCCCGGGTTTCACCCCGGGGGTTTTAGAGGGTTCCCAAGGAAATAAAAAGGGTTCGGCCCCGGGGTTTCTCCCCCGGGCCCAAAAGGGGTTCAAAGGGAAATGAAACGGTTTTTCGGGGCCCGGTTAGATGGGCCCCAAAAAGGGAAATGAAACGGTTCGGGGCCGGGGTTTCTGGCCCCGGGTTTTCGGGTTTCCGGGTTTTAAGGGGCCCAAGGGAATAAAAAAGGTTTTCTGGCCGGGGTTTTAAGGGGGGGCCCTAGGGAAATGAAACGGTTTTTGGCCCCCGGGTTTAAATTTTGGGTCTAGGGAAATCCCGGGTTTCGGGTTTCCGGGTTCTGGCCCGGGGTTTTAGATGGGTCTAGGGAAATGAAACAGTTCTGGTCCGCACCCCGGGTTTTTAGATGGGGTCTGGGGAAATGAAACAGTTCGGGGGTCCGCACCCCGGGTTAGAGGGGCCCTGGGGAAATTTAAAACCCGGTTCTGGGGCCCGGGTTTCCACCCCGGGGTTAGAGGGGGTCGGGAAATAAAAAGGGTTCTGGCCCAGTTCACCCCGGGGTTTTTAGAGGGGCCCTAGGGAAAGAAAGGGTTTCTGGCCCAGGTTCACCCCGGGGTTTTAGATGGGTCGGGGAAAGAAACGGATTCTGGTCCCCCGGCCCGGGTTAGTTTGGGTTTCTAGGAAAATGAAAGGGTTCGGTCCGCAGCCCATTTTAAGTGGGTCTAGGGAAATGAAAGGGTTTTTTCCCCCGGGGGTTCGGGCCCGGTTTAGAGGGGGTCTGGGGAAATAAAAACGGTTCTGGCCCGGGTTTTTCGGGGCCCGGGTTAAAGGGGTCAAAAAAATAAAGGGGTTGGGGCCCCCGTGTTCAGCACGGGTTTTAGTTTGGGTTCAAAAGGGAAAAAGAAAGGGTTTCTGGCCCGGGTTCGCCCGGGTTAGATGGGTCTAGGGAAATAAAAAGGGGTTCGGGCCCCGGGTTTCAGCCCGATTAAGGGGTCCAAAGGGAAATGAAACTTTTTCTGGCCCGGGTTTTCCACCCCCGGGTTAGTGGGTCTGGGAAATGGAACCCGGTTCTGGCCCAGGTTCTTTCCCGGGGTTTTAATTTGGGCCCGGGGAAATGAAATTTTTTCTGGCCCGGGGTTTCGCCCGGGTTAGTTTGGGCTAGGGAAATGAAAGGGTTTCCCCGGGGCCCGGGGTTAGATGGGGTTTTAGGGAAAATAAAAAGGGTTCGGGCCCCGGGGGTTAGATGGGTCTAGGGAAATGAAACGGTTCGGGGCCCGGGGTTAAACCCCGGGGGTTTTAGAGGGGTCGGGGAAATTTAAAGGGTTTCTGGCCCGGGTTCACCCCGGGGTTTAGTTTGGGTAAAGGGAAATGGAAACTTTTTCGGGCCCCGGGGTTAAGATGGGTCTAGGGAAATAAAACGGTTCTGGTCCCGGTTCGGTCCGGGTTAGTTTGGGCCCTGGGGAAATGAAAAGGTTTTTTGGCCTGGGTTAAAATGGGCCCAAGGGAAAGGGAAAGGGTTTTTTCGGGCCCGGATAGGGGGGTTCTAGGGAAATGAAAGGGGTTCGGGCCCGGGTTCGGGCCCCGGTTTTAGAGGGGTCTGGGGAAATGAAAGGGTTTTCGGGTCCGCAGCCCGGGTTAGATGGGTCTGGGGAAATGAAAGGGTTTCCCGGGTCCGCACCCCTTTTTTTAAAATGGGTCTGGGGAAAAATTAAAAACGGTTCTGGCCCGGGTTCAGCCCGGGTTATAGGGGTGGGGAAATGAAAGGGTTTCTGGCCCAGGTTCACCCGGGGTTTTTAAATGGGTCAAGGGAAATAAAAACCAGTTCGGGCCCATTTTTTCACCCCGGGTTTTAAGATGGGTCTAAAAATGAAAGGGGTTTCTGGTCCGCACCCGGGTTAGATGGGTCTGGGGAAATAAAAATGGTTCTGGTCCCCCCGCCCAGTTGAGGGGTTCTAGGGAAATGAAACTTTTCTGGCCCAGGTTCAGCCCGGGTTTTGGGTTTGGGTCTAGGGAAATGAAACTTTTCGGGCCCCCGGGTTTTCCCCGGGTTAAAAATGGGCCCTGGGGAAATGAAACTTTCTGGCCCGTGTTCAGCAGGGGTTTAAAAAGGGGTCTGGGGAAAAAGAAAGGGATTCGGGCCCGGGGGTTTCAGCCCGGGTTAGATGGTCTAGGGAAAGGGAAAAGGGTTTCGGCCCGGGTTCGCCCGAGAAAATTTTGGGTCAAGGGAAATGAAACTTTTTCTGGCCCATTTTTCACCCGGGGTTTTAAGGGGCCCCTGGGAAAGGGAAAGGGTTCCCGGGCCCCCGGTTCTTTCCCCGGGTTAGATGGGCTGGGAAAGGGAAAAGGGTTTTCGGGTTTTCCGGGTTCTGCCCGGGTTTAGATGGGTCTAGGGAAAGGGAAAACTTTCGGGTCCGGGTTAGAGGGGGCTGGGAAAAAATGAAAAGTTCGGGGGCCCGGGTTTAGAGGGGGTCAAGGGGGAAATAAAAAGGGTTTTCTGGCCCGTGTTCACCCGGGGTTAGAGGGGGTCGGGAAAAAGAAACGGTTCGGGGCCCCAGGTTTCACCCCGGGGTTTAGATGGGTCAAAGGGAAATTAAACGGTTTTCGGCCCGGGTTCACCCCGGGGTCAGAGGGGTTGGGGAAAATAAACGGTTCGGGGCCCCGGGTTAGATGGGCTAGGGAAATGAAAGGGTTTCTGGTCCGGGTTCTGGCCCGGGGTTCGGCCCGGGGTTTGGGAGGTCTGGGGAAATGAAAAGGTTCGGGCCCTGGGTTAGTTGGGCCGGGGGAAAAAGAAAGGGGTTTTCGGGCCCGGGGTTTTAGATGGGCTAGGGAAATGAAAGGGTTTTCTGGCCCCGGGGTTTTTCTGGTCCGGGTTGGGATGGGTCTAGGGAAATAAAAACGGTTCTGCCGCAGCCCGGGTTAGAGGGGTCTAGGGAAATGAAACGGCCCTGGCCGCACCCCGGGTTTTTAAAATGGGCCCTGGGGAAATTTAAACGTTTCGGGCCCCGGGTTTTCACCCCGGGGTTTAATGGGTTTTGGGAAATTAAAGGGTTTCTGGCCCGGGTTCAGCCCGGGTTAGTTTGGGCTAGGGAAAGGGAAACGGTTTTTCCTGGCCCGGGTTTCAGCCCCGGGTTAGTTTGGTTCTAGGGAAATGAAAGGGTTTTCTGGTCCGCACCCCCGGGTTTTAAGATGGGTCTAGGGAAAATGAAATGGTTCTGGTCCGCACCCCCAAGTTAAAATGGTCAGGGAAAAAAAAGGGTTTTCGGGGGCCCGGGTTTTCACCCCGGGGTTAGAGGGTCTGGGGAAATAAAAAGGGTTCTGGCCCGGGTTAAACCCGGGGGGTTTTAGATGGGTCTAGGGAAATGAAAGGGTTTTCGGGCCCCGGTTCGCCCGGGTTAGTTTGGTCGGGGGAAAAAAAGAAACGGATCGGCCCAGGTTCGGGCCCGGGGTTTTTAGTTTGGGCTGGGAAAATAAACGGTTTCTGGCCCAGGTTCACCCGGGGTTAATGGGCTAGGGAAATGAAAGGGGTTCTGCCCAGGTTCACCCGGGGGTTAGAGGGGTCTGGGGAAATAAAAACGGTTCGGGTCCGCAGCCCGGGTTAAAAGGGTTTCAAGGGGAAAATGAAATGGTTCTGGTCCGCACCCTAATTTAAAGATGGGTCTAAAAAAAGAAACGTTCTGGCCCGGTTCAGCCCGGGGTTTTTAAGTTTGGGCGGGGGAAAAAGAAACGGTTCTGGCCCGGGTTTTCACCCGGGGTTAGATGGGTCTAGGAAATGAAAGGGTTCTGGCCCGGGTTTCAGCCCGGGTTAGATTTTCCTAGGGAAATGAAAGGGTTTCTGGTCCGCAGCCCGGGGTTTTAAAGAGGGGCAAAGGGAAAGGGAAAGGTTTCTGGCCCGGGTTAGATGGGTCTAGGGAAATAAAACCTTTTTTCTGGCCCGGGTTAGAGGGTTGGTCGGGGAAATAAAGGGTTTTTTCGGGGCCCGGGGTTAGATGGGTCTAGGGAAAGGGGTTAAACAGGAGAATAAAACCCTTTGAAAATCAAAATCAAAAATTTCTGCCCTGCCTGTCTGACCCCCTTTTTGTAAAATGCTTTTTAAATTTTTAAAATTTGTAAAAAATTGTCTTTGTTTTTACAGATCAATGTCCAACTTTTATGTAGATTCCTAACTATGTTTTTAAAATTTAATTGTTTCACTAATTTTTAAAATGTTGTTTTTTTTATTTTTGGGGGCATTCTAAACCTTGCCCAGGGCCCCAACGGGGAAAAAAATTAGCTTTTTATTTTAACACTGGCTCATTTACAAAAAATGTTTATTAATGTGAAATTTTCCCCTGTTCAAATAAACCCTTAAATAAAAAAAATAAAAAATTTGAAACTTTCGGGCCCCGGGGTTTCACCCCGGGGTTAGAGGGGTCTAGGGAAATGAAAGGGTTCGGGGGCCCGGGTTCCCCCGGGTTTTGATGGGTCTAGGGAAATGAAAGGGTTTTCTGGCCCGGGTTTTCACCCCGGGTTTAAAGAGGGGTCTAGGGAAATGAAAGGGTTCGGGCCCGGGTCTGCCCGGGGTTGGGAGGGTTTCAGGGAAATAAAAAGGGTTCCCGGGTTTCCGGGGTTTCCTGGCCCCGGGTTAGTTTGGGCCCTAGGGAAATGAAAAGGTTTTACTGGCCCGGGTTAGATGGGTCTAGGAAATGAAAGGGCGGGGCCCCGTGTTCACCCACGGGTTTAGAGGGGTCGGGGGAAAAAAAACGGTTCGGGGCCCGGGTTCACCCCGGGGTTTTAAAATGGGCCCTGGGGAAATGAAACGGTTCGGGCCCGGGTTCACCCCTTTTTTAAAAGGGTCAAGGGAAATGAAAGGGTTCCCGGGCCCCAAAGGTTTCAGTTCGCCCGGGGTTAAGGGCCCTGGGAAAGGGAAAACGGTTTTTGGCCCAGGTTCTTTTCCGGGTTAGATGGGTCGGGGAAAAATAAAAGGGTTTTCTGGCCCCGGGTTCTGCCCGGGTTAAGGGGCCCTGGGGGAAATGAAAGGGTTTTTCGGGGGGGTTTCTGGCCCGGGGTTTAAAGATGGGTCTAGGGAAATGAAAAGGTTCTGTCCCGGGTTTTAAGGGGGTCTGGGGAAAAGGGAAAGGGTTTTCGGGGCCCTTTTGTTTTTCACCCGGGGGGGGATGGGTCTGGGGAAAAATGAAATTTTCGGGCCCCGGGGTTCGGGCCCGGGGTTTTAGATGGGTAAAGGGAAAGGGAAACTTTCGGGCCCGGGGTTTTCTCCCCGGGGGCCCAATGGGTCTAGGGAAATGAAACGGTTTTGGGCCCGGGGTTTTAGATGGGTAAAGGGAAATGAAACGGTTTTTGGCCGGGTTCTGGTCCGGGATCTGGCCCCGGGGTTAATGGTCTAGGGAAATAAAAAGGGTTCGGCCTGGGTTAATGGGTCTGGGGAAATTGAAACTTTTCGGGGCCCCGGGGTTTGATGGTCTAGGGAAATAAAACCTTTTTTCGGGCCCGGGGTTCGGGCCGGGGATAGATGGGTCAAGGAAATAAAAACGGTTCGGGCCCCCGTTTTAAACCCGGGGTTAAGGGGTTTCGGGGAAATGAAAAGGGTTTTCGGGCCCCCGGGTTCGGGCCCTTTTTTTAGAGGGGGCCTAGGGAAATGAAAGGGTTCTCCCCCGGGGTTTCCCGGGTGGGGGTTTTTTGGCCGGGGGTTTAGATGGGCTAGGGGAAAATGAAACAGTTTTTGGCCCCGGGTTAAAAAGGGTTTCTAGGAAAGAAACGGTTCGGCCCGGGGTTTCGGGGCCCGGGGTTTTCGGCCCGGGGGGTTAAATTGGTCTAGGGAAATGAAAAGGTTCTGGCCCGGGTTGGGAAAGGGGGTTTCTAGGAATGAAAGGGTTTTTCTGGCCCGGTTTCAGCACGGGTTAGATGGGTCTAGGGAAATGAAACGGTTCTGGGCCCGGGGTTCACCCCTTTTGGATAAGGGTCTAGGGGAAATTTAAAAAGGGTTTCGGGCCCGGGTTCGGGCCCGGGTTAAGGGGTTCGGGGAAATGAAAGGGTTTCTGGCCCGGGTTAAATTTTCAGCCCCGGGTTAAAAATGGGCGGGGAAATAAAACTTTTTGGCCCGGGTTCATTCCGGGTTAGAGGGGTCTAGGGAAAAAAGGAAATTTTCTGGTCCGGGTTCGGGTGGGGGTTAGTTTGGGTCTAGGGAAATAAAAAGGGTTTTGGGGCCCGGGGTTAGAGGGGCCCGGGGGAAAGGGAAAGGGTTTTCGGGCCCGTTTTAACCCGGGTTAGATGGGTTGGGGAAATGAAACGGTTTGGCCCGGGTTCCCCCCGGGTTTAGGGGTCTAGGAAATGAAACGGTTCCCCCGGGGTTTTCCCCCGGGGTTAAAAGGGGTTTCCAAATAAAAAGAAACGGTTTCGGTCCGGGTTCGGCGCGGGTTAGGGTCAAGGAAAAGAAAGGGTTCTGGGCCCGGGTTAGATGGGGTCTGGGGAAATTAAAGGGTTTTTCCGGGCCCGGGTTTAGATGGGCCCAAGGGAAAATAAAACGGTTTCGGTCCGGGTTCTCCCGGGGGTTTAAAGTTTGGGTCTAGGGAAATAAAAAGGTTCTGGCCCGGTTAAAATGGGTCTAGGGAAATGAAACGGTTTTTTCCCCGGGGTTTTTAGATGGGCCCCTTAGGGAAATGAAAAGGGTTTTCGGGCCCGGGGTTTTTCCCGGGTTAAAAAGGGCTAGGGAAAAAAAAAGGGTTCTGGGCCCGGGTTAGATGGGCTAGGGAAATGAAACTGGGTTTCGGGCCCCGGGGTTAGGGGGGGGTCTGGGGGAAATGAAACGGTTTCGGGCCCCGGGGTTCCCAGCTGGGTTTTAAGATGGGTTTTGGGGAAAAAGAAACGTTCGGGCCCGGTTTCCCCCCGGGTTTTAAATTTGGGTCAAGGGAAAGGGAAAACGGTTCTGGCCCGGGTTCAGCCCGGTGAAGGTTTTCTGGGAAAAGGGAATTTTTCGGGGCCCCGGTTTTAGAGGGGTTTCTGGGGAAATTTAAAAAACGGTTTCGGGCCCCCGGGTTCAGCCCCGGGTTTAATGGGTCAAAGGGAAAGGGAAAAGGTTCGGGCCCGGGGTTTGAGGGGCCCAAAGGGAAATGAAAAGGGGTTTCTGGCCCGGGTTCGGGCCCGGGGTTTTAGATGGGCGGGGAAATGCAAGGGTTTCTGGCCCGTGTTCACCCGGGTTAGTTTGGGTCTGGGGAAAATGAAACTTTTTTCTGGCCCGGGGTTCTGCCCGGGCCCAAGGGGTCGGGGGAAATGAAAACGGTTCGGGCCCGGGTTAAGGGGTTCGGGGAAATAAAAAGGGTTTCGGTCCGGGTTCTGGCCCCGGGTTTTTGGCCCGGGGGTTAGAGGGGTTCTAGGGGAAATGAAAGGGTTTCGGGCCCGGGGTTTCAGCCCGGGTTAGTTTGGGGGTCTGGGGAAATAAAAACGGTTTCTGGCCCGGGGTTCACCCCCGAGTAAGGGCCCTAGGGAAATAAAACCCTTTTTCTGGGCCCATTTAAACCCCCGGGGTTAGATGGGTCTGGGGAAAGGGAAAAACGGTTTCGGGCCCCCAGGTTCTTTCCCGGGGGGTTTAAAAGGGGGTCTGGGAAATGAAAGGGTTTCTGGCCCGGGGTTTTCCCTCCCCGGGGTTGATGGGTCTAGGGAAATGAAACTTTTTCTGGCCCGGGGTTATGGGTCTAGGGAAATAAAAAGGGGTTTTCGGGCCCCCTTTTTTAGAGGGGTCTGGGAAATGAAACGGCCCCGGGGGCCCGGGGTTTCACCCCCGGGTTTGATGGGCCCTAGGAAATGAAAAGGTTCGGGCCCCGGGTTCACCCCGGGGTTTTAGTTTGGGCCCTGGGAAATGAAAGGGTTTCTGGCCCGGGTTAAAGAGGGGGCCCGGGGAAAAATAAACGGTTCTTGGTCCGGGTTCTGGTCCGGGTTAGTTTTTTTCTGGGGAAATTTGAAAATTTTCCTGGCCGGGTTTAGAGGGGTTTTTAGGGAAATAAAAGGGTTTTCGGGCCCGGGTTTTAAAAGGGGGTTCTAGGGAAATGAAACGGTTTTCCTGGCCCGGGTTCGGCCCGGGGTTAGTTTGGTTTCAAGGGAAATGAAAGGGAATTGGCCGCGGGCCCGGGGTTTAGAGGGGCCCTGGGGAAATGAAAGGGTTTCTGTCCGCGGGCCCGGGTTAAAGGTCTGGGGAAAAATTAAACGGTTCTGGGCCCGGGGTTTTCAGCCCGGGAAGAGGGGTCGGGAAATGAAAGGGTTTTCGGGCCCGGGTTTTCACCCGGGGTTTTAGATGGGCCCTGGAAATGAAACATTTTCGGGCCCAGGTTAAAGCCCGTTTGGGGGGGGGGGGGGGAATGGGTCTGGGGAAAATAAAACCCCGGTTTCGGGCCCGCACCCGGGTTAGATGGGTCGGGGAAAATGAAAAGGTTTTTGGGTCCTGCAGCCCATTTTAAAAGGGCCCCTAGGGAAATGAAAGGGGGTTCTGGCCCGGGTTCACCCCGGGGTTTAAGATGGGCGGGGGAAAAATGAAAGGGTTCGGGCCCCGGGTTTTCACCCCGGGTTAGATGGCCCAAGGGAAATAAAGGGTTTCCCCGGGCCCCGGGGTTTCACCCCGGGTTAGAGGGGTAAAGGGGAAATGAAACTTTTTCTGGCCCGGGTTCAGCCCGATTTAGAGGGGTTTCTGGGGAAAAATGAAAGGGTTTCGGGCCCAGGTTAAACCCGGGTTAGATGGGTCGGGGAAAAAGGGAAGGGTTTTTCGGGCCCGGGTTCTTTCCCGGGGTTAGTTTGGGGTCCTGGAAATGAAAGGGGTTTTTTGGTGGGGGTTTTCTCCCCGGGTTTAGAGGGGTTGGGGAAAAAAAAACTTTTTCGGGCCCGGGGTTTAAAGATGGGCCCCTGGGGAAATGAAAAGGTTCGGCCCCGGGTTTTAAGATGGGCCCTAGGGGAAATGAAACGTTTTCGGGCCCGTTCCCCCCCGGGTTTAATGGCCCTAGGGAAAAAAACCCTTTTTTCCTGGCCCGGGTTCAGCCCGGGTTAGATGGGTCTAGGGAAATGAAACGGTTCTGGCCCAGGTTCAGCCCGGGTTAGATGGGTCTAGGGAAATGAAACGGTTCTGGCCCGGGTTAGATGGGTCTAGGGAAATGAAACGGTTCTGGTCCGGGTTCTGGTCCGGGTTAGATGGGTCTAGGGAAATGAAACGGTTCTGGCCCGGGTTAGATGGGTCTAGGGAAATGAAACGGTTCTGGCCCGTGTTCAGCCCGGGTTAGATGGGTCTAGGGAAATGAAACGGTTCTGGCCCGGGTTCAGCCCGGGTTAGATGGGTCTAGGGAAATGAAACGGTTCTGGCCCGGGTTCTGCCCGGGTTAGATGGGTCTAGGGAAATGAAACGGTTCTGGTCCGGGTTCAGCCCGGGTTAGATGGGTCTAGGGAAATGAAACGGTTCTGGCCCGGGTTAGATGGGTCTAGGGAAATGAAACGGTTCTGGCCCGGGTTAGATGGGTCTAGGGAAATGAAACGGTTCTGGTCCGGGTTCTGCCCGGGTTAGATGGGTCTAGGGAAATGAAAAGGTTCTGGCCCGGGTTAGATGGGTCTAGGGAAATGAAACGGTTCTGGCCCGGGTTAGATGGGTCTAGGGAAATGAAACGGTTCTGGCCCGGGTTCAGCCCGGGTTAGATGGGTCTAGGGAAATGAAACGGTTCTGGCCCGGGTTAGATGGGTCTAGGGAAATGAAACTGTTCTGGCCCGGGTTAGATGGGTCTAGGGAAATGAAACGGTTCTGGCCCGGGTTCAGCTCGGGTTAGATGGGTCTAGGGAAATGAAACGGTTCTGGCCCGGGTTCAGCTCGGGTTAGATGGGTCTAGGGAAATGAAACGGTTCTGGCCCGGGTTCAGCCCGGGTGAGATGGTTCTGGGAAATGAAACGGTTCTGGCCCGGGTTAGATGGGTCTAGGGAAATTAAACGGTTCTGGCCCGGGTTCAGCTCGGGTTAGATGGGTCTAGGGAAATGAAAAGGTTCTGGCCCGGGTTAGATGGGTCTAGGGAAATGAAACGGTTCTGGCCCGTGTTCAGCCCGGGTTAGATGGGTCTAGGGAAATGCAACGGTTCTGGCCCGTGTTCAGCCGGGTTAGATGGGTCTAGGGAAATGAAACGGTTCTGGCCCGGGTTCTGCCCGGGTCAGATGGGTCTAGGGAAATGAAACGGTTCTGGCCCGGGTTAGATGGGTCTAGGGAAATGAAACGGTTCTGGTCCGGGTTCTGGTCCGGGTTCTGGTCCGGGTTAGATGGGTCTAGGGAAATGAAAAGGTTCTGGCCTGGGTTAGATGGGTCTAGGGAAATGAAACGGTTCTGGCCCGGGTTAGATGGGTCTAGGGAAATGAAACGGTTCTGGCCCGGGTTCAGCCCGGGTTAGATGGGTCTAGGGAAATGAAACGGTTCTGGCCCGGGTTCAGCCCGGGTTAGATGGGTCTAGGGAAATGAAACGGTTCTGGCCCGGGTTAGATGGGTCTAGGGAAATGAAACGGTTCTGGCCCGGGTTCAGCCCGGGTTAGATGGGTCTAGGGAAATGAAACGGTTCTGGCCCGGGTTCAGCCCGGGTTAGATGGGTCTAGGGAAATGAAACGGTTCTGGCCCGGGTTCAGCCCGGGTTAGATGGGTCTAGGGAAATGAAACGGTTCTGGCCCGCAGCCCGGGTTAGATGGGTCTAGGGAAATGAAACGGTTCTGGCCCGGGTTCAGCCCGGGTTAGATGGGTCTAGGGAAATGAAACGGTTCTGGCCCGGGTTAGATGGGTCTAGGGAAATGAAACGGTTCTGGCCCGGGTTCAGCTCGGGTTAGATGGGTCTAGGGAAATGAAACGGTTCTGGCCCGGGTTAGATGGGTCTAGGGAAATGAAACGGTTCTGGCCCGGGTTAGATGGGTCTGGGTTTAAACGTCTCACCTCAGCAGCTGGATCTCCTTCTCCAAGCTGTCCATCTGCTCCATGAGCTGCTGTCTTTCTGCTTCCTGGGCCGAGGACAGCTTCTTGCACAGGAAGTCCAACCTGTGGGGGGGGGGGGGGGTATAGAAGGACCGTAAACCCAATCGGACTCTGACAGGAGGACCCAGAGGAGCAGGTTCTGTTCTGGTACCTGGACAGCTTGGGCTGCATCACCCTCCTCAGGTGGTCCCTGGTCACCGAGTGGATCAGCAGGGTCTTCTGCCAGCTGTCCCCTGAACACAGACAGACTCATTAGAGAAGCGGGTCAGAGCAGAACCAGGTTCTGACCCGTTACATTACATCAGAACCATGTTTTCTAAGAATTTTCCTCCTACATCTTCTTATCCTGAGCTTCCTGTCGTCTAGACATCCCGTCATCCTCAGCGCCTTCAGCTTGGCCTCCGGGTTGGCTGGTGGACCCTGGTCAGAACCACAGAAACAGTCACTGGGCCGCTGCTGACACCGGGTCAGTCTGCGGGTTATGGAGGGGCGGTAGGTACCAGTCCTGTCAGCCGGTCCTTGAAGTACGGCTTCAAGAAGCTGCCCAGGAACATCTTAGAGGGATGCTGGTGGCAGGAGGCGGGACCTTCTCTGGAGGAGGCGGGGCCTTCCTTGGAGGACGCTTTGATTGGTCCAGAGATCTGGGCCTGGAGCTCCCTCTGCAGGCACAAAGGCGGTACCTGTGATTAGAGAGGGGGGGACCAGAGCGGAGGCAGGCAGACTTCCAGGCAGGTTTAAGATGTTCCTGCTATCAGATGCAAACCGCTCTCTGCTGCAGCTGCAGACACGTCCATCACTGGTCAGTCAAAGCAGCTGAAATACAAACCACCGTCTGCGCATCCATCAGTGTTTCCTCTTCCTAACGATCAACACCCACAGAGGCAGCAATCCACTCGCTCTGCTGCAGGCGGGTAAAAACCTCCCAACCAGCAACCATCTGGATCCATGGAGGCCATGACCCGCCTCAGACGGTGCTCTGATCCACCTGCAGCCGCAGTGAGGCGCACTGGTCACATGACCGTCCGTCAGTTTGGTCTAATGGGCCTTTCAGACAGGCTGCGACGACCGCACTGCTGCGCTGTGAAACCCATTCTTTTCAATGGCACAGCGTAGCGCACCGCTTCGCGAGCTCGCCGCGGCGCACCGTGACGAATGCACGCGTGGCCAATAGAAACCGGGCCATCGGCTGGAAAGACCAGGAAGCAAAATGGAGGAAAAGCTTAGGGTGAGGAGCTCAGGACTCAGAGTAGAACTGCTGCTCCTCCAGAAATTGGCTCCCGGTAATTTGTATGGATCCTTGAGATCCTTGGTCCGACTCTCCCCAGCAAACTTTCAAACTGCTCCATACTGAGCCGAAAGTAGACCTGGAACCGGTCGCTGTGAAAACGGAGCTCTTTCACAAGCCGGAACTCCCCAAGCTGCTCTCTGGACCTGAGGGTTTCGTGCACCCACAGCCTCTTCTTCCTTGCTGCTCTTTTTCTTCGAACTAGCAGGGCTAGTGCTAGCGCTTGCTTCTTAGCACGGGTCAGATACATATTTGCTGCTGACCAAAAGCTGGAACAACAAACAAATGACTAGACCCGGCAACCCAGCCGGCGCAGCGCTAGCCGCGGGGTTCAGCGCATTTGCGCAAATCGCTTCCTATCTGAAAGGCCCATAACAGGTCATCCTGCTTTCCAAGCTAGCTCCCCGTCTACGCTTAGAAATAACTAGCATTGTGGCCTGAGAGTCAACTTATTCAGTAAATGACCCTAAGTGCAAACCTGCTGGAGTCCACCATTGGGTCCACCTGTGGGTCTACCTGTGGATCTACCTGTGGGTCCACCTGTGGGTCTACCTGTGGATCTACCTGTGGGTCCACCTGTGGGTCTACCTGTGGATCTACCTGTGGGTCCACCTGGTTGTCTACCTTTGGATCTACCTGTGGGTCCACCTGGTTGTCTACCTGTGGATCTACCTGTGGGTCCACCTGGTTGTCTACCTGTGGATCTACCTGTGGGTCCACCTGTGGGTCTACCTTTGGATCTACCTGTGGATCTACCTGTGGGTCCACCTGTGGATCCAACTGTTGGTCTACATGTGGATCTACCTGTGGGTCCACCTGGTTGTCTACCTGTGGATCTACCTGTGGGTCCACCTGTGGGTCTACCTGTGGATCTACCTGTGGATCTACCTGTGGGTCCACCTGTGGATCCACCTGTGGATCTACCTGTGGGTCCACCTGTGGGTCCACCTGTGGATCCACCTGTGGATCTACCTGTGGGTCCACCTGTGGGTCCACCTGTGGATCTACCTGTGGGTCCACCTGTGGGTCTACCTGTGGATCTACCTGTGGATCTACCTGTGGGTCCACCTGTGGATCCACCTGTGGATCTACCTGTGGGTCCACCTGTGGATCTACCTGTGGGTCCACCTGTGGGTCTACCTTTGGATCTACCTGTGGATCTACCTGTGGGTCCACCTGTGGATCCACCTGTGGGTCCACCTGTGGGTCCACCTGTGGGTCCACCTGTGGGTCCACCTGTTGGTCTACATTTAATGTGAGAACAAAGTAGGGCTGGGCGATAATTCAATAACGATATATATCGATCGATAGACGTGTGGCGCAATAGAAAAAAAGAGAGTCGATAAAAGTTCGATAAAAAAGAAACGCAGTTTTCCTTCCTTCTCATTGTAGCCTAGCATGTAGGTTTATGCTAGTAACTGCTTCCTCCCAACCAATCACAATCGCGGACCCAGGCACGCCGTCACCAAGCCCCGCCCTCTCAAACCACAACACAGAGCACATGAAGATGTCGCAGCAGGAGAGGCGGAGGAAATTGTTCCAAAGAAGGTTTCTGTAGTTCGGCAGTCTGGCAGTATTTCGGTCATGGCAAGTCGGACAAAAAACAAACCAGTCATCTGTAAAATGTGTCGGGAACCAGTGAAACCAGTCTGATAACACAACCAACTTTTTTTTTTTTTATCATCTCAGCCGCTCACAGCCGCAGGAGTACGAGCTGTGGAGGCCCCGGGGCCGCTCTCCTCCGAGGAATCTTCAGGAATTTCGGGAAAATATTTATATATATATTTTCAGTTCTGGGCAGTTTCCCACGGAGTTGTAACAATTGAGATAAAAATGCTGAGGGGCCAGAAACTTCAAAGTAATAACTCAGGTTAAAGCAGGAAACGGGGGTGGGGGGGGGGGGGGGGGGGGGCATTTATTTATCTGTTATATTTATTTTGGTCACTTTTCTGGTCACTTTAGTTTATTCTTTGTCAGTATTTAATAACATAACTCAGGTCTCTTAAGTTATTTTTCTTTAAAACAATTCTGTTATGGTTAAAAAAGTTGGTTGAATAAAGATTTAATTGGAAGTCTGTGTTTGTGTTCTTTATTAAAATTAAATCATTTAGCAATATTATAAAAAGTCCAGGCAGAGCTGCACATAAAATATGGTTTCAAATCTTTTCAATAATTATCGATATCGATCAATATGCATTTTTTTTATCGATAAGCTTTTTTTCTATATCGCCCAGCCCTAGAACAAAGCCAAGGAGGGAAATGGATTCTGAGCATCTTCAGCGATTCTGATCTCTATCTGGGCCACCAAGACCCAGCAGAGTTCTGTGGGTCCGGTTCTGCCCATGTGGAGTAGACCCGGCCCTGGACTAGAACTCTGGAATGTCCTGGGGTTCTGGAGCGGCCCGTCCTCACCTGCTGCTTCTGGTTGCGGGTCCGGAGCGTCTCCAGGTGGGCCAACGTCTCCTGGACCACCTGCTGGTAGACCAGGTTCAGCTGGAGACACGAGTCCACAGACGGAGACAGGTCCAGCTCGCTCTGTGGACAGAACACACCAGTCACACCAGAACCAGAACCCTGCCACCGGGTCCTGACCGGTACCGACCTCGTCGCTGGAGCTGCTGCCGTCACTGCCAGAGCCGCTCATCGGACCCAGCATGTCCTCCAGGTTCTGGATCTCCGTCTGGATCTTCTCTCTCTGGGCCAGCAGGTCCGCTGGACTCTGGACACACAGACCTGTCAGGTTCTGTCCCGTACCGGACCGCCAACAGGAGGTTCTGGGTGTTCTGTCTCACCTGTCCCACCTGGTTCTCCCCGTCTGATTCACCATCTAAGCAGAGAGAGAGAGAAGCGGAGTCAGAGACGCAGAACCGTTTCCTTCCTGTTCATCAGAGAGTCTGATGGGGGGTCCGATGGATCAGGACCCAGCTGGTACCGGTCTCACTGCTCAGCAGGTCCAGCTCCTCCTGGGTCACGGCCAGGCGCCGCTCCAGCGCCTCCACCTGCCTCTGGATGCGGTCCCTCTGGGCCGACAGGTTCTCCGCCATTTCTGGAAGACAGAGACAGTCCGCTCAGAGAGGCCTGCCTGGTTCTGGTTCTACTGCAGGTCTAGTCTGAATGGATCTATCTGGTTCTGTTCCACCCCCTCCGAGGCCAGAACCAGAACCTTAAAGACCCTTTCATCCGAGATCCTGGTTTCTGTTTCTGGATCAAGATGTGAGGCGGTTCTGCTCGGCTTTGTTTGTTTCTATTCTATACTGTTCTATGTGATTCTGTTCTATTCTATACTGTTCTATGTGATTCTGTTCTATTCTATACTGTTCTATGTGATTCTGTTCTATTCTATGCTGTTCTATGTGATTCTGTTCTATTCTATGCTGTTCTATGTGATTCTGTTCTATTCTATGCTGTTCTATGTGATTCTGTTCTATTCTATGCTGTTCTATGTGATTCTGTTCTATTCTATACTGTTCTATGTGATTCTGTTCTATTCTATGCTGTTCTATGTGATTCTGTTCTATTCTATGCTGTTCTATGTGATTCTGTTCTATTCTATGCTGTTCTATGTGATTCTGTTCTATTCTATGCTGTTCTATGTGATTCTGTTCTATTCTATGCTGTTCTATGTGATTCTGTTCTATTCTATGCTGTTCTATGTGATTCTGTTCTATTATATGCTGTTCTATGTGATTCTGTTCTATTCTATGCTGTTCTATGTGATTCTGTTCTATTCTATGCTGTTCTATGTTCTATTTTATGTTATTCTATGTGGTGCTGTTCTACGTGGTTCTGTTCTATGTGGTTCCGTTCTATGCTGTTCTATGCTGTTCTGTTCTATGTGGTGCTGTTCTATGTGGTTCCGTTCTATGCTGTTCTATGCTGCTCTGTTCTATGTGGTTCTGTTCTATGTGGTTCCGTTCTATGCTGTTCTATGCTGTTCTGTTCTATGTGGTGCTGTTCTATGTGGTGCTGTTCTATGTGGTTCTGTTCTATGTGGTTCCGTTCTATGCTGTTCTATGCTGCTCTGTTCTATGTGGTTCTGTTCTATGTGGTTCCGTTCTATGCTGTTCTATGCTGTTCTGTTCTATGTGGTGCTGTTCTATGTGGTTCCGTTCTATGCTGTTCTGTTCTATGTGGTTCTGTTCTATGTGGTTCCGTTCTATGCTGTTCTATGCTGCTCTGTTCTATGTGGTTCTGTTCTATGTGGTTCCATTCTATGCTGTTCTGTTCTATGTGGTTCCGTTCTATGCTGTTCTATGCTGTTCTATGTGGTTCCGTTCTATGCTGTTCTATGCTGTTCTGTTCTATGTGGTTCTGTTCTATGTGGTTCCGTTCTATGTGGTTCCATTCTATGCTGTTCTGTTCTATGTGGTTCTGTTCTATGTGGTTCCGTTCTATGTGGTTCCATTCTATGCTGTTCTGTTCTATGTGGTTCTGTTCTATGTGGTTCCATTCTATGCTGTTCTGTTCTATGTGGTTCTGTTCTATGTGGTTCTGTTCTATGCTGTTCTATGTGGTTCTGTTCTATGCTGTTCTATGTGGTTCTGTCCACCAGGCTGCAGAACAAACCCAGATTGTGACTGCAGTTTCTGACCTCTGACCTTTTCTTCTAGCTTCTGTTTTCTGACCCACATCATCAGAACCCTGTAGAGTGTGTAGAAGCTGCTGGGGGGGTTGGGAGGTCCTACCTGGCAGTTGGTTTGGTCCAGAAGGTTCTGTTTCGGATGCTCCTCTGGACCTCCAGTCTAGAAGGGTACCTGTGAGGTGGACCCGGTCCTCCCGGGTTCGGCCCACCGGAACCAATCGATCCTCAGGTGTCTCCGTCTCCACCAATCACCGCCGCTTGGTCGTTAGCATTTTACCCATCAGGCAGCGCGGCAGCAGAAACGCGGTCCTGACGTTTGCCGGTTCGGATTCGGTTCTGGTTCCTCGGAAACAACAGTGGCGATTATTGAACAGAAAAGAGTCCAGAAACCTGCTTCCGGCTTCTCTTCTAGTTCGGACCAAACTTTATTACATCCTGAAGCAAACACGGTAGCATCCAGCTAGCAGGCGGAAATACGTCATAAGCAAGTGGGGTGGGACCCGGCTCCTATTGGCTGTTGAGTTCATCAGAGCCCCTCCTGTTCCGACTCAACATCCAATGAGAACAGGAGCGGTGAGGTTCTAAGGAGGTGACTAGAAACACGGGCTCTGTTCGAAAACCTAGGACGTGTCCTCCAAGGACGCGGTCTACCTAGACTGGATCCTTCGAAGACCTTGAAAATAAGGAGACCGGAAGAGTTTAGTCTTTGAATTCGAACAGGTCTACCCTTCGGCGGCTTTTACCGCTGTATGCTCTGTTGCTTAGCAACCGTAAACGTTGACACACAAAGCAAAAAAAGATGAAAACCGAAGTTTTCAAAACTGTTTATTTATTTCTTCTTTTATTATAAAGTGAACAAAGACTGATTTAATCCAGAGTGGAATAAATGTTCCAACCAGCGGGAACTAATCAATCAAATGTAATGATAGAAACCTTAGTCAGTTCAATAACCTGCTGCTGTCATTCTGCACATCTCTGATGTTGCTGCTATTTTCTAATTACTGTAAAAATGTCCATAGCTGCATATTGGTTATTTATTCTCCAGTTTTATATTGTTAAAACACTTTACAGGATTTTATTGTTTATATTTTAACTCTTCCCTATTATGTTATTCTTTATTCTATTGTGTGACCATTTTCAATAATCTTTCTGCTGCTGTAAATCTGCCCATTGTGGGACAATAAAGGGATTTTCTATTCTATTCTATAAAAGGGCTAGAAAGATAGAAGTAAATCTAAAAAATGTATTAAAAATATATCTGCAAAATCTCTAATATTCAACAACAAAAAATACTTGGTGAAGCATATTGTGCAAAGAAGCAATAAAAAATAAAACTATCAGATTTATAGCCCCCCCCCTGCAGATATATTACAAATGTCCTGAAATTACAGCCAAACTGAACTTCCAACATTCGCCACTGTTCGGCGCAAAGGTAAATGGCGCCGAACAGTGGCGAATGTTGGAAGTTCAGTTTAATATAATCCAGTCTGTGAATAGTTCCGTCTGAAATGAATGAAAATAGTTGTTTTAATGGTTATAGAGTCAGATACGTGGCGGTAATGTTTGATTTATCTAAAGGTTTTTATCTGTTACTGTGGAAATGGGTTTGACTGGAATTTAAGGACAGATTCTAAAAGATCTGCAGGGTGGGGGGGGGGGACTATAAATCTGATAGTTTAATTTTTCCAGAGAAATGTTTACTTTTCATAGCAACTTATATTCTTCTGCATATAATACCTCCATGGCAGAAACATTCTATCATTCTATTCAACACTTGATTCCAGAAATTGATGAGAATTTTAAGCAGACATGTGAAGCAGGCGTCACCAGAGGAACTGGATAAAGCTTTGGCTTCTTTCTCCAAGGACAAAGCTCCAGGCTGCGGTGGTCCAACAAGTCATTTTTGGGCTTGTGTTTGGAACGTTTACTGAACTATTAGAGCACGGCTGCTTCACCCACACTAGGAAACAAGCTGTCATCACGCTCATTCCCAAAGCTGGAAAAGATCAAACACTTCTTGATCATTTAAGACAAATAACTCCATTAAATAATGATTACAAACAGTTTAAAATCAGGCATATCTCGAATTATTTCCGACACTCAATCTGGATTTATAAAAGCTGCTCCATACATAATAACATCCGCCTTATTCTGGATTTAATATATAACCATTAAATGGAACATGAAGGCGTTGTGTTATTTTTAGACTTTTATAAAGTCTTTGATATGATAGAACATGAATTTATGTTCAAAGCTTTTGATTTATTTGGGTTTGGGATTAAATTTATTAATGAAATTAAAACATTTTATAAAGATACAAACAGTTCAGTGGGTTAAAGATTTAGCATCAACAAAGGAATAAAAGCAGGTTTAATTTCTCCTCTGCTATTTATTGCTGCTGCAGAAACGTTTTCCATTTCAATTAAAAACGGTAAATTATCGGTGGAAGGAAAGTTTTCTATTGGTCAGCTAGCAGATGACACAACCTCCTTCTTCAATAACCTGAATGAAATTCCCAAAATCCTTAAATTAATTGAAACGTCCTCAAAGGCTTCAGGAATTAAATTAAATTTAAACAAATGTGAAATTTTGCCTCTTAAAAACTGTCCAATATCTGCTGCTTTTAATATTCCTATAAAATCCAGTGTTAAATATCTGGGTGCGCATAAAAATAAAAATGACTTAGAAAATATTAATATTTGGGAGAAACTTTAATATAAAACTCATTTAAATAAATTGGCTCAGAGAGATTGATCTATTCTGGGAAGAACATTTCTCACCAAATAGAAAGTTTTCCAGACTCATCTAACCTGCTTATTTATCAGGATTCAGCATCACTTCTATCAACAGGAGGAACTTTGACTTCATATGGAAACAAAAAACTCACTATAATAAAAAAGGTCATTTAATTAATGGAGAAAAACCAGCTAATTTAACAGCATGAATGGAACTTAAAAATTAATTGGCTTCCATCTTTTTTAATAACAATAAATCAATTATGGTTCCATATTCCAAGTAAAATATTTTCTAACCTGGGCGGAGTCAGTTTTCTCCTTAGATGTGACTTTGATATAAAAAAAATACTCGTTAAACTTTCCTTCTTTCACCAGCAGATTTGATGATATTGGAGATGAATCTATAAACAGAACTACAGCCCAGATAAAACTCCTTTGGGGAATTGCTGAAACATAACAGTAATAAATCAATCTTTGCAGGTACATGACTAGAACAAGGTGTTTGCTCTGTGATGCATTTATTCAATAATGGAAGGATTATATCTTATGAAAACTTCAGAATTAAATATAATATGCAGAAAGGTGAATTTTAAAAGATTATTAGAGCTATTTCCCCAAATATTTGATGCAGAGCTGAATGTTTTAATGAGAATCCTGATGACAGAAGCTCTGCTCTGCCTGGACCTCTGATACATGGGCAAACTATCACAGATAATCAAATTAAATAATCAAGAATTACGGAACGATTTACTAGTATTTTGTCTCAAACCCAAATTTTATATCTAATTTTTCTCAAACTCTGAAAGAGTTAAAATTAGAACAAAGTGTTTAAATCTTCCCATTCCTCCTAAACCCAATGAAGTCCACCTTAAAAACTTTACAGGTGTTTAACCCTCTGAGGAATTTCTGACATCGATGATCAGATTTGTTCATCTTGTGATTTTAAATCGACTGTTTTCTATTGCAAAGCTTTATGGGATGATGATGACTACTGACTTTTCCCCAGAATTAAAAACTTACCTGAATTCTCTAAGAAAGATTTTATTTTTAGGAGAAAATAAAGGAAAATTGAAAGACTAAATATAATAATAATCATGGGCAAATTTTAATTTCTAAAAGTCAAACCATCTTTCTCCATTTTTCACATGAAACTCTTCTTATCTCTAAACTTCATGGACAAAGAAGAGGATGCAGAGCGATATAATCTGATGAGACGCCCCTAATGTGTGATTTTATTTTTTATAGTTTTTATTTGTTGTCCTGTAGACATGGAGGCGTCTCCTCCTGGTTTACATACATCTGATGCAGACACCCTGCCTGCTGTACATGACGGTTTATAATTAAATAAATGAGCCAGGCCTGTGGGGCGGCCATCTTGGATCAGACCACAGTTCTGCTGTCAGAATGAACAGGAAGCTCCTTAGATGTAATTTTAATCAGGAGTCAGAGATAATATTACAATAATCTCTGACGCGTCACAATCCTTTAAAAGAACTAAACTAATTCTAAAATGACCTTTTAGTTAAATTAGACACTTTTATTCAGATTAAAAACTAAACTGAACCCTAACTGGATGAGATAAATGCAAAGTTATTGAAACGATAAACAGAAAGTTTAACTGGGTTTAGAAGCGAAGCTGCACCATCTGAACCTGTTGGATGGCTTTTCTAGTTTGCATATTCTATAGCCTGCTAACTGGTCCTATGACACCCAGCGCTCCCTCTGGAACCTTCCAGCTCCTTCCATCATGCTGATGATTTATATTCAATCTTTTCCTTTGCCACAGATATCATGGAATTAACCCTTTCCATCCCTCAATGGTCTGGGAGCTCATTGAACTGGGAGCACTGGAAGTGATGGACTGGGACCATAGAAGCTGGGTGCATTTAGAGCAGAGGCAGCCCCACCAGGTCCTGATGGAAGGAATGAAGCAGTGAGTGGAAACATTTACCGCCAGAGCTGACCTGCCTGATGCCCGGGGGGGGGGGGGCTCACTGACCCACGGCCAATCTAATGCCTGATATGTGGATCGACCTGTCAATCACTTTAGAGAGCACACTGAGCAGCAGGCCGAGCTCCAACATCTAGAAACAAAGCTGCACGTCCATTTATTCCCAAAATGTAGAAATATAGCAGTCAGACCACAACTGGAAGGAAAATCCAGTTTAATCTCAGCAGAGATCATCAGAGCCGCCCTGCAGGTACAGGTTAGTTCATTCATTTCACTCCTTCTGTTTGATTCAACATCTGGTTAAATAATAAGACCTTAAATAAAAAAACACCATAAACACGTCTGTTTGATGTTTTCTAAGGACTGATGAGAGCAGCCTCCTGTTAGACGATCAGACGCTCCGCTAATCTCCGTCTGAAAAGGCTAAACTTTCATTCCTGCTGCCAGGTGATTCCACTAAACAGGAAACATTTAAAGTTTAACCAAAGAGCAGAAGTTAACGAAGCGAAACCTGCTGGTTAACTAGTTAGTTCCACTGTTGGTTGGTTTGCTAACCCTAACCTGGTTGTTTAATCTATTAACCCGTAGGTTAAACTATAACTAGCTGTTATGTTAAACTATTAACTAGTCAGATAAACTGATTAGGTTAGCAGTATGTAGTTCGTTCATGATGCCTCTGTTCTCCCTAAAGAGGGCGGAGCTTCAATCAGCTGTGTCTCTTTCAAAGTAAAAGCTTCAGTTGGTTTCAGTGACATCATCGGGTCACATGATGAGAGCAGGGCTGATGGTGCATTCAGGAGCTGCTCATCAGGTGGTAAAGAACAGCTTCAGTGTCTCAGTGGCCCTCAGCGCCGGCGGTACAGGATGTCCCAGCTGTCTCTCCACTTGAGCGCCAGCAGCTGATTGGCTGACAGCTCGGGGCTGCCGTAGGTCAGAGGACAGAGGTACCAGTAGGACAGGAAGATGGACACGAGGACGGCGGACGCACACAAACCGAGTCCACGGCGAAGCGTCCTGCTGCTGCAGACAGAAAGAGGACAGGTTCAGAGAGACGAGCCCCCATCATTTCCCCAGGAAGCAGATACACAGACTTTCAAAGTAAAAGCAGGGACGGCCCGCGCCGAGGACAAGCAGGTTGAAACGGGTCTGGTTCTGATCAGAACCCTGAAGGTCCATCGGTGCAGACAGAATCTGTTCAGCAGGTGGAACCTTCGTCCTCTGGCGCTGGGCTGTGATTGGTTAGAGCCGGGCAGCAGGAGGTCAGGCTCTGCAGACTCTCCCTGACTTTTACCTGAGCAGGTGAGTGTGCACGTGCTCCAGGAGGGCGGGGCTTAGCAGGTGCAGGTAGCACAGAGCGGGCAGGTAGTGGTACAGGAAGAGAGTTCTGTCCATCAGCAGGAAGGGGAGGAAGTTCATCATCCAGCCGCCGACGCAGACGAAGCCCAAACACACAAACCGCTGCCAAACCTCTGCAGACACAGGAAGACGGGTCAGAACCAGAACCGGATCCAGCAGCAGAACCTGGAATTGGGAGGAAACGGTACCATCAGGCAGGTCTTTAAATCCCCGCCTCCTCCTTAGCATGTACACCATCGCCAGCAGCTGATAGGCCAGCAGGCTGAGATTGGCCACGCCCCACGACACTGGATTACCAATCAGATGGATCTGAGCCTGAAAGACAGCGGGCCAATCAGGGCTCAGATACACAGGAAGGGGGTGGAGCTACAATTGGGGGCTGTGTTTATTGTGGAGAGTTAGAGGTTCTAAGGTGACCCATCTGTCAAGATGGGCAGTCATCCAGGTCATGGTCAACCTGGATCTCAACCTGTGAACCCCCTTTATACCAAAACGCTGCCAATACGCCATTATACAGTAGCTGGAAGTTAGAAACACGTTCATCGCTCGCCTGGAACACGGCAGATACGCTGATATGTTGGAGAGAATTTCTGGATAAGTTATGCAGAAGTTACTCAGAGGTTTAGGATCAGCTAGACGCCACGACTGATGATGAACTGACACTGAACGGATGTCAACCATCAGATAACTGATGGCCCACTGATGGCAGACCATCATATATCTAACCCTAAGCTAACCCTGTGCTAACCCTAAGCTAACCCTGTGCTAACCCTTTACCATCATATTTCTAACCCTAAGCTAACCCTAAGCTAACCCTTTACCATCATATATCTAACCCTAAGCTAACCCTAAGCTAACCCTTTACCATCATATATCTAACCCTAAGCTAACCCTAAGCTAACCCTTTCCCATCATATATCTAACCCTAGGCTAACCCTATGCTAACCCTAAGCTAACCCTTTACCATCATATATCTAACCCTAAGCTAACCCTAAGCTAACCCTTTACCATCATATATCTAACCCTAAGCTAACCCTAAGCTAACCCTTTCCCATCATATATCTAACCCTAGGCTAACCCTATGCTAACCCTAAGCTAACCCTTTACCATCATATATCTAACCCTAAGCTAACCCTAAGCTAACCCTTTACCATCATATATCTAACCCTAAGCTAACCCTAAGCTAACCCTTTACCATCATATATCTAACCCTAAGCTAACCCTAAGCTAACCCTTTACCATCATATATCTAACCCTAGGCTAACCCTATGCTAACCCTTTACCATCATATGTCTAACCCTAAGCTAACCCTTTACCATCATATGTCAAACCCTAGGCTAACCCTAAGCTAACCCTTTACCATCATATATCTAACGCTAAGCTAACCCTATGCTAACCCTTTACCATCATATATCTAACCCTAAGCTAACCGTAAGCTAACCCTTTACCATCATATATCTAACCCTAAGCTAACCCTTTACCATCATATATCTAACCCTAGGCTAACCCTATGCTAACCCTAAGCTAACCCTTTACCATCATATGTCTAACCCTAAGCTAACCCTTTACCATCATATATCTAACCCTAAGCTAACCCTTTACCATCATATATCTAACCCTAAGCTAACCCTAAGCTAACCCTTTACCATCATATATCTAACCCTAAGCTAACCCTAAGCTAACCCTTTACCATCATATATCTAACCCTAGGCTAACCCTATGCTAACCCTAAGCTAACCCTTTACATCATATGTCTAACCCTAAGCTAACCCTTTCCCATCATATATCTAACCCTAGGCTAACCCTATGCTAACCCTAAGCTAACCCTTTACCATCATATATCTAACCCTAAGCTAACCCTAAGCTAACCCTTTACCATCATATATCTAACCCTAAGCTAACCCTAAGCTAACCCTTTACCATCATATATCTAACCCTAAGCTAACCCTAAGCTAACCCTTTACCATCATATATCTAACCCTAGGCTAACCCTATGCTAACCCTTTACCATCATATGTCTAACCCTAAGCTAACCCTTTACCATCATATGTCAAACCCTAGGCTAACCCTAAGCTAACCCTTTACCATCATATATCTAACGCTAAGCTAACCCTATGCTAACCCTTTACCATCATATATCTAACCCTAAGCTAACCGTAAGCTAACCCTTTACCATCATATATCTAACCCTAAGCTAACCCTTTACCATCATATATCTAACCCTAGGCTAACCCTATGCTAACCCTAAGCTAACCCTTTACCATCATATGTCTAACCCTAAGCTAACCCTTTACCATCATATATCTAACCCTAAGCTAACCCTTTACCATCATATATCTAACCCTAAGCTAACCCTAAGCTAACCCTTTACCATCATATATCTAACCCTAAGCTAACCCTAAGCTAACCCTTTACCATCATATATCTAACCCTAGGCTAACCCTATGCTAACCCTAAGCTAACCCTTTACATCATATGTCTAACCCTAAGCTAACCCTTTACCATCATATGTCAAACCCTAGGCTAACCCTAGGCTAACCCTAAGCTAACCCTTTACCATCATATATCTAACGCTAAGCTAACCCTATGCTAACCCTAAGCTAACCCTTTACCATCATATGTCTAACCCTAAGCTAACCCTTTACCATCATATGTCTAACCCTAAGCTAACCCTTTACCATCATATGTCTAACCCTAAGCTAACCCTTTACCATCATATGTCTAACCCTAAGCTAACCCTTTACCATCATATGTCTAACCCTAAGCTAACCCTTTACCATCATATGTCTAACCCTAAGCTAACCCTTTACCATCATATATCTAACCCTAAGCTAACCCTTTACCATCATATATCAAACCCTAGGCTAACCCTAAGCTAACCCTTTACCATCATATATCTAACGCTAACCTAACCCTATGCTAACTCTAAGCTAACCTTTACCATCATATGTCTAACTCTAAGCTAACCCTAAGCTAACCCTTTACTATGATATATCTAACGCTAAGCTAACCCTATGCTAACCCTAAGCTAACCTTTACATCATATGTCTAACCCTAAGCTAACCCTTTACCATCATATATCTAACGCTAAGCTAACCCTATGCTAACCCTAAGCTAACCTTTACCATCATATGTCTAACCCTAAGCTAACCCTAAGCTAACCCTTTACCATCATATATCTAACGCTAAGCTAACCCTATGCTAACCCTAAGCTAACCTTTACCATCATATGTCTAACCCTAAGCTAACCCTTTACCATCATATATCTAACTCTAAGCTAACCCTAGGCTAACCCTGTGCTAACCCTAAGCTAACCCAACTGTGGGGCCCCATGCCTGGACCCCAATAGTTTTAGGGTCAGGGGTCACGGTCAGGCTGTAGAAATGAATGGAAGGCCCCACAAAGATAGAGAGACAAGTGTGTGTGGGTTACGTTGGTGGAGGCGTGCAGCCAGTAGGCGATGTTGGTTTCCATGGTGACCCACTCCAAAGGGGATGAGCTGTACTTGTGTTCAGACTCTTCCTGTTTCACAGTCAGCATCTTCCACTGCAGTGACATCACAGCATTACATCATCAGATAGAAGTGAGGTCATCATGAGATGATGCGTCCGCTGTCTCACCTGAAGCTCTATAAACTTGGACCAGAAGGAGATCTTTCGGTCCACGTTGATGTGCGTCGGAGAGTGAAGCTCCGCCTCCCGCTCCTTCTGCTCCTGACCTGCAGGTGATGCATCATGGGAGATCGTAATGTGACAACAGCGACAGAGGAGAAACCGTTTCAAACTCGACCTTCCCTCTAGGATATAATGGCGTCTTTTTCTTCTTCCTAACTCGTGATTTTCTGTCATTAGTTCATTGTTTCACCTGCTGCCGGATCCCAGCAGGTCTGCTCCAGAGTCGTTGCATTTACTCCTTTAGTTCAAAATAGTACTTAGAACCAAATCTTGTGACTTTTTTTTCTGCAAATGGAAATAAAAGCACTGAACTCTGCCCTCCTGAGTGAGGGCACCTTAAACCTCTCTGTCTTCATGCAGAACCGCTGCAGCTTCCAGATCTGCTCGGGTCCTGCTTCATGTCTGTGACATCACGCTACATGATTGGCTGAACGTTGCCACATGATGTAAATCGTTGTGGTTGCCCAGACAACGATAACATCACACAGCGTCTGTGTTCCAAGTCGGGAGCATCTGTAGCGTTAGCGTGTTTAATGACTGAAAAAATCAGTTCCTGGTGAACAAAGTAACTGTTAGACAGTGAAATATGCTGCTATAGGCTTAGACTGCTGGAGGACATAGGGACCCCTTTTTCATCATTCTGCTTCATTCTATCTCTATTCTCCCACTCTGCAGAATCTATTAGTTCAATCTCTAACGTTCTGCTCTCTCTGCTTTTTCTCATAGTAGCTTCATCTGGTCTGTTCCTGTTTGGCTGTGACTCCATCCTGGAGAGAAATATCAGCTGTGCTGCTGCCATCAACACCTTTGTTTCTAGATGTTGGAGCTTGGCCTGTTTTCCAGTGTAGTCCTGTTTCTCTGACTGTGACTAACTGGATGTGCTCTCTTCATCCTCTGACATGGGAGCTGGCTCGGAGCTCGTCTGCCTGGCTGTGTGTTTCCTGGACGGGGCCGCCTGTGGAGCTGGTTGACCTTTTGTATCTATGCTTCTTTTTCTATGTCTGCTTCTGTCTCCTTGAACCCCAGTGGGCCTCAGCAGATGGCCGCTCACACTGAGCCTGGTTCTGCTGGAGGTTTCTTCCTGTTCAAAGGGAGTTTTTCCTCTCCACTGTCGCTACAAGCATGCTTAGTGTGAGGGATTGCTGAAGAGTCAATGAGTCGATGCAATCAGCTGGTTTTCCTTAGATAGAAAACTTTGAATCAATCTGACTGGATGATCTGGTTGATCTGGATCTATAAAGTGACCTGAGATGACATGATGTGAATTGGAGCTATAGAAATAAACTGAATAGAATTGAAAGAATTGGGTAGCGCTGTGGCTAGCAGTAGCTAACAGGTTAGCCTCTTTTAGCTCGCTCAGTTAGCCATACTAAGCTACACTACTTTTAACTTTGTGTCAACAACAACCGTTTGTTTTCTACGAGTAGAATAAATGTTTATTTGTCTAAAATCTCTATGAAAGTCATTTTTAAAATGTTCCATTTGTCCTCCTCTGACCTCAGATCTGAATAAAAAGGAATAAAAACAAACTGAAACTTTTCGCGTCTCCTTGTTAAATAGCAGAGCTCAGTCCGTCTTTCCTTCCAGACGGATGATTGTTTTCTACTTTCAGCTAATTTAGATCGCTGATGAAATGTCAAATAATAATATGTTGAGCCTCTAGAGGAGATGTGAACCTTCAGAAACGGGTGTGATGCAGTTTGTCTGAGGGGAGTTGCCATATGGTGATGTCATAAGAAGGGGCGGAGCCCCGAGCAGGTGTGGTACAGCAGCAGAGAGTAAACCTTTCCAGGTGGAATCAGGTAGAGACTGAAACGCTGCTGTTAATCCCGCCTAGATTGGAAAAGTAAATCATGAAAATCATTTTTAGCTGACGGCGATTTCTCACATAAAAAACGACATAATCCTTCTGCTGCCTCCTTCTGTGTGTCTTTGCACTGCTGCTACTTTTTTACGGGTTGTCAAACCCCTAATGGCGCATTCATGCCACCTATTTCTATGGAGTGTGGATCTAAATGGCTGAATTCTATGTTGAAAGTCTCTATAAAACTCTTCATGTTTCTTCCTCCCTGCTATCCTCTCTCTCTCTGCGCTGCAGGCGGCCAGAATTAGGCGATGACATCATCGAGGGCCTTTTAGGACAGTAAATAGGAAACTTTTCTTGCTGAGGAGTTGGCCGCGCTGACCTGCACTGATGCAGACTGTTTGGGGCTGGGGGGTCCACCGGGCTTTGCGGTTAAGACCAACCTTAAACTGAGGGTTGGAGCTTAGGGGCCGGTTTGGGATTAGAAAATAAGCTCTGACTTCCTGCAGGGGCCTTTAGCTCAGCTTCATGCTCTATGGATGAAACCTTGGTCCTGCTGAGACTGACGGAGCCATTGATGCTACGCTAACGGCCCTTAATGCTAGCCAACATCTCAGCTGCTCTCTCTGCTACACGCAGCCATCTCTGCTGTTGCTGCCGGATCGGCGCCGCTGGGTGTTTCTGTCTCTGATGGCGGCTCTCACTGAGCCTGGTGCTGGTTCTGCTGCAGCTTCCTACCTGCTGGAGGTAGTTTCCTCTCCCCTGCTCAGTGTGAGGGATTGCTGCTGAGGGACACGATGAAGCGGTCAGGTTCCTCAGGATCTGCCCAGAGGAGCAGGACTTACTGGTTCCGTATCGGTGCTCCTCCACGGTCCAGGCCAAACTGCTGCCGTGTCCCTTCTGCAGTTTTTCTGCGACGACCTCCAGCTGATGGAAAGCCCAGTCTGGAAGAGCCACGCCGCTGAGCTGCAACACAGACACACTGGGCTCAGTGCTGCTGTTCTGCTGTGGTTGAAGTGGGACGCCGCTTCCTGTTCGCACCTTGAGGACCGCCGATGTGTTAACGTGAACCAATCGGACCTCAGACCGGATGGTCTTCCACACCTCTGACTCCGCCTCCCTGTTGTAGATGTCCTGAGGTCACAAAAACAGAAACTCTGAAGGTCAGTCAGTCTAAAGTCTGCCACCAGGTGTCACTGCTGGGCTGTTAGTGTGTAACTGGTGTAAGAGGCCTGAAATCAGCCTGCCCAGGAGCTAACCGCTAACCGCTAGCAGCTGGACCGGTCTCATCAGAATAGTTCTGCTCCATGTCTGCGGTTCTGATTCTGAACGGAAGAAAACCGGCGACGAAGTTTAAAACGGTTTCATTTAAAGATGGCTGATGGAGGGACCGCCCCCCCTCACAGGAAACGTTAGCTTGCTGGTCAGGCCTCGCTGTTAGCCGCTGTTAGCTGTCAATCATCCAGATCAGCCTCTGCCGCCTCACATCCACCATCTTTAATCAGGACTTCTGGAGTACCCGGTACCAGAACCTTTCGCTCCTCAGGTTTACAGGAATGAGAAACCATTCCAGTTCCTGGTTCTGATGGCCCAGATGACCTAGGATCAGCTCAGGCATCCTGCTGTTGATCAGAACCTCTCAGGTAGACTCACCACCCTCCACAGGTTCTGAGCCGCCATGGAGACGTTGAAGTCGATGTACCCAGAAACCTCCTGAGCCTGAGGACTCATGGGAGCTGCTACGTCATGACTGGAGGAGGAGAAGGAGGAGGAGGGATCAGCTGGTCCTCAGACACCATGACATCACAGCAGGTGAAGGTTTACCTGTTGAGGAGGCGGGATGTCATCCCATGAACCAGCTGGATGACATCACCGTGACGGACGGGTCGGGGAGGAGTGTCCACCACCAGCTCCTGTCTGACACACAGACAGCTGCTGCATGAGACCACGTTTCCCAGCAGGCATCAGTGAGACGGTACAGAACCAGAACCATGTTGGACGGTTCTGATCCAGAAACCTCTACATGCTTCCAGGCAGCGTGGGATCAATGTCTGCTGTATCTGAACATACACCTGGAACAGCGGTCCATTCCGGTCCGCTCCGGTCCTGGAGGCGCCCTACCTGCCCGGGTCTTTGATGATCCACCAGTTGTTGACATCTTTAAAGGGATAACAGGTGACCTGCTGCTGGTGGGAGCTGCCCCGCCCATCCTCATACCTGAACACAAAAACAGGAAGTTACCTCCCCAGCCTCCTCCTTCGCTGCTTCTCATTGGCTGTTGGGAAGACTGAGCCGGCAGCACCTGATTGGATAGTTGGCTTTATGTGAGTGGAGCCAGCAGGGGAGGGGCTGAGAGGCGGAGCTTCTTAACGTCACCTGACTGCCGTACGCCACTTCCAACGGCTGACCCTTGGTGATCCTGGAGAGGCCGCCCTGAGACAGAGCGGGAACGATCAATCATCATCGATCAACCAGGTATTCATCCAAACCAGTAACAGACGGACACACAGAACTATTCCTTCTAGAACCAGTCCGTCAGACTGGTTCCACCGAGGCCTGCAGACTCCATCAGCCACGGCGATCTACTGGAGACAAACCCAGCCGCCACACGGCCGCCAGTGGAACCAGGCTGACATCCTGGTTCTAGAAGATCCCAGGAGGACCCTCCGAATGCTGAACAGAACCCCCCCAGGTTCATGTGACACCTGAAGGAAACTGGACCTGGAGGACCGGGTTCTAGCAGAACCATTAAAGCTGCTGAACAGGTCTGGCTGTGAAGAAGTGGGCGGGGCTACCTGCAGGCTGGCCTGGAAGGCGGAGCTCATCAGCTGGTCATGTGGTCCGCTGTGCTGGAGGATGCTCAGATGAACGTAGAACCAGAACACGTAGAGTAGAACCGGAACCACCAGCAGACACAGAACCTTCAGCACACAGTGGATGAACACACTGAGCTGCAGCGACACAGAACAGTCAGTCAGAACCGGGTCAGAACCTTCTGTGCTCACAGCAGACTGAGCGCCACTCACATGACCCACGGCCCGGTTCCCCATCTGCCTCCAGCTGTGCACAGAGGCCAGGCCCAGGAGCAGCAGGTAGGAGGACAGGCCCATGTACTTCACCCTAAACGGGTCGGGCCCGTCGTGAACACGCTGCGTTAAACACGTAAACATGACGAGAACGTGACAAAGACACCAGGAAGATCGGACTCACCCGACGGCAGCCGAGCAGGAGACCCCAGACAGGAGGAGCCAGCAGAACCTGGACCAGGACCTGAGGAGAGGACAGGATCAGAACTGGTTCTTTGGTCGACAGTTTCTACTCTCAGCTGCTCCTCCTTCATGGACCCATGTTGGTCGTTCAGGTCTGCTGGCAGAACATTCTAGCCAGAGATGAAGCTGACCGGGGTCACAGCGCCCCCTGCTGTCAGAGCCACCCACTGTCCTGACCTGCTGGGGCTGTTGTGGAAGCGCAGGTATGAGAAGAAGGCCAGCAGCATGAAGAAGATGAGGAGGGCCTCCAGGAGCATGAAGCGTGATTGGACGATCAGCGAGTTCTCTGAAACCACAGGAAACCTGGATCACTTTCAGGCCCTGAACGTAACACGGTCCTCCAGGGGCTCCTGAACGCCTCCCAGCAGCAGACTCACCCAGCAGCAGCAGCAGAGCCGCTCCCAGAGCCGACAGGTGGGAGAATCCCAGCTCCACCGTCAGCAGGTAGACCAGAGGAACGCAGAGAGCTCCGCCCAGCGCCGGCAGCAGCCGCAGGGTCCAGACGCTCACACCGCAGGGGAACTCTGGGACAGAACAGAACCAGAACCGTTACAGGCGGACCAGGAAGCACAGCCAGCAGTGCAGATGCTTCATGTATCCCAGAGTCCAGCTGTGGTTCTGGAGGACCGCAGTGCTTCTCTGAGATGTTCTGGTTCAGTGAAGAACATCTTTCATGGTTTTTCATCGATGGTTTCTGTTCCTCCTGAATGAGATGTTGAACAAACCAGCAGTCGGAGGTCCATGAAGGAGCCCTCACTGTCCCATCAGAACCTCCTCAGCTTAGATTCAGGGCTAATGGTGTCGCTGTCCGTGGTGCTGAAACCCGCCATCTTCGGCTCGTCCTGCATGAAGGAGAACCTTTGGCTAGCTTCTAGAACAAAGGTTCTGCTGTAGATGTTCTGGTCCGATGGAACTTCTGCAGTCGGTTTACTGATCAGGATGAACAGAACCTGATTCCTGGTCTAAACCCGACCCAAACCGGGTTCTGGAACTGCTGTGAAAGAACCGGATCCCAACGGTTCTGCTGAGCTGCTACTACCTGGTGCAGGAAGTGGGTGGTTAGAATCCTGATGACCTGAATGACACGGGTAGGACTGCGGACACCCCCTGCTGTGAAGTGGTTCTGGGTAAGTAAACCAGACCGGTCGCCATGGTTACCTGCTCCAATCCGGCTCCACACAAAGTTCCCGTCGAAGCCTCCCAGGTAAGCTGGAACAGGAAGAACAGAACCAGGATGTTGGTACCAAACCGCGCTGCGGCATCACAGCCTGTTGTCATAGCAACCAACCTCCCAGAGCCAGGATCATGTGACCAAGCGGTGGGCCGCTGTCGTCGACAAAGAACCGCCCCTTCATGTAGAGAGACACAAACGGGCCGTAGTAGACTTCATCGAACCTGCAGACAGAGAGGTTCTGAAAAGGTTCTGGTACCACTCAGACGTACCGAGAGGCCCAGACACACTCACACCACGGAGCCGGGGTGGCCCAGACCGCCCAGTCGGGTCCACAGGGACAGCAGGGTCACCAGGAGCAGCAGCAGGTCCAGCTGTGCCGTCACCAGCAGGGGGAGCCGCAGCATCTCTGGACCTGAAACAGGAAGTACTGTCATCAGAACCAAAAGGTCCAGATCCAGTCCCAATACTCCCACTAGAGGAGCCAGGACCCAGTCCCAATACTCCCACTAGAGGAGCCAGGACCCAGTCCCAATACTCCCACTAGAGGAGCCAGGACCCAGTCCCAATACTCCCACTAGATGAGCCAGGACCCAGTCCCAATACTCCCACTAGAGGAGCCAGGACCCAGTCCCAATACTCCCACTAGATGAGCCAGGACCCAGTCCCAATGCTCCCACTAAAGGAGCCAGGACCCAGTCCCAATACTCCCACTAAAGGAGCCAGGACCCAGTCCCAATACTCCCACTAAAGGAGCCAGGACCCAGTCCCAATACTCCCACTAGATGAGCCAGGACCCAGTCCCAATACTCCCACTAGAGGAGCCAGGACCCAGTCCCAATACTCCCACTAAAGGAGCCAGGACCCAGTCCCAATACTCCCACTAAAGGAGCCAGGACCCAGTCCCAATACTCCCACTAGATGAGCCAGGACCCAGTCCCAATACTCCCACTAGATGAGCCAGGACCCAGTCCCAATACTCCCACTAGAGGAGCCAGGACCCAGTCCCAATACTCCCACTAGATGAGCCAGGACCCAGTCCCAATACTCCCACTAAAGGAGCCAGGACCCAGTCCCAATACTCCCACTAAAGGAGCCAGGACCCAGTCCCAATACTCCCACTAGAGGAGCCAGGACCCAGTCCCAATACTCCCACTAGAGGAGCCAGGATCCAGTCCCAATACTCCCACTAGAGGAGCCAGGGCCCAGTCCCAATACTCCCACTAGAGGAGCCAGGGCCCAGTCCCAATACTCCCACTAGAGGAGCCAGGGCCCAGTCCCAATACTCCCACTAGAGGAGCCAGGGCCCAGTCCCAATACTCCCACTAGAGGAGCCAGGACCCAGTCCCAATACTCCCACTAGAGGAGCCAGGGCCCCTAGAGGAGCCAGGGCCCAGTCCCAATACTCCCACTAGAGGAGCCAGGGCCCAGTCCCAATACTCCCACTAGAGGAGCCAGGGCCCCTAGAGGAGCCAGGGCCCAGTCCCAATACTCCCACTAGAGGAGCCAGGGCCCAGTCCCAATACTCCCACTAGAGGAGCCAGGACCCAGTCCCAATACTCCAAATATAGAGGAGCCAGGACCCAGTCCCAATACTCCCCCTAGAGGAGCCAGGGCCCAGTCCCAATACTCCCACTAGAGGAGCCAGGGCCCAGTCCCAATACTCCCACTAGAGGAGCCAGGGCCCAGTCCCAATACTCCCAGTAGAGGAGCCAGGGCCCCTAGAGGAGCCAAGGCCCAGTCCCAATACTCCCACTAGAGGAGCCAGGGCCCAGTCCCAATACTCCCACTAGAGGAGCCAGGGCCCAGTCCCAATACTCCCAGTAGAGGAGCCAGGGCCCCTAGAGGAGCCAGGGCCCAGTCCCAATACTCCCACTAGAGGAGCCAGGGCCCCTAGAGGAGCCAGGGCCCAGTCCCAATACTCCCACTAGAGGAGCCAGGGCCCAGTCCCAATACTCCCAGTAGAGGAGCCAGGGCCCCTAGACGAGCCAGGGCCCAGTCCCAATACTCCCACTAGAGGAGCCAGGGCCCAGTCCCAATACTCCCACTAGAGGAGCCAGGGCCCCTAGAGGAGCCAGGGCCCAGTCCCAATACTCCCACTAGAGGAGCCAGGGCCCAGTCCCAATACTCCCAGTAGAGGAGCCAGGGCCCAGTCCCAATACTCCCAGTAGAGGAGCCAGGGCCCAGTCCCAATACTCCCACTAGAGGAGCCAGGGCCCAGTCCCAATACTCCCACTAGAGGAGCCAGGGCCCAGTCCCAATACTCCCAGTAGAGGAGCCAGGGCCCAGTCCCAATACTCCCACTAGAGGAGCCAGGGCCCCTAGAGGAGCCAGGGCCCAGTCCCAATACTCCCACTAGAGGAGCCAGGGCCCAGTCCCAATACTCCCAGTAGAGGAGCCAGGACCCAGTCCCAATACTCCCAGTAGAGGAGCCAGGGCCAGTCCCAATACTCCCAGTAGAGGAGCCAGGACCCAGTCCCAATACTCCCAGTAGAGGAGTCAGGGCCCAGTCCCAATACTCCCAGTAGAGGAGCCAGGGCCCAGTCCCAATACTCCCAGTAGAGGAGCCAGGGCCCAGTCCCAATACTCCCAGTAGAGGAGCCAGGACCCAGTCCCAGTACTCCCAGTAGAGGAGCCAGGACCCAGTCCCAATACTCCCAGTAGAGGAGCCAGGGCCCAGTCCCAGTACTCCCAGTAGAGGAGCCAGGGCCCAGTCCCAGTCCTCCCAGTAGAGGAGCCAGGGCCCAGTCCCAATACTCCCAGTAGAGAGGCCAGGGCCCAGTCCCAATACTCCCAGTAGAGAGGCCAGGACCCAGTCCCAATACTCCCAGTAGAGGAGCCAGGGCCCAGTCCCAATACTCCCAGTAGAGGAGTCAGGGCCCAGTCCCAATACTCCCAGTAGAGGAGTCAGGGCCCCTAGAGGAGCCAGGGCCCAGTCCCAATACTCCCACTAAAAGAGCCAGGGCCCAGTCCCAATACTCCCAGTAGAGGAGTCAGGGCCCAGTCCCAATACTCCCAGTAGAGGAGTCAGGGCCCAGTCCCAATACTCCCACTAAAAGAGCCAGGACCCAGTCCCAATACTCCCACTAAAAGAGCCAGGGCCCAGTCCCAATACTCCCACTAAAAGAGCCAGGGCCCAGTCCCAGTCCTCCCAGTAGAGGAGCCAGGACCCAGTCCCAATACTCCCACTAAAAGAGCCAGGGCCCAGTCCCAGTCCTCCCAGTAGAGGAGCCAGGACCCAGTCCCAATACTCCCAGTAGAGGAGCCAGGGCCCAGTCCCAATACTCCCACTAAAAGAGCCAGGGCCCAGTCCCAGTCCTCCCAGTAGAGGAGCCAGGACCCAGTCCCAATACTCCCACTAAAAGAGCCAGGGCCCAGTCCCAGTCCTCCCAGTAGAGGAGCCAGGACCCAGTCCCAATACTCCCAGTAGAGGAGTCAGGGCCCAGTCCCAATACTCCCAGTAGAGGAGTCAGGGCCCAGTCCCAATACTCCCAGTAGAGGAGCCAGGACCCAGTCCCAATACTCCCAGTAGAGGAGCCAGGGCCCAGTCCCAATACTCCCAGTAGAGGAGTCAGGGCCCAGTCCCAATACTCCCAGTAGAGGAGCCAGGGCCCAGTCCCAATACTCCCAGTAGAGGAGCCAGGACCCAGTCCCAATACTCCCAGTAGAGGAGCCAGGGCCCAGTCCCAATACTCCCAGTAGAGGAGTCAGGGCCCAGTCCCAATACTCCCAGTAGAGGAGCCAGGGCCCAGTCCCAATACTCCCAGTAGAGGAGTCAGGGCCCAGTCCCAATACTCCCAGTAGAGGAGCCAGGGCCCAGTCCCAATACTCCCAGTAGAGGAGTCAGGGCCCAGTCCCAATACTCCCAGTAGAGGAGTCAGGGCCCAGTCCCAATACTCCCACTAAAAGAGCCAGGACCCAGTCCCAATACTCCCACTAAAAGAGCCAGGGCCCAGTCCCAATACTCCCAGTAGAGGAGCCAGGGCCCAGTCCCAGTCCTCCCAGTAGAGGAGCCAGGACCCAGTCCCAATACTCCCACTAAAGGAGCCAGGACCCAGTCCCAATACTCCCACTAAAAGAGCCAGGGCCCAGTCCCAATACTCCCAGTAGAGGAGTCAGGGCCCAGTCCCAATACTCCCAGTAGAGGAGTCAGGACCCAGTCCCAATACTCCCACTAAAAGAGCCAGGGCCCAGTCCCAATACTCCCACTAAAAGAGCCAGGGCCCAGTCCCAGTCCTCCCAGTAGAGGAGCCAGGACCCAGTCCCAATACTCCCAGTAGAGGAGCCAGGGCCCAGTCCCAATACTCCCACTAAAAGAGCCAGGGCCCAGTCCCAATACTCCCACTAAAAGAGTCAGGGCCCAGTCCCAGTCCTCCCAGTAGAGGAGCCAGGGCCCAGTCCCAATACTCCCAGTAGAGGAGCCAGGGCCCAGTCCCAATACTCCCAGTAGAGGAGCCAGGGCCCAGTCCCAATACTCCCAGTAGAGGAGTCAGGGCCCAGTCCCAATACTCCCAGTAGAGGAGTCAGGGCCCAGTCCCAATACTCCCAGTAGAGGAGCCAGGACCCAGTCCCAATACTCCCACTAAAAGAGCCAGGGCCCAGTCCCAATACTCCCAGTAGAGGAGCCAGGGCCCAGTCCCAGTCCTCCCAGTAGAGGAGCCAGGACCCAGTCCCAATACTCCCACTAAAAGAGCCAGGGCCCAGTCCCAATACTCCCACTAAAAGAGCCAGGGCCCAGTCCCAGTCCTCCCAGTAGAGGAGCCAGGACCCAGTCCCAATACTCCCACTAAAAGAGCCAGGGCCCAGTCCCAATACTCCCACTAAAAGAGCCAGGGCCCAGTCCCAGTCCTCCCAGTAGAGGAGCCAGGACCCAGTCCCAATACTCCCACTAAAAGAGCCAGGGCCCAGTCCCAATACTCCCACTAAAAGAGCCAGGGCCCAGTCCCAGTCCTCCCAGTAGAGGAGCCAGGACCCAGTCCCAATACTCCCAGTAGAGGAGCCAGGGCCCAGTCCCAATACTCCCAGTAGAGGAGCCAGGGCCCAGTCCCAATACTCCCAGTAGAGGAGCCAGGACCCAGTCCCAATACTCCCAGTAGAGGAGCCAGGACCCAGTCCCAATACTCCCACTAAAAGAGCCAGGGCCCAGTCCCAGTCCTCCCAGTAGAGGAGCCAGGGCCCAGTCCCAATACTCCCACTAAAAGAGCCAGGGCCCAGTCCCAGTCCTCCCAGTAGAGGAGCCAGGACCCAGTCCCAATACTCCCAGTAGAGGAGCCAGGGCCCAGTCCCAATACTCCCAGTAGAGGAGCCAGGGCCCAGTCCCAATACTCCCAGTAGAGGAGCCAGGACCCAGTCCCAATACTCCCAGTAGAGGAGCCAGGACCCAGTCCCAATACTCCCACTAAAAGAGTCAGGGCCCAGTCCCAGTCCTCCCAGTAGAGGAGCCAGGGCCCAGTCCCAATACTCCCAGTAGAGGAGCCAGGGCCCAGTCCCAATACTCCCAGTAGAGGAGCCAGGACCCAGTCCCAATACTCCCACTAAAAGAGTCAGGGCCCAGTCCCAGTCCTCCCAGTAGAGGAGCCAGGGCCCAGTCCCAATACTCCCAGTAGAGGAGCCAGGGCCCAGTCCCAGTCCTCCCAGTAGAGGAGCCAGGGCCCAGTCCCAATACTCCCACTAAAAGAGCCAGGGCCCAGTCCCAGTCCTCCCAGTAGAGGAGCCAGGACCCAGTCCCAATACTCCCAGTAGAGGAGCCAGGGCCCAGTCCCAATACTCCCACTAAAAGAGTCAGGGCCCAGTCCCAGTCCTCCCAGTAGAGGAGCCAGGGCCCAGTCCCAATACTCCCAGTAGAGGAGCCAGGACCCAGTCCCAATACTCCCAGTAGAGGAGTCAGGGCCCAGTCCCAATACTCCCAGTAGAGGAGCCAGGGCCCAGTCCCAATACTCCCAGTAGAGGAGTCAGGGCCCAGTCCCAGTCCTCCCAGTAGAGGAGCCAGGGCCCAGTCCCAATACTCCCAGTAGAGGAGCCAGGACCCAGTCCCAATACTCCCAGTAGAGGAGCCAGGGCCCAGTCCCAATACTCCCAGTAGAGGAGCCAGGACCCAGTCCCAATACTCCCACTAAAAGAGCCAGGGCCCAGTCCCAATACTCCCAGTAGAGGAGCCAGGGCCCAGTCCCAATACTCCCAGTAGAGGAGCCAGGACCCAGTCCCAATACTCCCAGTAGAGGAGTCAGGGCCCAGTCCCAATACTCCCAGTAGAGGAGCCAGGGCCCAGTCCCAATACTCCCAGTAGAGGAGTCAGGGCCCAGTCCCAGTCCTCCCAGTAGAGGAGCCAGGGCCCAGTCCCAATACTCCCAGTAGAGGAGCCAGGACCCAGTCCCAATACTCCCAGTAGAGGAGTCAGGGCCCAGTCCCAGTCCTCCCAGTAGAGGAGCCAGGGCCCAGTCCCAATACTCCCAGTAGAGGAGCCAGGACCCAGTCCCAATACTCCCAGTAGAGGAGCCAGGGCCCAGTCCCAATACTCCCAGTAGAGGAGCCAGGGCCCAGTCCCAGTCCTCCCAGTAGAGGAGCCAGGGCCCAGTCCCAATACTCCCAGTAGAGGAGTCAGGGCCCAGTCCCAGTCCTCCCAGTAGAGGAGCCAGGGCCCAGTCCCAATACTCCCAGTAGAGGAGCCAGGACCCAGTCCCAATACTCCCAGTAGAGGAGTCAGGGCCCAGTCCCAATACTCCCAGTAGAGGAGTCAGGGCCCAGTCCCAATACTCCCAGTAGAGGAGCCAGGGCCCAGTCCCAATACTCCCAGTAGAGGAGCCAGGGCCCAGTCCCAATACTCCCAGTAGAGGAGCCAGGGCCCAGTCCCAATACTCCCAGTAGAGGAGCCAGGGCCCAGTCCCAATACTCCCAGTAGAGGAGCCAGGGCCCAGTCCCAATACTCCCAGTAGAGGAGCCAGGGCCCAGTCCCAATACTCCCAGTAGAGGAGCCAGGGCCCAGTCCCAATACTCCCAGTAGAGGAGCCAGGGCCCAGTCCCAATACTCCCACTAAAAGAGCCAGGGCCCAGTCCCAGTCCTCCCAGTAGAGGAGCCAGGGCCCAGTCCCAATACTCCCACTAAAAGAGTCAGGGCCCAGTCCCAGTCCTCCCAGTAGAGGAGCCAGGGCCCAGTCCCAATACTCCCAGTAGAGGAGCCAGGGCCCAGTCCCAATACTCCCAGTAGAGGAGCCAGGACCCAGTCCCAATACTCCCACTAAAAGAGCCAGGGCCCAGTCCCAGTCCTCCCAGTAGAGGAGCCAGGGCCCAGTCCCAATACTCCCAGTAGAGGAGCCAGGGCCCAGTCCCAATACTCCCAGTAGAGGAGCCAGGACCCAGTCCCAATACTCCCACTAAAGGAGCCAGGGCCCAGTCCCAATACTCCCACTAAAAGAGCCAGGGCCCAGTCCCAATACTCCCAGTAGAGGAGCCAGGACCCAGTCCCAATACTCCCACTAAAAGAGCCAGGGCCCAGTCCCAGTCCTCCCAGTAGAGGAGCCAGGGCCCAGTCCCAATACTCCCAGTAGAGGAGCCAGGGCCCAGTCCCAATACTCCCAGTAGAGGAGCCAGGACCCAGTCCCAATACTCCCACTAAAAGAGCCAGGGCCCAGTCCCAGTCCTCCCAGTAGAGGAGCCAGGGCCCAGTCCCAATACTCCCAGTAGAGGAGCCAGGGCCCAGTCCCAATACTCCCAGTAGAGGAGCCAGGACCCAGTCCCAATACTCCCACTAAAGGAGCCAGGGCCCAGTCCCAATACTCCCACTAAAAGAGTCAGGGCCCAGTCCCAATACTCCCACTAAAAGAGTCAGGGCCCAGTCCCAGTCCTCCCAGTAGAGGAGCCAGGGCCCAGTCCCAATACTCCCAGTAGAGGAGCCAGGACCCAGTCCCAATACTCCCAGTAGAGGAGCCAGGGCCCAGTCCCAATACTCCCAGTAGAGGAGTCAGGGCCCAGTCCCAATACTCCCAGTAGAGGAGTCAGGGCCCAGTCCCAATACTCCCACTAAAAGAGTCAGGGCCCAGTCCCAGTCCTCCCAGTAGAGGAGCCAGGGCCCAGTCCCAATACTCCCAGTAGAGGAGCCAGGACCCAGTCCCAATACTCCCAGTAGAGGAGCCAGGACCCAGTCCCAATACTCCCAGTAGAGGAGCCAGGGCCCAGTCCCAATACTCCCAGTAGAGGAGCCAGGGCCCAGTCCCAATACTCCCAGTAGAGGAGCCAGGGCCCAGTCCCAATACTCCCAGTAGAGGAGCCAGGGCCCAGTCCCAGTCCTCCCAGTAGCCAAAGGTCTGCAATGCTGTAATTGCTGCCAATGGAGGATTCTTTGACGAAAGCAAAGTTTGCTGTAAAAAAATCTTATTTCAATTAAAATAGTTTATTTTTAAGCATCTAATCATTATTTTCTATTCATTTCACAACGTGGTGAATAACTGAGACTTTTCAGTAAAACACAGAATATTGTGGCGACTCCAGACTTTGAACGGTAATATATCTGCAGGGGGGGGGCTATAAATCTGATAGTTTTATTTTTTATTGCTGTTTTGCACAATATGCTTCACTAAGTACTTTTTGTTGTTGAATATTAGAGATTTTGCAGATATATTTTTAATACATTTTTTAGATTTACTTCTATCTTTCTACCCCTTTTATAGAATAGAATAGAAAATCCCTTTATTGTCCCACAATGGGCAGATTTACAGCAGCAGAAAGATTATTGAAAATGGTCACACAATAGAATAAAGAATAACATAATAGGGAAGAGTTAAAATATAAACAATAAAATCCTGTAAAGTGTTTTAACAATATAAAACTGGAGAATAAATAACCAATATGCAGCTATGGACATTTTTACAGTAATTAGAAAATAGCAGCAACATCAGAGATGTGCAGAATGACAGCAGCAGGTTATTGAACTGACTGAGGTTTCTATCATTACATTTGATTGATTAGTTCCCGCTGGTTGGAACATTTATTCCACTCTGGATTCTTGTGAGTCTTTGTTCACCTCACAATAAAAAAGAAATAAACAGTTTTGAAAACTTCGGTTTTCATTCTTTTCCTGCTTTTTGTGTCAACTTTCACGGTTGCTAAGCAACAGAGCCACAGCGGTAAAACCCACCGAAGGGTAGAGCTGTTCGAATTCACAGACTAAACTCTTCCGGTCTCCTTATTTTCAAGGACTTCGAAGGATCCAGTCCAGGTAGACCGGGTCCCTCGAGGATCCAGTCCAGGTAGACCGGGTCCCTCGAGGATCCAGTCCTGGTAGACCGGGTCCCTAGAGGATCCAGTCCTGGTAGACCGGGTCCCTCGAGGATCCAGGTAGACCGGGTCCCTCGAGGATCCAGTCCAGGTAGACTGTGAATCCCAGAGATCACTTTGCTGAAGCTGATCAAAACACACCTTTGTTCCAACATGGCAGCGAGGCTCGTCCCGTTAGCAGTGATCTCTACAGGGAACAGTTTGGGACGGTTTATATCATCTGCTGCTACACCTGACAGATGGATGAGTGCAAAGTCACAGAATGTAGGAGTTTAAATGTCATAAATGTTAAAACTCTGACATGGAGTCCAGGCTGGTCATATTTCCGCCACTGCTGGTATATATTTTATTTTATTTCTTTAATCAGGAAAGAGCACATTAATGAACAATCTTAAACTTCTGTACAGATTGTAAATGAGCCAGATTATAGCATAGTTGCTCATTTCCATCTGAGGCAGGAAGACAAAACAACACAAGATCACATAAAACAGATTAGTGAAAACACACAGATACACGTTCAGACGATGACGTCACAACAATAACAATAGTGAGTGCATGACTGGGAGCTTTTAAGAAAGGTGCTTTTTAAACGTGCAATAAGTGGGACATTCCCTGATGTTTGATGGGAGGCTGTTCCAGAAGTGACCCCCCCTGACTGATAGAAGGGTTTGTCCAAAGGTTGATCTTCTGGGGGGAGGATCTCTAGGTCTCCTCTGGAGGCTCTGGTCTGCCAGGTATTTCTACTTTATTAAACTTCTTATTTGGTTATAATTGAAGTGATCACCTGATAAAATATGGAAGATAAAACACATTCTATAATACAGGCTGTGGGAATCGAACCGGGGACCCGCTAGTTTACTTTCAGTAGTTTTTAAAGCTTTTACTGCAGTAAAAAGCTGAAGTTGATCCTCTGATTTCTATAAAAACAGGATAAATAGTCATGAATATTTCTGAAGAACTGGGTCTGGTTCTGACCCGGACCACGTGGTCTCCGAACTGGGCCGGTTCTCTTTAAACCCGGTCCAGCTGACCGGTTCTGAACGGTCTGGTTCCGTCAGCGCTGATCAGGGGCTAATCTGGACCCGCAGGTTCTGCTAAACCCGTTAGCTTGTTAGCCTGCCATTCTCGCGAGACTTGCCTTCAGGGCTCCACGCCGCGCTGCTGCTCACCGGCGGCCGTCACTCAGGTACCGGTTCGGCCCGAACATTCTGCTGCGGGTCACGGCTTCTCTCTTTAGAGGCAGTCGGTCCTTCAGCTCCGCTTCTTCTTCTTCTTCTTCTTCTGCTGCTGGTTTAATGGCGGCTGGTGGCCAACAGAAGCGCTCAGTACCGCCACCCAGCGGTAGATAAAACATCACACAATGACGCACCTGCTTCCGCTCGCTGTCACTCACGGTGGTATGAAAGAGTTTGCACACCCCTCATCATCTTTATTGTTTCCTTGGTTTTTAGATCAGCTGTTTCAGTTTTATATATAATAAAGTAGATGAAGACGGTGATGTTTGAGAAATCATATGAAGTTCATAGGATTTAAAGAAAGTTTATAATAAAATATTCAAATAGTCGTATAAATTTGGGCACAGAGCAGAAAACGCTTCATCCTGTAAACGCTTCCTGCAGCTTTAAATCAGATCCTGATTAAAGGTATTGTGGACCATGGATTCCAGTTCAGTCCAGTTTGATGGTTTATGATGGAGGACCGGCCCCCCCCGCTAACATCTCATCGAGGATCATGGCCTGTGGTCAGCGTTCAGGGAAAAATTAAACGCACTCATCATAAAACTACAACTAATGTCTCAAATGTCAGATTGACTTCATGTGGCTCCGCCTCCGATGTGACCCTCTGCTGAAATGTCTGTCTCGTGCTACATGTGCTTTTCTTGTGCAGACTTTTTTTTTGATATCTCAAGCTCAAAGTTTTCTATCTAAGGAAAACCAGCTGATTGCATTGACTCATTGACTCTTCAGCAATCCCTCACACTAAGCATGCTTGTAGCGACAGTGGAGAGGAAAAACTCCCTTTGAACAGGAAGAAACCTCCAGCAGAACCAGGCTCAGTGTGAGCGGCCATCTGCTGAGGCCCACTGGGGTTCAAGGAGACAGAAGCAGACATAGAAAAAGAAGCATAGATACAAAAGGCAACTGTCAACAAGCTCCACAGGCGGCCCCGTCCAGGAAACACACAGCCAGGCAGACGAGCTCCGAGCCAGCTCCCATGTCAGAGGATGAAGAGAGCACATCCAGTTAGTCACAGTCAGAGAAACAGGACTACACTGGAAAACAGGCCAAGCTCCAACATCTATAAACAAAGGTGTTGATGGCAGCAGCACAGCTGATATTTCTCTCCAGGATGGAGTCACAGCCAAACAGGAACAGACCAGATGAAGCTACTATGAGAAAAAGCAGAGAGAGCAGAACGTAGAGATTGAACTAACAGATTCTGCAGAGTGGGAGAATAGAGATAGAATGAAGCAGAATGATGAAATGGGGGTCCCTATGTCCTCCAGCAGTCTAAGCCTATAGCAGCAGAACTATAGAGATAGCTCAGGATAACCTGAGCCACTCTACTGTAGAGGAAAGACACTGTATGTTTTTCTGAAAGTTGAGTCATCCAGATTTTCATGCCTATAGTCCAGCGGCTGGTTTCTGTAATTTACCTGACCGAGAATCCAACCACACAGTCTTTTACTTTTAACTAATCTGTGTATAAAGTAAGTGAGCAGGAACCCAATGAGCAGCTGGAAATGGAACCTCTCATAAAGAATAATCAGGTTAGTGACTGGGTACGATCTCAATGACAACTGAGAAATGGAAATAAAGTCATGAACCTTCTTGGAATCCGTGTGGGAATAAACATTTAATGGTTTATTCCCACAACTGTCATGCTCTTGCCACTGATGACTGGATTATTAGTTCATTCCTTCCATCTGCTTAGCTCCACCCAGTTTTCATGTGCTCTCATCTGATCCACCTGTTCTGCTTCCAATTTAAGCTTTCTGTTTCCAGCCATCAGTGCTGGATTATTTGAGCTGATTGTGAGAGGTCTCTACCTGATCCTGACTCTGGTTTCTGTCTCTGGACTCCTGAGTTTTGGTCTGCCCCTGTTCTGGTCTGTTTCTGCCTGTTTCTGTGTTCTGACTGCTGTTAACGACCTGGGATCTGTCCCCTGACCCCAGCTTGGACTCCCCTTTGGTAACTCTTCATCTCTCTGATCTTCTGGTCTGGACATCTGCTTCTCCGTCGTCACCTGCTCTTGATTATCCGTCCAGATGCTTCTGCTCTTCCTCGTCTGCTGGCTTCTGCTCGTCAGCCTTGCCTGCTTCACTCATGGAACTCTCTGGGCGGCTCCCGCCGCATGCTGTGGGGAAATCATCTGACTAGTTTCTAGATTCTGGACACGGACAGAACTAAGAACCAGGTTAGTGAGTCACATGCTCACTAGTGTTCACAGTCACAGTTTCGTGTTCACAAACCTGAGTATCCATTTCCACAGAGAATCCAGTACGCCGGTTCCAGCTGATGAGCCGCAACTTAAAGGAATAGTACACCCAAAACATGATTAGCCTTCATTTTCTACTCACCCCCATGCTGAACAACACTCTGGAGTACTTTTTTGATATCTCAAATGCATCTGGAGATCTGGGAGGCTTCTTGCTGTCTGCTGACATTCAAATAATGGAGGTCTATGGCGCCCGAGGCAGAAAGGTCCATAAAAGTCCACAAAAAACGTGTCAATATTCCTCCATACTGCTCGTCCAATGTATTCCAAGTGTCCTGAGTGGGTAGCGTCCAGAATTTACTCGAAACGAAGTCATTTAGAATGTTTTTAGAGCATAAACGGTAGTGTATAGGATTTCCTGAAAGCGCGTTCACGAGTCTACGGAAACCGCGGCAGACCAAGCCAGATGAAAGTGCGCATTCAGCGTCTGCTCTGCCGATAATGCAAGCGTAGAAGAAGAAATGTGCTGTTTACCTGTGCAAAGAAAGAAACAACGAAAGAAAAATGTCTGAGGACTTCAGTGTTGAGGAAGAGCATGAGTTCTTTGCCGAGCTGAATGCGCACTTTCATCTGGTTTGGTCTGCCGTGGTTTCCGTGCTTTCAGGAAATCCTATACACTACTGTTTATGCTCTAAAAACATTCTAAATGACTTCGTTTCGAGTAAATTATGGACGCTACCCACTCAGGACACTTGGAATACATTGGACGAGCAGTATGGAGGAATATTGACACGTTTTTTGTGGACTTTTATGGACCTTTCTGTCTCGGGCGCCATAGACCTCCATTATTTGAATGTCAGCAGACAGCAAGAAGCCTCCCAGATCTCCAGATGCATTTGAGATATCAAAAAAGTACTCCAGAGTGTTGTTCAGCATGGGGGTGAGTAGAAAATGAAGGCTAATCATGTTTTGGGTGTACTATTCCTTTAATGAGTCAATATAGTGTTTCATTTTAAGACATCTGTTCTGTCTGCAGGAATTCTGGGTCCTACTTTCTGAGCAACCGTTCCGTAGTGTTTGGTTTATTGGCAATATCTCTGCTGTTCAAGTCTTTCTAAAGAATATTCTGATCAACTGGATCAAAGGCCATGAGAATAGAAAAAATGAATTAAAAAATACTCATTAGGAGCATCACAGGCGTCTCTAACAGGACTGGATAATATCAGGGAGAGAACATTGATGACAGATAACAACATCATAGAAAACACCCGCTCAGTCAGACAGAATCAACCTGAAGAGGAACCCATGAGATGATGGACAGGTCCTTCCTGTTAGAACAAGGTTTTTATTCTTCAACTCCACCTGCTGACAGGTGAGTTGACTTAAACAGATGCCTGGATCCACTATAATTCAATCACTAAACTAGTTGAGCCGTATTGTTATCGTGGTCACAGCAGACTATGGCAGGCCATTTGATATGTATTAGTCTGACTGAATATTTATTCCTGATATCTGAATAAAAACATGTTTTCCTTGTCAAAATGATCATTTCAAACAAAATGACATACTTAACTTGTGGAATAAACATTCTGGATTTCTGGAAATGAATTTCAGCCAGCCAGGCAGCCAGCCAGGCAGCCAGCCAGCCAGCCAGCCAGCCAGCCAGCCAGCCAGCCAAGCCAGCCAGCCAGCCAGCCAGCCAGCCAGCCAGCCAGCCAGCCAGCCAAGCCAGCCAGCCAGCCAGCCAGCCAGCCAGCCAAGCCAGCCAGCCAGCCAGCCAGCCAGCCAGCCAGCCAGCCAGGCAGCCAGCCAGCCAGCCAGCCAGCCAGCCAGCCAGCCAGCCAGCCAGCCAGGCAGCCAGCCAGGCAGCCAGGCAGGCAGCCAGGCAGGCAGCCAGCCAGCCAGCCAGCCAGCCAGGCAGCCAGCCAGCCAGCCAGCCAGCCAGCCAGCCAGCCAGCCAGCCAGCCAGCCAGCCAAGCCAGCCAGCCAGCCAGCCAGCCAGCCAGCCAGCCAGCCAGCCAAGCCAGCCAGCCAGCCAGCCAGCCAGCCAGCCAGCCAGGCAGCCACTCTTGCCTGTTTCATCAGGGCAGTCTATGGGCGAGAGGCCGTCGGGGAACACAGAGACACAAACACTCATCTAAGGACTATTTAGAGAAGCCAACTAACCAAAGGAGTCAGAGTTTGGACTGCAGGAGGAAGCCGGAGCGCCCAGAGAGAAGCCACACTGCATGGAGAGAACATGCAAGCTCCATGCACAGATACCCCAGGCTGGGAATCGAACAAGAACCTTCTTGCTGCAAGGCAGCAGCACCACCATCCGTTGCATTATTTTGACAATAAAGAAACATATTTCAGCTATCATAAATATATACTATTCTCACTGGCAGAGTTTAGATTTTTTTTCTACTTTCTGAAATTCAGTTTCTGCTGCAAACATGTCATTTTGAAAATCTATTATTATAGTTCTGTCAAAGAATGTTATTCTGACCAGAAGAAATCCTATTTGAGTGATCTACAAATGGAATAAGAGGGAGGAGAGCGCTTTTATTAAATGTTAAAACAGCCTGCCATAAGGACTTCATATAAACCAGCATTAATGGGAGCAACATTCTCCTCCATCTTCCTGTTAAACACGCTCTCCAATATTTTATTTATTTCTAAAATCTCTCTTGTCATTAACGTCCATCTGAGGACCAGGAACATCTGCAGATGGACCCAGATGGAAAGAGGACGAGGATGAGGACGATCAGAAGAGGAAGAAGGCAGCTGAGATCATTTGTTCACCCCGGTCCAGACCTGCAGGGTCCAGACCTGTTGGTCCACCAGGGTCCAGAGCTGCTGGTCCACCAGGGTCCAGATAGTATGACCATCTTCTCTGTGATGGAGTTCATCACATCTCTCCTTTAATGTGTTAGCTGGTGGTCTCCAGCTGCCTCCAGGTTTCTCCAGGTGTCTCCAGGTGTGTGGACACCATCCCAGTCCTCCTTCCTGACATCCAGTTCCTGCTTTGCCACATTTATTTGGCTTCTAATCCAGAACTGGAGCAGATCTTCTGATGGAGGATGTGTTGGTCAAGCCCACCTGCTGCTGCTTCTCCTTCAGGTGGAACCTTTCCTCTTAGCTCTGAACCAGAAGCTTCCCTCTGTCATTTCCTGGAGGAAGCAGGTGTGTTTCCAGGTTGCTGCTCGGAAGTCATGTTAGTATCCAGGTTAGTGGCAGCCTTCCTGTAACTTCCCTCCTGCTCCCTGATTGGCTGCTGCTACCCCAAAGCTCATCTCTGATTGGTTCGTGGCATGTTCCTTGGACGAATCCTGAGGGAGAGCTCCCAGAGCGCCTCCTCTGCCAGGTGATCGCTGAAGTCATTAAAGAAGGAAATGATGTCATCATTCCGCTGCAGAGAGTAGTGCCTGAAGGGGAGAACAGCTTCAGTACACAGGAGTACTACACACTGGTACTACACACTGCTATACACCGGAAATATACACTGGTACTACACACTGGATCTACACACTGGTACTACACACTGGTACTACACACTACTACACACTGGTACTACACACTACTACACAGTACTACACACTACTACACACTGGTACTACACACTACTACACACTACTACACACTGGTACTACACACTGCTATACACTGGTACTACACACTACTACACAGTACTACACACTACTACACACTGCTATACACCGGAAATGTACACTGGTACTACACACTGGATCTACACACTGGTACTACACACTGGTACTACACACTACTACACACTACTACACACAGGTACTACACACTGCTATACACCGGAAATATACACTGGTACTACACACTGGATCTACACACTGGTACTACACACTGGTACTACACACTACTACACACTGGTACTACACACTGCTATACACCGGAAATGTACACTGGTACTACACACTGGATCTACACACTGGTACTACACACTGGTACTACACACTACTACACACTACTACACACAGGTACTACACACTGCTATACACCGGAAATATACACTGGTACTACACACTGGATCTACACACTGGTACTACACACTGGTACTACACACTACTACACACTACTACACACAGGTACTACACACTGCTATACACCGGAAATATACACTGGTACTACACACTGGATCTACACACTGGTACTACACACTGGTACTACACACTACTACACACTGGTACTACACACTACTACACACTGGTACTACACACTACTACACACTGGTACTACACACTGCTATACACCGGAAATATACACTGGTACTACACACTGGATCTACACACTGGTACTACACAGTACTACACACTACTACACACTGGTACTACACACTGCTATACACCGGAAATATACACTGGTACTACACACTGGATCTACACACTGGTACTACACACTACTACACACTACTACACACTGGTACTACACACTACTACACACTACTACACACTGGTACTACACACTACTACACACTGGTACTACACACTGCTATACACCGGAAATATACACTGGTACTATACACTGGATCTACACACTGGTACTACACACTGGTACTACACACTACTACACACTGGTACTACACACTACTACACACTACTACACACTGGATCTACACACTGGTACTACACACTACTACACACTGGTACTACACACTGGTACTACACACTACTACACACTGGTACTACACACTACTACACACTACTACACACTGGTACTACACACTGGTACTACACACTACTACACACTGGTACTACACACTACTACACACTGGTACTACACACTACTACACACTGGTACTACACACTGGATCTACACACTGGTACTACACACTGCTATACACTGGTACTACACACTACTACACAGTACTACACACTACTACACACTGGTACTACACACTGCTATACACCGGAAATATACACTGGTACTACACACTGGATCTACACACTGGTACTACACACTGGTACTACACACTACTACACACTGGTACTACACACTACTACACAGTACTACACACTACTACACACTGGTACTACACACTACTACACACTACTACACACTACTACACACTGGTACTACACACTGCTATACACTGGTACTACACACTACTACACAGTACTACACACTACTACACACTGCTATACACCGGAAATGTACACTGGTACTACACACTGGATCTACACACTGGTACTACACACTGGTACTACACACTGGTACTACACACTACTACACACTACTACACACTGGTACTACACACTACTACACACTACTACACACTGGTACTACACACTACTACACACAGGTACTACACACTGCTATACACCGGAAATATACACTGGTACTACACACTGGATCTACACACTGGTACTACACACTGGTACTACACACTGGTACTACACACTACTACACACTACTACACACTGGTACTACACACTACTACACACTGGTACTACACACTGCTATACACCGGAAATATACACTGGTACTACACACTGGATCTACACACTGGTACTACACACTGGTACTACACACTACTACACACTACTACACACTGGTACTACACACTACTACACACTACTACACACTGGTACTACACACTACTACACACTGGTACTACACACTGCTATACACCGGAAATATACACTGGTACTACACACTGGATCTACACACTGGTACTACACACTGCTATACACCGGAAATATACACTGGTACTACACACTGGATCTACACACTGGTACTACACACTGGTACTACACACTACTACATACTACTACACACTGGTACTACACACTACTACACACTACTACACACTGGTACTACACACTACTACACACTGGTACTACACACTGCTATACACCGGAAATATACACTGGTACTATACACTGGATCTACACACTGGTACTACACACTGGTACTACACACTACTACACACTGGTACTACACACTACTACACACTACTACACAGTGGTACTACACACTACTACACACTGGTACTACACACTGCTATACACCGGAAATATACACTGGTACTACACACTGGTACTACACACTGGTACTACACACTACTACACACTACTACACACTGGTACTACACACTGCTATACACCGGAAATATACACTGGTACTACACACTGGATCTACACACTGGTACTACACACTGGTACTACACAGTACTACACACTACTACACACTGGTACTACACACTGCTATACACCGGAAATATACACTGGTACTACACACTGGATCTACACACTGGTACTACACACTGGTACTACACACTACTACACACTGGTACTACACACTACTACACACTACTACACACTGGTACTACACACTGCTACACACTGGTACTACACACTGCTATACACCGGAAATATACACTGGTACTACACACTGGATCTACACACTGGTACTAAACACTGGTACTAGACACTACTACACACTGGTACTACACACTACTACACACTACTACACACTACTACACACTGGTACTACACACTACTACACACTGGAAATATACACTGGTACTACACACTACTACACACTACTACACACTGGATCTACACACTGGTACTACACACTGGTACTACACACTACTACACACTGGTACTACACACTGGTACTACACACTACTACACACTACTACACACTACAACACACTGGTACTACACACTGGTACTACACACTGGTACTACACACTACTACACACTACTACACACTGGTACTACACACTACTACACACTACTACACACTGGTACTACACACTACTACACACTACTACACACTGGTACTACACACTGGTACTACACACTACTACACACTACTACACACTACAACACACTGGTACTACACACTGGAACTACACACTGGTACTACACACTACTACACACTACTACACACTGGTACTAAACACTGGTACTACACACTGGTACTACACACTACTACACAGTACTACACACTACTACACACTACTACACACTGGTACTACACACTGCTATACACCGGAAATATACACTGGTACTACACACTGGATCTACACACTGGTACTACACACTACTACACACCGGTACTACACACTGGTACTACACACTACTACACACTGGAAATATACACTTGTACTATACACTACTACTACACACTACTACACACTGGTACTACACACTGGATCTACACACTGGTACTACACACTACTACACACTGGTACTACACACTGGTACTACACACTGGATCTACACACTGGTACTACACACTACTACACACCGGTACTACACACTGGTACTACACACTACTACACACTGGAAATATACACTTGTACTATACACTACTACTACACACTACTACACACTGATACTACACACTGGTACTACATAGTGGTACTACACTCTACTACACACTACTACACACTACTACACACTGGAAATATACACTGGTACTACACACTACTACACACTACTACACACTGGATCTACACACTGGTACTACACACTACTACACACTACTACACACTGGTACTACACACTGGTACTACACACTGGTACTACACACTGGTACTACACACTACTACACACTACTACACACTGGTACTACACACTGGTACTACACACTACTACACACTGGTACTACACACTACTACACACTACTACACACTGGAAATATACACTGGTACTACACACTACTACACACTACTACACACTGGTACTACACACTGGTACTACACTCTACTACACACTACTACACACTACTACACACTGGATCTACACACTGGTACTACACACTACTACACACTGGATCTACACACTGGTACTACACACTACTACACACCGGTACTACACACTGGTACTACACACTACTACACACTGGAAATATACACTTGTACTATACACTGCTACACACTGGTACTACACCCTGGATCTACACACTGGTACTACACACTACTACACACCGGTACTACACACTGGTACTACACACTACTACACACTGGAAATATACACTTGTACTATACACTACTACTACACACTGGTACTACACCCTGGATCTACACACTGGATCTACACACTGGTACTACACACTGGTACTACACACTACTACGCACTGGTACTACACACTACTACACACTGGTACTACACACTGGTACTACACACTACTACACACTGGAAATATACACTTGTACTATACACTACTACACACTACTACGCACTGGTACTATACACTGGATCTACACACTGGATCTACACACTGGTACTACACAGTACTACACACTGGAAATATACACTGGTACTACACACTACTACACACTGGTACTATACACTGGATCTACACACTGGATCTACACACTGGTACTACACAGTACTACACACTGGAAATATACACTGGTACTACACACTACTACACACTGGTACTATACACTGGATCTACACACTGGTACTACACACTGGTACTACACAGTACTACACACTGGAAATATACACTGGTACTACACACTACTACACACTGGTACTATACACTGGCACTACACACTGGATCTACACACTGGTACTACACACTGGTACTACACACTGTTACTACACAGTACTACATACTGGTACTATACACTGGTACTACACAGTACTACACACTGGTACTACACAGTACTACACACTGGTACTATACACTGGTACTACACACTGCTATACACCGGAAATATACACTGGTACTACACACTACTACACACTGGTACTATACACTGGCACTACACACTGGATCTACACACTGGTACTACACACTGGTACTACACACTGGTACTACACAGTACTACACACTGGTACTATACACTGGTACTACACACTGCTATACACCGGAAATATACACTGGTACTACACACTACTACACACTGGTACTATACACTGGCACTACACACTGGTACTACACACTGGTACTACACACTGGTACTACACACTGGTACTACACACTGGTACTATACACTGGTACTACACACTACTAGTGTGTAGTCCAAGAGGCGGCCCTGGAGGTCACCCTGTAGACTCAGAGGTTCTACTCACACCAGCTGGAAGCTCCTCAAAGTGTCCAGGATGTTAAACTGCTGCCAACATTTGGAGAAGTTGACCTTTGGACCTTCTGGGCTGGTCCAGGTGTCCGGGTTCCCCAGGTGGACAAAGGTCAGGTCCTGAAGGATCAGCCCCCTGAACGCAGGACAGATGTTTGATGGAGAGCTGAGGTTAGGAGTGGGTTCATGGTGACCTTCAACCTTCAGGAGGGCTAGGACCTACAGATAGGGGATGCAGGGAGGTTCCACCTCAGCCAGCGCCGCTCTGTAGGCTCTGAATGATGAGGAGCTGTCAATCAGGGAGCTGAACTCCTCCAGACTCTGAAGAAACAGGAAACCATCATCAGAGAACAGATGAAACCAAAAGCAAAGAGCAGGTCAGACCAGGAGATCCAGAAGCACCTCAGACGTGCTTCTCTGCCAGTCCAGACGTCTCAGGGGGGCGGAGTCAAGGGCAGACAGTATGGACAGGTAGGAGTTGAAGTTATTCAGCTTCCTCAGGTGCTGCAGGAACACGGCATATTATGGTCTGGGACACGGTAGAAGATGCTACAACCTGAAGGAGATGCTCTGGATCCTGCTGGTCTTCATCGGTTACCTTCATGACTTTAAGGAACTTCAGCAGGAGCTTCTCTCTGTCCTGTGGTTTATCTTGAAGGATGATGACAGACCGAACCCTAGAACGACGTCAACATGAAGGTTATACCAACAGAAGGCATCAAACCAGCAACCACAGCTGGAAACAGAGAGGGAACCAGGAAGATAAGTAGGAACCAGAGAGGGAACCAGAGAGATAAGTAGGAACCAGAGAGGGAACCAGAGAGGTAAGTAGGAACCAGAGAGGGAACCAGGAAGATAAGCAGGAACCAGAGAGGGAACCAGAGAGCGGACCACACAGGGAACCAGAGAAGGAAATGGAAGGACTAGCAGGAACCATAGAGGGAACCAGACAGGGAACCAGCATGATAAGCAGGAACCGCAGACGGAACCACAGAGGAAACCGAAAAGATAAGCATCAACCATAGAGGGAACCATAGAGGTAAGTAGGAACCAGAGAGGGAACCAGAGAGGTAAGTAGGAACCAGAGAGGGAACCAGAGAGGTCCAGGATTTCCAGGTGAGAATAAGGTTCTGACGGACCAGAAGGAAACGTTGTTGAAGTGCTGGGTGAACTCTGTCAGGTGTGGACTCCTCTCCTCATTCTGCTCTTTGGACCACAGCAGGACCTCTGGGAGCTGCAAAGGTGAGACAGACAGGTGAGGCGGACAGGTGAGGCGGAACCACAAGTGAACACAGACTGATCTGCACCTCAATCTTGCAGAACAGGTCAGAGTCCAGCAGAGTCAGCTGTTCTGCCAGATCCTGACTCCTGAAGTCCAGCAGAGTTCCTGGTCTGTCAGCAGAAGACAATCAGGTGAGAAAGCAGCCAATCACGGCACAGAACGCTCCTCCGACCTTTGACCGTGGGCGGGGGGGTTACCTGGCAGCCACACCCTTTGCGGCAAGGGGGCGGAGAGACCGAGGGGAGCCAATCAGCTTCCATCTCTTCTCCATCTTGGCCAGGATGCTGAAGTGCAGCTGGTGGGCCATCCCCAGCTCTCCACCAATCAGAAGGCTGAACACCAGGTCCATCAGCAGCTGCAGCAAATCGGGCTCCAGCTCCACGCCGCTGCAGAAACATCAGACCCCACATCAACACCAGAACTTTCTAAACATCCAGACCCTGGACCGGGCTCAGATACCACAGAACCAAGAGGATCTGGGTTTATCAGCCAGTTCTGGCCCAGGGTTCTGAAAGGTTTGGTCGGGTCCAAATGTCTCACCTAAGGTCCTCCACCACCCTGACCAGCAGCTGGAAGGTGGTTCTGGCTGCTGACGGGTCTGCAGGTTCTCCTTCTCGCAGGCCTCTGTATGTGTTAAAGGTTAAGGAGCACACAAAACCAGAACCTGGTTCTGACCCGTTGGACCTGGAAGGTTAAGGAGCACACAAAACCAGCACCTGGTTCTGACCCGTTGGACCTGGAAGGTTAAGGATATCTGTGCTGCAGTTTGCTGATGACATCACTGGGTCTGATGAAGCCCCTGTAGGTGCAGAGGAAGGCCTTCTGGTACTGGTTCTGTTCTGTAGAAACCCAAACAGAAGGTTCTCAGCTGCACCAATGTCTCCATGGTGATGGACGGAACCAGCCGGTATCACCAGAACCGGAGCACCTGACCCAACGGTTGGTTCTGCTGGGGCTATAAGGACCTACCGCTGCTGCTGGACTGTGTGGCTCGGACCAAAAGGATCTCAGGTGATGCAGCCTTCACTTCTGGCCCCTCCTCCTCCTAAAGGTGAAGAGGTCAGAGGTCAGAGGTCAGCAGAGTTCAACCCTGACAGGTGAGAGGGCGGGGCCAAACCTCAGATTTCAAACTGATCCTTCGGAGGATCTCAGCGGGTTCGGTCAGTAGGAGCTCCTCCTCACTGCTCCTCTGGCTAAGCTCCGCCCCCTGCTGGATCTCCAGAACCCTGCAGGACAGAAGCAGGTCAGGGTCTGCACAGAGGAGAGTCTGCTCCGCTTCCAGGTGTGTGTCTCACCTGTCCTCCTTCTCCTCGGTTTCTGTGTCTGGGTCCTGATGACAGCAGAGGAACATGGAGAGCATCGTCAGAACAACAGCCAAACAGAACCAAACCAGCAACATCTCAGAAAGTCTAGCAGAACCTGTCCGGGTCTGGACCCGACCGGCCGGCATAACCTCTGCAGAAGGCTGGTGGAGATTCTCAGTCATCCAGGTCAGAGTCAGAAAAAAAAAAATCAATCCTCTGGACTTTGTTTCCAAGTTTGAAGACGTTTCTCTTCCATCCAGGAAGATTTTTCAATCCAAATGTCAGAAATAGCGTTTAGTTCCAGGTTTTATCCAGCAGCCCAACAAAGCCTGGTTTTAGTTTAGAAAACATGCAACTAGAAACGGATGAACGGGTCCCCCCCTTTGGAATGGGGGTTGTTTGGCTTCTTTGTTAGCCTGCAATGCCCCATACCTGTCTATGTCTCTGAAAGGGGGGGGCGTTAGAGGGAATAGTTGGCCTGGCTGAACAGGTGAGGTCTTCTGTTGGTCTTCTGTTCTCCTGTAAAGGGGTTGGAGCTGCGATGATAGCGGGAAGGAATCAACTCTATCGCTGCATTGGAGGTTTTTCAAAGCTGGAATCTGAGCCCCCGCCACCCCCCCCCCCCCCCCTTCTGTTTAAGGTTGGTTTTTCTTTCCTAACAAAGATGGCTTCCTTCATGTCCCTCTCAAACCACCTGTCCTCTTTGTCCAAAATGTGAACATTCTGGTCCTCCAAAGAATGTCCTTTGTCCATCAGGTGTAGATGTAGTGCAGAGTCTTATCCAGAGGGGGGCGCTCTTCTGTGTTGGGCCGTGCGTCTGTGGAGAGGTTGTTTGGTTTCTCCAGTATACAGATCAGATCATTCCTCCCTGCATTGACCTGCAGACGCCACTCTGCTCAGATTAGGTCTTTAGGATGAACTGGTCTCTGTTTCAGGGTCTGTTTGGTTTGAAATGTTCTGGGATTTAGTTTTAGTTTAGTTTTTTTCCTAAACAGAAACAAAGCTTTGTTGGTCCCCTCTATAAAGCCCGGAACTGACATTTTAAATTGAAGAAGCTTCCTGGTCGAGAAGAGAAACGGCTTCCAGGTGGATTGTTTGTTAACTTTGTTTTAACTTTTCTGGAATCTCTGCAGAACAACTAGAAATAAAAAAGAGGTTCTGGTTCCAGATTATCAGAAGCTTCCTGATCAGGTGGTCCTCCGTTTGTTTCTACACTGATCAATTAAAGGTTCTAGAAGTGGTCCAGAACCACTTAGGTCCTCTGATTGATCCTCTGGGTCAATAGAACCTAAATGGAACCTCTGGGGTTCTGCCTTCACCTGCTGCTTCTTCTTTGGTGGTAGAGCTGGGGCAGGAAGCTGGTCCACAGAGGGGGTGGAGTCTGTCGTCTGGGAAACCAGTGGGTGGGTGGAGTCTTGGCCTCGCTGCCTGACTTTGTACTTCTGATAGAGGAGAAGCGCAGACTGGTCGGTGTAGGACGAACAGAACTGAAGGTACTGATGGACTGAGGACAGAGGACAAAGGACGGGGAACAGACGATTAGAAGACCTTTGATTTCAACCAATCAGCTGCTGTGTTTTTACTCACTGTGTCGTTTCTTCTCAGGGAGGGGAGGGGGCGTCTTACTGGGGGACAGGGGTGAGGACACGGGGACATCAGGGTCTATGATGGCGTCACTGTTGGTGAAGGGTGTCTCTGCGTGGGCAGAGTCAAACTCAAAGGTGGACGTATTGAAAAGACCTGTGGTACCTACAAGGAGGAGACAAGGCTTGTAAGGAGGGACAGGAGCAGGAGGACAGACAGGTGTGTCCTCACCTGTGGTGCTGCGACGCCTCTTCTCTGGCAGGGCGGGGGGCAGTGGGGGGAGCTTCTCCGAGGAGGACAGGTCCGTGTGCAGGAAGTCGTAGTCTGGATCGTCATCTGAGAAGGAGACAGAATCAGAACCTGGTCCACCCGGTCCAAACGGTTCAACCGGTCCACCCAGTCCAACCGGTCCACTCGGTCCAACTGGTCCACCCGGTCCAAACGGTTCAACCGGTCCACTCGGTCCAACTAGTCCACCCGGTCCAAACGGTCCACCCGGTCCAAACGGTTCAACCGGTCCACTCGGTCCAACTGGTCCACCCGGTCCAAACGGTTCAACCGGTCCACTCGGTCCAACTAGTCCACCCGGTCCAAACGGTTCAACCGCTCTAACAGGTCCAACTGCTCCAATCAGAACCTGCTTCTCCTGCTTTTGGACTGATCCAGAACCAAGAGTCCAGGAACCACCAGAGCTGGCGAGGAAACCTGCATCATTAAACTCCCAGAGTGGTTCTAACTGACCTGCTCCAGCAGGGACATCCCTAGGACCCATAGTGGGAGGGGCTTAGCCCAGGAAGGATGCTTTAGTGCTCTAAAGCTTGCTAGCTGAGAGCTAAATGCTTACTGTGGTTCTGAACAGTCAGACTGAATCACAGCCGTCCTCTCTGGGCCCTCGGACCACAGTAGACCGGGGTTTTAATCGATGGCCACTAACAGGTTTAAATAAAAGACTGGGAATAAAGTCAGCTTCATGTTTAACATTACAATGAAAGAATCATCTTCCATCCATCTATCAACGAAACGATGCTGGTGAATCTGTTCTGAATGAAAGAATACCTTTCTGTCCAGCCCAGTCCTGGTTAACTATAGCCCGCACCGCCACCAGCCGGTCACTGACAGCAGGCATGTACGCTGAACAGGGTCCTAGTGCCCCTGATTTACATCATGATCATGCTCTCTTATTGAACGGATGTGAGAGCTGATCAGATAATGAAGAAGTTAGTGGGTTTGATGATCCTGGTCCAACAGCTCCAACCTGATGGAACCGGCAGCTTGGTTTAGACGGATCGGACTGCCTTCCATAACCGGATCCAGTACAGATCCTCAAGGTTGTGCAGGAGGTTCTGGTGAACTTTCACCACTGGCTCCATGCAATCAGTCTGGTTTTGGTTCCTGTTTCAGGTCCAGATTGAAGACAGAACCTTCCTGAAATCAGTGCTAGGCTGTGACCAGCAGGGGGCAGCAGACGCTACAGGGAAGAAGTGGCTGCTGACAGGATGTGATGTCACACGGCCCCAGATGTCTGTGTGTGTGTGTGTGTTCCTGTTTATGCTGCTTAGTAAGGACCGTTTCTGGTGTTTCACCAGCAAAGTGAGGACACTGAGTTCAGGTTTCAGAGACACTCTGGTGTTTGTGGGGGTGTTACCATAGAGCGAGGTGTTGGCCGCAGAGCCAGCAGAGGAAGAAGAGAGTCGCTTCCAGAAGCTGTCGTCCTGAAACACACAAACCACCCAGTTAATTATAAAAACCACACATGATGGTGAAGCTCACAGGCTGAGATGTCAAAAACAGACTGATCGAACCAGAGATCTGCTCTGAAGGCAGCAAACCTTCTCATGTTTGCAGATGGTGATAGAACATGGTTCTCCTGCTCTATTAGGAGGACCTGAGCCAAAATGGAACTGAATCATGCTGACATACTGAATCACACTGAAACAAGCTGAATCATGATGAAACACGCTGAAACACGCTAAATCAAGCTGACACACTGAATCACGCTGAAACACTCTGAAACACGCTGACACACTGAATCACGCTGAAACACGCTGAATCATGTTGAATCATGCTGAAGCACGCTGAATCATGCTGAAACACGCTGAATCACACTGACATACAGAATCACGCTGAAACACGCTGAAACACGCTGAATCATGTTGAATCATGCTGAATCACACTGAATCATGCTGAAACACGCTGAATCATGTTGAATCATGCTGAATCATGCTGAAACACGCTGAATCATGCTGAAACACGCTGAATCATGTTGAATCATGCTGAATCACGCTGAATCATGTTGAATCATGCTGAATCACGCTGAAACACGCTGAATCATGCTGAATCATGCTGAATCACGCTGAATCACGCTGAAACACGCTGAAACACGCTGAATCATGTTGAATCATGCTGAATCACGCTGAAACACGCTGAAACACGCTGAAACACTGAATCACGCTGAAACACGCTGAATCATGCTGAATCATGCTGAATCACGCTGAATCATGCTGAAACACGCTGAATCATGTTGAATCATGCTGAATCATGCTGAAACACGCTGAAACACGCTGAATCATGTTGAATCATGCTGAATCATGCTGAAACACGCTGAATCACGCTGAAACACGCTGAATTCAATTCAGTTTCAATTCAGTTTATTTATATAGCGCCAAATTCACAACACATGTCATCTCAAGGCACTTTCCAGTTCACCAGATCATACAGTCAAATTGATACAAAGTTTTCTATCTAAGGAAAACCAGTTGATTGCATTGACTCAAATCCAATCCCTCACACTAAGCATGCTTGTAGCGACAGTGGAGAGGAAAAACTCCCTTTGAACAGGAAGAAACCTCCAGCAGAACCAGGCTCAGTGCGAGCGGCCATCTGCCGAGGCCGACTGGGGTTCAAGGAGACAGAAGCAGAGATACAAAAAGCAGCTGTAAAAGGCGGCCCCGTCCAGGAAACACACAGCCAGGCAGACGAGCTCCAAGGCAGCTCCCATGTCAGAGGACGAAGAGAGCACATCCACCCAGCCACGGCCAGAGAAACAGGACCACACCTGAAGACAGGCCGATCTCCAACATCTATAAACAAGGGTGTTGATAGAAGCAGCACAGCTGATGTTTCTTTCCTGGATGACGTCACAGCCAAACAGGAACAGACGAGGCAAAGCTACTCTGAGGAAAAGCAGAGAGAGCAGAAGGTTAGAGATTGAACAAACAGATTCTGCAGAATAGGAGAACAGAGAGAGAATGAAGCAGAATGATGAAATGGGGGTCCCTATGTCCTCCAAAAGTCTAAGCCTATAGCAGCAGAACTATAGAGATAGATCAGGATAACCTGAGCCACTCTAACTATAAGCTTTATCTAAAAGGAAAGTTTTAAGCCTAGCCTTAAAAGTAGACAGGGTGTTTGCCTCACGGACTAAAACTGGTAGTTGGTTCCACAGGAGAGGAGCCTGAGAACTAAAAGATCTGCCTCCCATTCTACTTTTAGAAATTCTAGGAACCACTAGTAAACCTGCAGATTGAGAGCGAAGTGCTCTGTTAGGAACATCAGGAACAATCAGATCTCTGATATCAGATGGAGCTTGGCCATTTAAGGCTTTATATGTGAGAAGGAGGATTTTAGATTCTATTCTGGATTTAACAGGAAGCCAATGAAGAGAAGCCAGGATAGGCGAGATATGATCTCTCTTTTTCATTTTCATTAGAACTCTGGCTGCAGCATTTTGGATCAGCTGAAGGCTTTTAACTACAGTTTGTGGACTTCCTGATAGTAAAGAATTACAATAGTCCAGCCTTGAAGTAACAAATGCATGGACTAGTTTCTCAGCATCACCCCTGGACAGGAGATTTCTAATTTTTGCAATGTTCATGCTGAAACACGCTGAAACACGCTGAATCACGCTGAAACACGCTGAATCATGTTGAATCACGCTGAATCACACTGAATCATGCTGAAACACGCTGAATCATGTTGAATCATGCTGAATCATGCTGAAACAAGCTGAATCACGCTGAAAAAAATCCCTGAATCATGTTAAAATTCAGGGCTGAATACCCCTGAAAACGGCTGAAACACGCTGTTCTGATGAATATGTGAATCCCCACTGAATCACGCTAAAACACGCTAAATCATGGGGAATAAACCGCTGAATCACGCTAAATAAAATTTAAATAAAGGCTAAAATCACGCTAAAACCCCGCTGAAACACGCTGAAAAAAAGATGAATAAATTTTTGAATCATGTAAATCACGCTGAATAAAAACTGAATCAAGCTGTTGGAAAAAACGCGGGAAAAAAAACGCGGGAAAAATTAATGTTGAAATCAGCTGAATCATTGCCTGCTGAAACAAAAAATTTGAATAACGCGAAAAAACGCTGAAAACCGCGGGAATCATGTTGGGAATAAATGCATAAAAATCATTTGCTAAAAAATCAAAAAAACCCCGGGAATCCCCCCCCGTGAAACCCCCCCCCCGTTTTTTTAAAAAAAAAAAAAAACCCCCAAACCCGTTTTTGAATTTTTTCCCTTTGTTTAAAATTAAAATTGTTTGGGAAATTTTTTCCCCCTTGAAAATTTCCCCCCCCCCCCCCCCCCCAAAGGAAAAAAAATTTCCACGGCCTTAAAACCCCCCATTTGAAAACCCCCCTTTTTGGGAACCCCATTTTTTTTAATAACCGGTAAAAATCCCCCCGCTTGAACCCCCAATTGTTAAAATTTATGTTTTGAAACCCACCCCCCCCCCCCCTGAAACACGCTGAATCATGAAAAATCATGCTAAAAACCCCCAAAACCCGCTAAAATTTTGAATCAAAACCCCTGAATAAACCTGAAACACGCTAAAAAATTAAAATTTGTTGAATCATGGAATCATGCTAAAAACACTGAATCACCTAAAACCCAATGAATCACCTAAAAACAAGCGGGAATTTAAAGGGGGGGAACCACATGCTGAATCATGCTGAATCCCCCTTTACACGCTGAATCATCCCTGAAAAAAGCTAAACACGCTGTTTTCACGCTAAATTCAGGCTGAAACACGCTAAAACACACTGAATCATGCTAATTTCCGTCAAAAAAACCTCCCTGAATCCCACTGACACACGAATAACATTTAAAAACACGAAAAAAATCATGCTTAACCCAAGCGGGTTTTTAACACTGACTCACACTAAAACACGCTGAATCATCCGGGAATAAACGCGACAAAACTGTTTAACACTGAAACACGCTGAACCCATGCTTAATCCCCGGTTTTGAATCAAAATGACTCACACAAAAACAGGGCCTAAATTTCTGCTTAATCACCTAAAATCACACTAAATTTCACCTGAAACACGCTGAATATTTAAAATAAAGCTGAATCCACTAAAATCACGCTGAAACACCCCGGGAAACACCGAATCTTTCTAAATCACGCTAAAATCATGTTGAATCATAAAGGGAATCCCCCGTAATTTCACACAAAACACCCCTAAAAAACACGCTGAAAAAAACGCTAAAATCATGTTGAATCTCCCTGAACCCACGCTAAAAACACCTGAATCCCCGCGAAACACCCCAAATTTCATGCTGAATAAACGTTTGAATCACGCTAAAAAACCGTTTGAAACACACTGGAACATGCTAAATCATGCTTAATCACGCTGGAACATGTTTAAAAACACGCGGGAAACACACTAAAAAAACCAAATCACACTAAAAACACGCTGAATCATCCCTAAACATGAATCATCCTGAAACACCCCATAAAACACGCTGAATCATGCTGAAACATGTGAAACGCCTTGAAACACGCTGAAACACGCTGAAACCCACGGAATTGTGCTGAAACAGACTGAAACACGCTGAAAGACGCTGAATCTTTTTTAAAATTTGCTAAAATCACCTAAAACCCAACGCTGAAACACCCCTGAAAAAACCTGAATCAGGGCTAAAATCACGTTTAAATCATGGGGAATCAAAAAGAATCACCTGAATCAAAACCTGAATAAAGCTGAAACACGTGCCCCCACCCCTGAATAAAAGTTGAATCATGCTGAATCACGCTGAAACCCCGCTAAATAAACGCAAAAACAAAATTAATCATGCTGAATCCGCTGAATCAGGGCTAAAAAACACCGGAAACACGCTAAACACCCGCTAAAAAAACCCCTGAATAAACACTGGAACATGCTAAAATTAGGGTTTAAAATCACGCTGAATCACACTGAATCACGCTGAAACACACTGAATCACACTGGAACATGCTAAATCATGCTTAATCACGCTGGAACATGCTGAACCCCTGTTTAAATCACGGGGAAAACATACGGAATCATGCGGAAAACACCCGGGAACACACTGAATCACACGGGAAAAACATGCTGAATAAAGCTAAAACCCCGCTAAATTTCACGCTAAAATCACATGAATCACGCTAAAACCGCGGGAAATAAAGGGTTTGAAACACACTGAAAAAATGAACCACGCTCAATCCGCTGAAACACGCGAATCACGCTAAAACCCAACACTGAAACACTAATCACGCTCAATCCCCCCCCCCCGCTGAAACACACTAAAATCAAACGGGAAAAAGCTGAAACACCCCTAAAAAACACATTTAAAAACACTGAATCACGCTCAATCACCCCAAAAACACGCTGAATCACAGGGAATAAACGCGGAAACACCCCTGAAACCGCTAAAAACAACTAAAAAAATGAATCACACTGAAAAACCTAATCATGTTGGAAATTTGAACAGCCGGAAAACCCCGCGGGAATCATGCTAAAAACATTTTGAAACCCTTGAAACACCTAAAAACACGCTGAAACCCACGGAATTGTGCTGAAACAGACTGAAACACGCTGAAAGACGCTGAATCACACTGAATCACACTGGAACATGCTGAATCATGCTGAAACACGCTGAATCACGCTGAATCACACTGAATCACGCTGAAACACGCTGAATCACGCTGAAACACACTGAAACACTGAACCACGCTCAATCACGCTGAAACACGCTGAATCACGCTGAAACACACTGAAACACTGAATCACGCTCAATCACGCTGAAACACACTGAATCACACTGGAACATGCTGAAACACGCTGAAACACACTGAAACACTGAATCACGCTCAATCACGCTGGAAAAAACGCTAAATCACCTGAATCAGCTTAAACACCCTAAAAACACGCTAAAAAAACACACTAAAAAACTAAATTCACACTAAAAACACGCTGAATCATGCTGAAAACACTGAATAGCCTAAAAACACGCTGAATCATGCTGAAACGTAAAACCCCCTTAAAAACACGCTGAAACACCAAAAACCCCAGGGAAATGGGGCTAAAAACGGGACGGGAAACAGCAAAAGACGCTGAAACATGCTTAATCACACATAAACACACTGAATTACGCCGAAGCATGCTGAATCATGCTTAAACACACTGAATCAGGTTAAAACACGGTAAATCATGCTTAAGCACGTATGAAACATGCTGAATCACGCTGAAACACGCTGAAACACGCTGAAATACGCTGAATCATGCTGAATCACGCTGAAACACGCTGAATCATGTTAAATCATGCTGAATCACGCTGAAACACGCTGAATCATGTTGAATCATGCTGAATCACGCTGAATCAAACTGAATCACGCTGAAACACGCTGAATTATGTTGAATCATGCTGAATCATGCTGAAACACTGAATCACGCTGAAACACTGAATCACGCTGAAACAAGCTGAATAAAGCTGACACATGCTGAATCATGCTGAATCACCCTGACACGCTGAATCATGCTGAAACAAGCTGAATCACGCTGTTTCACGCTGAATCATGCTGAAACACGCTGAAACACACTGAATCATGCTGAATCGCTCAGAAACATGCTGAATCACACTGACACACTGAATAACACTGAAACACGCAGAATCATGCTTAATCACGCTGAATCACACTGACTCACACTAAAACACAAACTGAATCAGTGAATAAACGCTGACCAAACTGAAAAACCCACTGAAACCCCGCTGAAACCCATGCTTAATCCCCTGAACCCACACTGATTTCACACTAAAACACGCTAAAATCTTTGTTTAATCACGCTAAAATCACACGGGAAACCGCTAAAAACACGCTGAATCAGGGTTGGAATAAGGCGAATCAACTGAATAAAGCGGGAAACACGTGAAACACCCGAATCATGCGAATCACCCCTGAATCATTTTGAAACCCATGATAAAATAAACGCTGAATCACACCTGAATCACGCTAAAAACAGGGCTGAAAAAACCGCGAATCATGTTGAATCAGGCTAATCACGCAAAACACGCTGAATCCCCCCAAAAAACACATTTAAAAACATGTAAAACCAGGGAAAATCACGCTGAAAAAAACGTTTGAAAAAAACGCTGACACACCAAAAAACGCTAAATTCACATTGGGAACATGCTGAATTTGCTTAATCCGCTGAATCACCCCTGAATCACGCTAAAAACACACTGAATCACATGGAACTTTGGCAAAATCATGCTTAATCACCGGGGAAATGCTGTTTCAGGGATTAATCACCGGGAAAAACATACTGAATCATTTAAAAAACACGCTGAATCACACTGAATCACACTGGAACATGCTGAATCATGCTGAAACACGCTGAATCACGCTGAATCACACTGAATCACGCTGAAACACGCTGAATCACGCTGAAACACACTGAAACACTGAACCACGCTCAATCACGCTGAAACACGCTGAATCACGCTGAAACACACTGAAACACTGAATCACGCTCAATCACGCTGAAAAAAACACTAAAATCACACGGGAACATGCTAAAACCCCCGAAAACCCCTGAAACACTGAATCACCCTAAAACACGTTTGGAAACACCTGAATAACTGAATCACGCTGAAACACGCTGAAACACGCTGAAACACACTGAAAAACTGAATCACACTGAAACACGCTGAATCATGCTGAAACACTGAATCAGCCTGAAACACGCTGAATCATGCTGAAACATGTGAAACGCCTTGAAACACGCTGAAACACGCTGAAACCCACGGAATTGTGCTGAAACAGCCCTAAAAACACGCTAAAAGACCTGAATCACACTAAAATCACACTGGGAACTTTTTTTGGAATATGCAAAAACACGCTGAAACCCCTGAATCACACTAAATCACGCTGAAACACGCTGAATAAACGTTTAAAAACACACTGAAACCCCTGAACCACGCCAATCACGCTAAAAACACGCTGAATCAGGGCTGAAACCCCACTAAAAACACTAAATCACGCTAAATTTCACGTGGAAAAAACACGAATAAACACTGGAACATGCTGAAACACGCTGAAACACACTGAAACACTGAATCACGCTCAATCACGCTGAAACACGCTGAATCACACAAAAAACACGTAAAAACACGCGGGAAACCCCGCTAAAAAACCCCTAAAAAAACTGAATCACACTAAAAACCGCGAATAAAGTTGAAACACTGAATCACCCCTTAAACACGCGAATCATGCTGAAAAAAATTTGAAACGCCTTAAAAACACGCTAAAAACCACGCTGAAACCCACGGAATTGTGCTAAAACCCAAGACGGGAAACCGCTAAAAAGACCCCTTAAAAAATGCTTAATCACACATAAACACACTAAATTTAAACCCCCCGAAGCATGTGAATCTTTCAAAAAAACACACTGAATCAGGTTAAAACACGGTAAATCATGCAAACCACTCTGAAACATCCCGGGAATCACCTAAAACACACTAAAACCCAACGCTAAAATACGCTGAATCACGCTGAAATCAGGCAAAAAAAACCGTTAAAACATGCTTAAGCACGCTGAACACGTTCCCAACACCTGAAACTCTGAACCCATGCATAATTTTTGGGCCCTGTGGGTTTGGACAGAAGTTCTGGCCCTCTTTTATGAATATGCAGGGTATACCCCAGAATAAAAGAAAAACCAAAAGAAAGGTCACCCTTTATGGCAGCTTTTTAGGAGTTTCTTTTCAATTTTGTGCCCAGGAGCTTAAGGCGGGTAAAACAGTCAAACGTTAAACCGCTGTAGATGAAATCATACCTGCTCCTCCACCGAATCCTCTTCTGGCTCCCGTATCATTGGTGTAACTATGGCAACCCTGCAGTGGGCGGGGACAGGGGCCAAATGGTGTAGGGCGGTTCCTTTTTAGGGAATGGGAGGACTGAAACAGAAAAAGGGAACCCTTAGTCCCCTGGATGATCCAACCCGGTTTCCCCGAGCGATTGGGTTCCCCCCCCACAGGAAATGGTTTTCCCCAAAAAAAAGAGTGTTGTTTTAATCTCCCCGAACCCCATCTAGACCGGGGCCCCGGGCTCCTAGGGGCCTCCTATGGGCCTTTCCCCTGGGCCTCCTATGGACCTCCCCTGGACCTCAAAGGAACCCCCCTATGGAAAACCTCCTATTGGGCCTCCCCTGGACCCCCTCTTGGGCCTCCCCTGGACCTCCTTTTGGGCCCCGGGACCTCCTATGGACCCCACTGGACCCCTATGGACCTCCTATGGACCCCCCTATGGACCCCCCTGGACCTCCTATGGGAACCTTCCTATGGACCTCCCAAGGACCTCCATGGGCCTCCTTTTGGGGCCTGCTCTGAGCCTCCCCCTGGGGCCTCCTATGGCCCCCATGGACCCCTATTGGGGCCCCTATTGGGCCTTCCCCTGAGCCTCCTCTGGACCTCCACTGGAACCCCCTCTGGATCTCCTCTTTGGGCCTCCTAATGGACCTCCACTGGACTCCAAAGGACCTTTCCTTTTGGACCTGCTTTGGGGCTCCCCTGGAACCCCCTATGGACCTTATGGACCCTCCGCCCGGACCCCCTAAATGGACCTCCCCTGGACCTCCTATGGGCCTTTCCCATGGACCTCCTATGGACCTCCCCTGGACCCCCCCTATGGACCTCCTATGGACCTCCTATTGGCCTCCAACCCGGACCTCCCCTGGGCCCCCCTGGGGGCCTCCTATGGACCTCCGCTGGACCTCCTATGGACCTCCAAATGGGCCTCCTATGGACCTTTCCCATGGCCTCCTATGGACCTCCCCGGGCCTCCTATGGACCTCCTATGGACCCCCCCTATTGGGGCCTCCACTGGGAAACCCCCTATGGGTCCGTGGGCTCCTATGGACCCTCCCCCGGGCCTTTCCCATGGACCCTCCCATGGACCTCCCATGGACCTCCACTGGACCCCCTATGGACCTCCGGGGGTTTGGGCCCCCCTTGGGACCCTCCGCTGGACCCCTATGGACCTCCACTGGACCTGCTCTGGAAACCTCCTCTGGCCCCCCTAAAGGACCTTTCCCCTGGGGCCTCCCTTTTTCCCCGCTGGACCCCCAAAAAACCTTTCCCCTGGGCCTCCCATGGACCTCCCCATGGACCTCCTATGGACCTCCCCTGGACCTCCACTGGACCTCCTATGGACCTCCTATGGACCTCCCCATGGGGCCTCCACTGGCCTCCTATGGAACCTCCTATGGAAACCCCCACTGGACCCCCTATGGACCGCCCCTGACCTCCTTGGACCTCCTATGGGCCTCCACTGGACCTCATAAAGGACCCCCCTATGGGCCTGCTCTTTTTTCCTCCTCTGGACCTCCCCTGGACCTTTCCCCCTGGATCTCCTTGGAAACCCCCCATGGACCCCCCACTGGGCCTCCCATACCCTCCTATGGACCCCCCATGGGGGCCTCCCCTGAGCCTCCTCTGGCCTCCTTGGACCCCCCACTGGACCTCCCAGGGGCCTGCTTGGCCCCTATGGGGGCCCCCAGGCCTTTCCCCTGGACCTCCCCTGGACCTCCTATGGACCCGCCCCTTTAGCCTCCACTGGCCTCCTCTGGACCTCCACTTTGGGCCTCCACTGGACCTTCCCCTGGAACCTCCACTGGGCCTCCTATGGGCCGCTCTGAGCCTCCCCTGGACCTCCCTGGACCTCCCCTGGACCCCTATGGAAACCCCCCACTGGCCTTTCCCATGGACCTCCTATGGGCCTTTCTCTGGAGGCCCCCCAGGATTTCCCATGGGGCCCCGCTCTTGGGCCCCCCCTGGACCTTCCTCTGGACCTCCACTGGACCTCCCCTGGCATCCTCTTTGGGCCTCCACTTTTGGGCCTCCTATGGGGAAAACCCCCACTTGGGCCTCCTATGGACCTCCTATGGACCTGCTCTGAGCCTTTCCCCCTGGACTTCCCATGAGCCTCCACTGGACCTCCCCCTGGGCCTCCACTGGGCCCCCTATGGGGCCCCCTTTTGGGGCCTGCCTGAGCCTCCTCTGGGCCTCCTATGGGGCCTCCCCTGGACCTCCCCTGGATCTCCACTGGAACCCACTATGGACCCCCACCAAAAAAATCCCCTGGACCTCCTATGGACCTGCTCTGAGCCTCCACTGGACCTCCTCTGGACCTCCACTGGACCTCCTATGGACCTCCACTGGACCTCCTCTGGACCTCCTATGGACCTCCACTGGACCTCCTCTGGACCTCCACTGGACCTCCTATGGACCTCCACAAAACCTCCTCTGGACCTCCTATGGACCTCCACTGGAGCTCCTCTGGATCTCCTCTAAATCTCCTGTGGATCTCCTCTGGACCTCCTCTGGACCTCCTCTGGATCTCCTCTAAATCTCCTGTGGATCTCCTCTGGATCTCCTCTAAATCTCCTCTGGAGATCTCCTCCCTTACGCCCTACATGTGTCCTTGGGCAGGATGCTTCACTCACCTTGCCTGCTGATGGCCCCATGGCCCCTGTGAATATCAGTTTGGTTCTGTCGGCGTGCCCCAGGGCAGCAGCGGCTACCGACCGAAGGTAGCAGGAAGCTCTCTGGGTCTGAGAGGACGATGCAGCTGTGTACCGGTTCTACAGCAGGACTGAGGATGAGAACCTGATCCTGTGGTCCTGGTTTTAATTTTTGGCACAAGCTGCTGAAGGTCTCTGGGTAGGACCTGGAACATCTGGATCGTCTGGATGGAGGATGGTGGCCTCCATCATGGGTTGTTTCTTTCCCTCTGGGTGGGGCCATGACCCCGGCTGGTACCAACTTCATTAACACTCGTTTTATTCACTTTGCTGATTTTTGGTCTAAAGTGTTCAAACCATATCTGCCATTACCATAGAGGTCCAGTAGGGGGAGCAGTAAATGAGAGGTGGGAGAAGTCCAGACCAAGCACCAGAATCACTGGTATTAGAACCAGAAGTGATAATTAGATGGTGTTGACCCGTGTCACGCTTTAGGGGTCCAGAACTCACCTGGGTTTTCCAGAACTTTGCATCATTTGGACGGGATCACGTCTCACAATGAAGCAATAATCTGTTTTTCTTTGACTTTCATTTTCAACCTTTACAGGAACCATTTCCAACAGAGACCCAATAGCAACAAATACCGGGTCAGAACTGGGTCAACCAGAACCTGTTTGCCTGGTTTTCCTAACTTCTCATTTCTTCTCTTTCAGAAACAGATCTATGGTGAAAACATAAAAAGAGGAAGCAGCCGTGGTTTCTGGACATCTGACCCGTTGGAACTCGGCCCAGTCTGAATGTACTGGATCACAGTTCAGACGGGTCACTGTGTCAGAGCCTGAAAGTACCGCTTGTTGTCTGTCTGCCTCCGTCTCACTCCCACTTCTTCTTCTGCTGCTGCACTTAGCTCAGACAGGAAGTTTGTGGCAGCTGTGATGCGTGCACTTCCTGTTTCAGCCTGGTTTCTATTTGTGTTCTCTCTGTGTTCTCACTGTCTTAGACACAGCTAGTAACAGAACCAGACTGGACCTGGCACCACCTGGGCCAGCCTGATCCACACTTACTGCCAGCACTGCAGAACCACAACCCATCTGATCAGTTCCACAGCCTCATGTGACCAAAAACAGGAACTGGATTTTTAATTAGACCAGCGCCAGATGATGGAGAAACCTCCAGGCAGGTCCGATTCAGTCTGGATTGTACAGAACACCTGGACTGGACCGGCCCAGTCCACCCGATTCATGCTGAAGTAAAACCGGCCCGAACTAGATCAGCTGCTGCAGATTAGACCGTACAGACTGACTGGCACCAATTCAGTTCAATTCTATTCAGTGTATTTCTATAGCTCCAATTCACATCATGTCATCTCAGGTCACTTTCCAGTTCACCAGATCATCCAGTCAGATTGATTCAAAGTTTTCTATCTAAGGAAAACCAGCTGATTGCATCGACTCATTGACTCTTCAGCAATCCCTCACACTAAGCATGCTTGTAGCGACAGTGGAGAGGAAAAACTCCCTTTGAACAGGAAGAAACCTCCAGCAGAACCAGGCTCAGTGTGAGCGGCCATCTGCTGAGGCCCACTGGGGTTCAAGGAGACAGAAGCAGACATAGAAAAAGAAGCATAGATACAAAAGGCAACTGTCAACCAGCTCCACAGGCGGCCCCGTCCAGGAAACACACAGCCAGGCAGACGAGCTCCGAGCCAGCTCCCATGTCAGAGGATGAAGAGAGCACATCCAGTTAGTCACAGTCAGAGAAACAGGACTACACTGGAAAACAGGCCAAGCTCCAATATCTAGAAACAAAGGTGTTGATGGCAGCAGCACAGCTGATATTTCTCTCCAGGATGGAGTCACAGCCAAACAGGAACAGACCAGATGAAGCTACTATGAGAAAAAGCAGAGAGAGCAGAACGTTAGAGATTGAACTAACAGATTCTGCAGAGTGGGAGAATAGAGATAGAATGAAGCAGAATGATGAAAAAGGGGTCCCTATGTCCTCCAGCAGTCTAAGCCTATAGCAGCAGAACTATAGAGATAGATCAGGATAACCTGAGCCACTCTAACTAGAAGCTTTATCAAAAAGGAAAGTTTTAAGCCTAGCCTTAAAAGTAGACAGGGTGTCTGCCTCACGGACTAAAACTGGTAGTTGGTTCCACAGGAGAGGAGCCTGAGAACTAAAAGATCTGCCTCCCATTCTACTTTTAGAAATTCTAGGAACCACTAGTAAACCTGCAGATTGAGAGCGAAGTGCTCTGTTAGGAACATAAGGAACAATCAGATCTCTGATATCAGATGGAGCTTGGCCATTTAAGGCTTTATATGTGAGAAGGAGGATTTTAAATTCTATTCTGGATTTAACTGGAAGCCAATGAAGAGAAGCCAGGATAGGAGAGATATGATCTCTCTTTTTCATTTTCATTAGAACTCTGGCTGCAGCATTTTGGATCAGCTGAAGGCTTTTAACTACAGTTTGTGGACTTCCTGATAGTAAAGAATTACAATAGTCCAGCCTTGAAGTAACAAATGCATGGACTAGTTTCTCAGCATCACCCCTGGACAGGAGATTGCTCATTTTTGCAATGTTCCTCAGATGAAAGAAGGAAATTCTAGAAACCTCTTTGATGTGGGATTTAAATGACAGGTCCTGATCAAAAATAACACCAAGATTTTTTACTTTATTATCTGAAATCAGTTTAATCCCATCCAAATGAAGTGACTGGCTAATCAGCTTCTTTTTCAGAGACTCTGGTCCAAAGACTATAACTTCTGTTTTGTCTGCATTCAGAAGCAGAAAGTTAAGAGTCATCCAAGTTTTTCTGTCTTCAGACATGCCTGTAATCTATGTAATGGGTTAGCTTCATCTGGATTATAGACAGATATAGCTGGGTATCATCAGCGTAACAGTGGAAATTAATCCCATGCTGTCTAATAATTCTACCAATTGGGAGCATGTATAAAGTAAAGAGAATTGGTCCTAGCACTGATCCCTGTGGTACTCCACAGGTAACCTTTGAGCGTGTTGAAGATCTATCATTAACATGAACAAACTGAATTCGATCAGATAGATCAGATTTAAACCAGTCTAGAGCTGTTCCTTTAATTCCAACAAAATATTCAAGTCTTTCTAAAAGAATATTATGGTCAACTGTATCAAATGCAGCACTAAGATCCAACAGGACGAGCACAGATACAAGTCCATTATCTGAGGCCATGAGAATATCATTAGTGACTTTCACCAGAGCTGTTTCAGTGCTATGATGAGCTCTAAAGCCAGACTGAAACTCTTCAAAAAGTTCATTATGGTGGAAGTGATCGCAAACTTGTTTGGCAACTACTTTCTCAAGAATTTTGGATAAGAAAGGAAGATTGGATATAGGTCTATAATTGACCAAGTCATCTGGGTCAAGAGACGGTTTCTTAAGCAGAGGTTTAATTCCAGCAACCTTAAAAGCTTTAGGTACATATCCCTGTAACAGAGATAGATTAATCACATCTAAAATGGAGGAGGAGATCAAAGGGAATACCTCCTTAAATAACCTGGTTGGAACTGGATCTAACATACAAGTTGAAGGCTTAGATGAAGACAATAATTTAGCTAATTCAGAAAGTTCAACTGGATTCTAACTCTGACACCCTCGCCTCCAAAGCTACTAAAATACTACACTTATTACACATCCCATTATCACCAAAGGAGGCAGAGGAATAACTGAACATCTGACACAGAGAGCAGGAGAGAGGAGAGGAAGAAGGAAGAGTTGGAAAAGAGTCAAGGGAGGGAGAGAGAGAAGCCATAGCAATGCTAAGCTAGCACTAGCCTAGGCTAGCTACTCCTTGCTATCACAAATAAAACCGTGTGAAACTGACAAGTACTCAGTAGGAAAGTGCAGCAGAAGGTGATATGTTTTAAAGTAGTTCTGGACATTTAGAGTTACTGAGATCCAGAGATATCACAGAGAAAATAACTTAATTCAGACGGAGATCGTCTGGACAGCTGCAACACTCAGTTAATCCAAACAGGAAGTGAACACGATACGTCTCACTAACAGCAGCAGCAGCACCCTCTAGTGGCCCAGCTACTCTTACCAGCCCTCTCTGAACCACATATAGACTGACTGATCTGGATTGGATGACCCACTTCTGGAAGGATCCAGAGGGACCCAGACTGGGCCAAACGGTCCCAGGCCGGGTCAAACAGATCCAGACTGGGTCGCAGGGAGGTGGACTAACCTGAAGGTCTGTCCCTGGGTAGGGGTGTTTTCAGGTGGGGGGTCTTGTAGGGGCATCGGGGGTTTGGGTGGGGCTGAGATCGGAGGCTCCTCCCTTTTTGTCTCAGTCTTCATCCCCTGGTCCCCCGAAGGTCCTCTGCTGGCAGATGTTCCCTCTGATGTCTCCTTCTCACTGAATCCTCCTGACTGTGGTTGGACCGGAGACAAGGGGACGGAACCTTCTCGTCTCTCTGCCACCAGTCGTCCCAGTTCCTGAGGAACAGAGTTATGGTACCGATCCAATGTTATGCTGTAAAAAAAACTAACTTACTCAAATAATTTCATTACTACATGAAACAAAGGTTAAAAAGATCAGAAACTAAGAAATTCCAGAAAGAACTCGCTCTAGCTGCACCATAATATCAGAGATTTTAGATGCCAGCCGATAAAATGAGTTTTCTGGCTAATCTGGGGTCAATATCGGTATCAACTTCTGATTGGGACATTCCTTAATACCACTACAGTCGGATAAGACATCTGTCCCTCAAAGGGAACCTGAGGACAGCCCTTACCTTGGCACTGTTCAGGATGCCCCTGATCACCGTGGTAACGCTCTCTGAAGACTCCTGGTTGTCCTGGGAGACGCCCCGCAGCATCCTCTGATCAGCCCAGCGGATCAGCCCAGCCACAGAGCGGTAGAGACGAGTGAGACAGGCGGAGACAGTCTTACTGCAGGTGGAGGGACAGGATGAGGACATGGAGATGCTTTCTGATTGGCTGATCGAGGAGCATTAAGGGGAACCTGCCTGTTTAACAGCTGAGGCTCCAGCTGGACCAGAGTCTGGACTGCCTCCAGGATCCTATTGGAAGCTCCACCCAACAGACCTCCCACCATGGACTGGTCCAAGACTAGTTTTTCTCCTCCAGGTCTGTCCAGTCCCAGTCTGTCTACTAGAGCTTTAAAGTACTGCAGAGAGCTGACGACGGCGCGCTCCTGGTCCACCAAGATGCCAGCCGACTTCAGAAAACGACACAGAAATCAGGTCTGAGTCCAAAACTCTAAAAAGGTTTCTCCTGAAGAGGCTGATCAAAGAGAGCAGTTAGAGTTAAAGAGAGGCTGAGCGCTACCTGCTGTAATAAAACACAGCAGGGATGCCCTCCATGTCACACGTCCGTTCTCCTAATGCTACACAGCAGAGATTCTGCTGACCACAACCAGCTGTCTTAAAGATGGCCCAATAGAAACTAAGAATCCAGTGAATGCACCACAGCTGGTTGCCCTGACAACAGCCCGCTGTGAAATGTTGGATGTCACTGACTGAAGAAGAGGAGGCCTTCAACACAAAGCTGGAGAAAGAGCTCTTCATTCAGGAAGGAGACCGTATTGTTTTGAAAGGGTCCAATCTGGTCCGGTTCAGTCTGGTCCTGACTGGACCAGACTGGACTGGAGCGGACCGGACCGGAACGGACCGGACCGGACCCAGGAGTGTTAAAATTTAAGGGGAGGATCTGCTAACTCTGCCCCTGAACGGACTCAGCTGGGGAACTACTAAAGCCTGCAGCTGGTCCAACAGTCAGTGCTCCAAGCAGGCAGGCAGGTCCACTGATGGTCCGAACCTGCTGAGCTAAACCCGCCTACTGTAAAGAACACGCTGGAGTTCAGGGGAACAACCAAAGAGAACTGCTGGGTTCTAGCAAATGAAACATCACCAGGTGAGTCCCATCAACATCTGCAAAGATGATCAGCTAGATGCTGGTGAAGATGCTCAGTCATCCAGGTCAGAGTTATCGCAAAAAAAAAATTAAAAAACAATCCACTGGATTTTGTTTTCAACTTTGAAGACTTTTCTCTTTCCATCCAGGAAGCTTTTTCTAGTCAAAAGATCTGGAGTATCTTTAATGGAGAAACCACCCCATTCCAAAGGGGGGGACCCGTTCATCCGTTTCTATTTGCATGTTTTCTAAACTAAAACCAGGCTTAGTTGGGCTGCTGGATAAAACCTGGAACTAAACGCTATTTCTGACATTTGGATTGAAAAAACTTCCTGAATGGAAGAGAAACGTCTTTAAACTTGGAAACAAAGTCCAGTGGATTGTTCTTAAACTTCTTTGGAATGATCAGCTAGAGAACAAAGGTGTCAAGTGTTTCTGACCTGGTTCTGGTTCTGGTTCTGGTTCAGATTCAGGTCCGGTGGTTTCAAAGTTTCAGAGGTTCGTCTGTGCCATGGCGGATGGAGTTTATCCTTCAGCTTCATGGTAAGAAATGTGATCTGTGAGGCTGAAGAGTACATCATTGTCATCATCATCATCATCATCATCATCATCATCATCAGAGAACCACAGAAATAAAAGCCTCTCAGCTGAATCAGTAGCAGGTCAAATCTGTGCTTTTCCTGGTTTTACTGGATCAGTCCTGAAGCTCCTCCTGCCTCGCTGGTCATAAACATTCATCTTCATCAGAATGAAAGGACAGGGGACACTTCCCACCATGCCAGGACAGAAGGACATCAGCTGCTGCTGTCCACCAACCTCAGTAGAACCACAGTTCCTGAGAGGAGAACATCTCAGACAGCTTCCAAGATTCAGCCCAGGCAGAAAGCCAACAAAATGGCAGCGCTTCATTTGGATGGAGGACCAGACTCCTGAGACAATGTCCTTATGGACATGATGGACAGAACCGTGTTTGGAGTAAACCTAACAGAGGATCAGCAGAACCACCTGGCAGTGGTCAATGAGTGGACTGTGAGTTCCTGTGTCACAAGTTAAAGTCCAGCATGGGTCCATCAGCTGCAGCGACGTCCAAAACGGGTCATCAGCAGGAGAGGAGCCCAACAGCTGGAAAAGACTAGAACCAGGTTTCTAAATGGCCTAGTCAAAGTCTAGACACCCTTACAGAAGCAGCAGGACCTGCAGCACTGTAGGAGCTCAGAGACCTGTACTGTGCAGATTCTAATATTCTGGTTCTGTCTGACTCATTTTATTGATTTAATGTTGATCTAATCTGAGCTCAGGTGGAGAAGCAGCTCAGTCCAGATGCAGAAAGATCTGCTAGGACTGGATGGAACCAGGATGATAGCAGACCTGAGGGACAATAGGCGTCCATTCAGAAACCTCTTCCTGTCTGATCCTGATCAGAATCTGGATCAGCTTCTGTTCAGATCTGTTCCCCTGCACTACAGGATCAGAGTTGGAACTAACGCGGCCTCAGGTTTGATCTGCCTGCTCTGATGCTGCCTTCGCTGTCCTGGTAGAGTGTGGGACAGAGTCAGCTGGGGTTCTACAGGAAGGAAGACAGAGGGAGACTCACGGGACTTGGTGTCGGACCGGGAGGACATCCTGGAGACAGCTGAAGGTGGACAGAAGCACAGGTGGACGGCAAAGACAGTCTGATCCTCCTCTCTGCGCCTTAGAGGCTTCGTTTCAACCAGCCGCCTCACTTCCTTCCTCCTTCTCTTCTTCCTCTTTCTGTCCCGGTAACCATGGCAACACGGATAATGCTGCTCTGAGGTCACAGCAGCCATTTTCTTAGCCTACAGCTCCCCCTGCTGGCTGAAACTACTGATCTCAAGAAACACCCCTCTGATAAGAGGATGGTAAGGAGCTGAGCCCAACAGTACTGACCCTAAGGTTCTATCCTCCATGTTCTACAGGTCCATGTCCAGGTTCTATCCTCCATGTTCTACAGGTCCATGTCCAGGTTCTATCCTCCATGTCCAGGTTCTATCCTCCATGTTCTACAGGTCCATGTCCAGGTTCTATCCTCCATGTTCTACAGGTCCATGTCCAGGTTCTATCCTCCATGTTCTACAGGTCCATGTCCAGGTTCTATCCTCCATGTCCAGGTTCTATCCTCCATGTTCTACAGGTCCATGT